>NW_027640504.1:0-557337 GCF_949752795.1 Hyperoodon ampullatus | reverse complement strand
TCTCTAGGTTTCCCGCACATGTTATAGCTGTAGTAATATTCCCTTCAAACTGGAGAGTTCGGACCCATGGAATGGGTGCCATGCATTATTGCTTTAAAGGGTCTGCATTTGCTCACCCAATCTCACCAATCGTCTCAGTCCCAAGTGTCCCTCCTTATGCCACATCCAGCTGTCGTTGTAGATAGGGTCATTCCAGCTTTCATCAGAGACCCTGAAGGAATTGTAAAGAATTTCCCAGTTTTTTTGTTTTGTTTTTGAAATTCCTTTTTATAGTGGGTTTGAGCTGATTCTCGCTGCCATGTTTATGCCAGTCTAGACACACTTGATTCCTTTATGGAGACATATCAATACATAGGTTTTAAGATTCTTACTAGTCAGATATTTTCCTCTGCGGGAAATATGGGGTTTTGAGTCCCTTTCGCTGAGGACGGTGTAGGTCTTGTCTATTCCATAGTTGGTTTTGGAACGGTACCTTTGCTTATATCAAACTCTGGTTTTATGCATCACCCCACCTCTCCTTCCCCCTTAAGCAGGTATAAGAGTGTTTTCTAATGTGAGACACTGTTCTCTTTCCTAACTCATTTCAAGTGTAGCCATGTTTACAGGATCTTCATAAGTGATATCTTATGATAAGTTTCTTTTTCTGTGTGACTTATTTCACTTAGAATCATCGTACCTGAATCCACCCATTTTGCTGCTACTGGTCTTATGACATTGATTTCATGGCTGAGGGATATTCCATCATATGTAAGTACACACAATTTTTTGAACCATGTTTATATTTTCTGGGATACTTAAGGTGTATCCAAGTTCAGGTCCTTGTATGCAGTGCAGCCCTAAATTTTGGGGTGGCTCTGTCTTATTGATTTTCAGTTTTCCCAAGGTATATTCCCTAGACTGGTAGTGCCCTTGGCTCTGTAGCTCTGTTCTTTACTTGTTTTAGGGAACATAATGCACTCCTCCAGAGAGGCAGTTGGCAATTTACATCCCGCCCATCAGCATAACAAGGCTCCCTGTTCTCGAGGGCCTGTCTTGCCTTTCTTGTTCTTACACATTTTGTGGATGTCCCTTTTGACTGGTGGGAGTGATACTTCTTTGTAGTGCATATTTGCATTGCCCGGTTGCTTGCTTGGCCAAAAAGGGCGTATGCGTTTTCTCCTGAATATATTCAGGAGAAAACGCATAGGCCCTTTTTGGCCAAGTGCGTCATTGTCGAAGTTGTGCCCCTCTTCCTGTGCTTTAAAGGCGATTCAACGTACCTCTTGAAATCTGTTTCCTGCTCTTCTGCCTCGCTTTCAAGTCCGCCTCGTTGCCTTCCCTCAACAGATTTTTGGACGATAGTTGTCCTTTATTACTCGGCCAGTTTGTGAATTGCTGTGCCCCTGAGCTCCATTTTTCAACTCGTTTTTGGTGAGCTGACGCAAGTCCAAAATTTTGGTTCAGGACCTATACTGGTTCCCGGTGGGTGGCTGAGAATTTGGTTAATTCTTCTTCCTGCCAGGAAATTACAGTGATATGTGCCCGTCCAAATGCCTAACAGCTACTCTCTCATTGGTTCTCCCTCTTCCCTTTCATCCTCTGCCAAATTGGCAACCTGTGCGAACCAAGAGGTTAAAGGGGCTGTCTCTCCAAGTTGGGAGGTTGATAGTAAAGCAGACGGAAAGTCAAACCGGAGCACCAGGAGAGGGACTATTCGTTGAGTTTTAGAAACCTTTCGTATTCACAGTGTGTCCGTTCTCTAGGTTTCCCCGCACATGTTATAGCTGTAGTAATATTCCCTTCAACCTGGAGAGTTCGGACCCATGGAATGGGTGCCATGCATTATTGCTTTAAAGGGTCTGCATTTGCTCACCCAATCTCACCAATCGTCTCAGTCCCAAGTGTCCCTCCTTATGCCACATCCAGCTGTCGTTGTAGATAGGGTCATTCCAGCTTTCATCAGAGACCCTGAAGGAATTGTAAAGAATTTCCCAGTTTTTTTGTTTTGTTTTTGAAATTCCTTTTTATAGTGGGTTTGAGCTGATTCTCGCTGCCATGTTTATGCCAGTCTAGACACACTTGATTCCCTTACGGAGACATATCAATACATAGGTTTTAAGATTCTTACTAGTCAGATATTTTCCTCTGCGGGAAATATGGGGTTTTGAGTCCCTTTCACTGAGGACGGTGTAGGTCTTGTCTATTCCATAGTTGGTTTTTGGAACGGTACCTGTGCTTATATCAAACTCTGGTTTTATGCATCACCCCACCTCTCCTTCCCCCTTAAGCAGGTATAAGAGTGTTTTCTAAATGTGAGACACTGTTCTCTTTCCTAACTCAGTTCAAGTGTAGCCATGTTTACAGGATCTTCATAAGTGATATCTTATGATAAGTTTCTTTTTCTGTGTGACTTATTTCACTTAGAATCATCGTACCTGAATCCACCCATTTTGCTGCTACTGGTCTTATGACATTGATTTCATGGCTGAGGGATATTCCATCGTACGTAAGTACCACAATTTTTTGAACCATGTTTATATTTCCTGGGATATTTATTTTGTACCCAAGTTGAGGTCCTTGTAAGCAGTGCAGCCCTAAATTTTGGGGTGGCTCTGTCTTATTGATTTTCAGTTTTCCCAAGGTATATTCCCTAGACTGGTAGTGCCCTTGGCTCTGTAGCTCTGTTCTTTACTTGTTTTAGGGAACAGAATGCACTCCTCCAGAGAGGCAGTTGGCAATTTACATCCCGGCCATCAGCGTAACAAGGCTCCCTCTTCTCCAGGGCCTGTCTTGCCTTTCTTGTTCTAACACATTTTGTGGATGTCCCTTTTGACCGGTGGGAAGTGATACTTCTTTGTAGTGCAGATTTGCATTGCCCGCTTGCTTGCTTGGCCAAAAAGGGCGTATGCGTTTTCTCCTGAATATATTCAGGAGAAAACGCATACGCCCTTTTTGTCCAAGTGCATCATTGTCGAAGTTGTGCCCCTCTTCCTGTGCTTTAAAGGCAATTCCAACGTACCTCTTGAAATCTGTTTCCTGCTATTCTGCCTCGCTTTCATGTCCGCCTCGTTGCCTTCCGTCAACAGATTTATGGACGATAGTTGTCCTTTATTACTCGGCCAGTTTGTGAATTGCTGTGCCCCTGAGCTCCATTTTTCAACTCGTTTTTGGAGAGCTGACCGCAAGTCCAAAATTTTGGTTCAGGACCTATACTGGTTCCGGGTGGGTGGCTGAGAATTTGGTTAATTCTTCTTCCTGCCGGGAAATTACAGTGATATGTGCCCGTCCAAATGCCTAACAGCTACTCTCTCATTGGTTCTCCCTCTTCCCTTTCATCCTCTGCCAAATTGGCAACCTGTGCGAACCAGGAGGTTAAAGGGGCTGTCTCTCCAATTTCGGAGAATGATAGTAAAGCAGCCGGAAAGTCAAACCGGAGCACCAGGAGAGGGTTTATTCTTTGAGTTTTAGAAACCTTTCGTATTCACACTGTGTCCGTTCTCTAGGTTTCCCGCACATGTTATAGCTGTAGTAATATTCCCTTCAACCTGGAGAGTTCGGACCCATGGAATGGGTGCCATGCATTATTGCTTTAAAGCGTCTGCATTTGCTCACCCAATCTCACCAATCGTCTCAGTCCCAAGTGTCCCTCCTTATGCCACATCCAGCTGTCGTTGTAGATAGGGTCATTCCAGCTTTCATCAGAGACCCTGAAGGAATTGTAAAGAATTTCCCAGTTTTTTTGTTTTGTTTTTGAAATTCCTTTTTATAGTGGGTTTGAGCTGATTCTCGCTGCCATGTTTATGCCAGTCTAGACACACTTGATTCCCTTACGGAGACATATCAATACATAGGTTTTAAGATTCTTACTAGTCAGATATTTTCCTCTGTGGGAAATATGGGGTTTTGAGTCCCTTTCACTGAGGACGGTGTAGGTCTTGTCTATTCCATAGTTGGTTTTTGGAACGGTACCTGTGCTTATATCAAACTCTGGTTTTATGCATCACCCCACCTCTCCTTCAACCTTAAGCAGGTATAAGAGTGTTTTCTAAATGTGAGACACTGTTCTCTTTCCTAACTCAGTTCAAGTGTAGCCATGTTTACAGGATCTTCATAAGTGATATCTTATGATAAGTTTCTTTTTCTGTGTGACTTATTTCACTTAGAATCATCGTACCTGAATCCACCCATTTTGCTGCTACTGGTCTTATGACATTGATTTCATGGCTGAGGGATATTCCATCGTACGTAAGTACCACAATTTTTTGAACCATGTTTATATTTTCTGGGATACTTAAGGTGTATCCAAGTTGAGGTCCTTGTATGCAGTGCAGCCCTAAATTTTGGGGTGGCTCTGTCTTATTGATTTTCAGTTTTCCCAAGGTATATTCCCTAGACTGGTAGTGCCCTTGGCTCTGTAGCTCTGTTCTTTACTTGTTTTAGGGAACAGAATGCACTCCTCCAGAGAGGCAGTTGGCAATTTACATCCCGCCCATCAGCATAACAAGGCTCCCTGTTCTCCAGGGCCTGTCTTGCCTTTCTTGTTCTTACACATTTTGTGGATGTCCCTTTTGACCGGTGGGAAGTGATACTTCTTTGTAGTGCAGATTTGCATTGCCCGCTTGCTTGCTTGGCCAAAAAGGGCGTATGCGTTTTCTCCTGAATATATTCAGGAGAAAACGCATACGCCCTTTTTGGCTAAGTGCATCATTGTCGAAGTTATGCCCCTCTTCCTGTGCTTTAAAGGCGATTCCAACGTACCTCTTGAAATCTGTTTCCTGCTATTCTGCCTCGCTTTCAAGTCCGCCTCGTTGCCTTCCCTCAACAGATTTTTGGACGATAGTTGTCCTTTATTACTCGGCCAGTTTGTGAATTGCTGTGCCCCTGAGCTCCATTTTTCAACTCGTTTTTGGTGAGCTGACCGCAAGTCCAAAATTTTGGTTCAGGACCTATACTGGTTCCCGGTGGGTGGCTGAGAATTTGGTTAATACTTCTTCCTGCCGGGAAATTACAGTGATATGTGCCCGTCCAAATGCCTAACAGCTACTCTCTCATTGGTTCTCCCTCTTCCCTTTCATCCTCTGCCAAATTGGCAACCTGTGCGAACCAAGAGGTTAAAGGGGCTGTCTCTCCAAGTTGGGAGCTTGATAGTAAAGCAGACGGAAAGTCAAACCGGAGCACCAGGAGAGGGTTTATTCTTTGAGTTTTAGAAACCTTTCGTATTCACAGTGTGTCCGTTCTCTAGGTTTCCCGCACATGTTATAGCTGTAGTAATATTCCCTTCAACCTGGAGAGTTCGGACCCATGGAATGGGTGCCATGCATTATTGCTTTAAAGCGTCTGCATTTGCTCACCCAATCTCACCAATCGTCTCAGTCCCAAGTGTCCCTCCATATGCCACATCCAGCTGTCGTTGTAGATAGGGTCATTCCAGCTTTCATCAGAGACCCTGAAGGAATTGTAAAGAATTTCCCAGTTTTTTTGTTTTGTTTTTGAAATTCCTTTTTATAGTGGGTTTGAGCTGATTCTCGCTGCCATGTTTATGCCAGTCTAGACACACTTGATTCCCTTACGGAGACATATCAATACATAGGTTTTAAGATTCTTACTAGTCAGATATTTTCCTCTGCGGGAAATATGGGGTTTTGAGTCCCTTTCGCTGAGGACGGTGTAGGTCTTGTCTATTCCATAGTTGGTTTTTGGAACGGTACCTGTGCTTATATCAAACTCTGGTTTTATGCATCACCCCACCTCTCCTTCCCCCTTAAGCAGGTATAAGAGTGTTTTCTAAATGTGAGACACTGTCCTCTTTCCTAACTCAGTTCAAGTGTAGCCATGTTTACAGGATCTTCATAAGTGATATCTTATGATAAGTTTCTTTTTCTGTGTGACTTATTTCACTTAGAATCATCGTACCTGAATCCACCCATTTTGCTGCTACTGGTCTTATGACATTGATTTCATGGCTGAGGGATATTCCATCGTACGTAAGTACCACAATTTTTTGAACCATGTTTATATTTTCTGGGATACTTAAGGTGTATCCAAGTTGAGGCCCTTGTATGCAGTGCAGCCCTAAATTTTGGGGTGGCTCTGTCTTATTGATTTTCAGTTTTCCCAAGGTATATTCCCTAGACTGGTAGTGCCCTTGGCTCTGTAGCTCTGTTCTTTACTGTTTTAGGGAACAGAATGCACTCCTCCAGAGAGGCAGTTGGCAATTTACATCCCGCCCATCAGCATAACAAGGCTCCCTGTTCTCCAGGGCCTGTCTTGCCTTTCTTGTTCTTACACATTTTGTGGATGTCCCTTTTGACCGGTGGGAAGTGATACTTCTTTGTAGTGCAGATTTGCATTGCCCGCTTGCTTGCTTGGCCAAAAAGGGCGTATGCGTTTTCTCCTGAATATATTCAGGAGAAAACGCATACGCCCTTTTTGGCCAAGTGCATCATTGTCGAAGTTGTGCCCCTCTTCCTGTGCTTTAAAGGCGATTCCAACGTACCTCTTGAAATCTGTTTCCTGCTATTCTGCCTCGCTTTCAAGTCCGCCTCGTTGCCTTCCCTCAACAGATTTTTGGACGATAGTTGTCCTTTATTACTCGGCCAGTTTGTGAATTGCTGTGCCCCTGAGCTCCATTTTTCAACTCGCTTTTGGTGAGCTGACCGCAAGTCCAAAATTTTGGTTCAGGACCTATACTGGTTCCCGGTGGGTGGCTGAGAATTTGGTTAATTCTTCTTCCTGCCGGGAAATTACAGTGATATGTGCCCGTCCAAATGCCTAACAGCTACTCTCTCATTGGTTCTCCCTCTTCCCTTTCATCCTCTGCCAAATTGGCAACCTGTGCGAACCAAGAGGTTAAAGGGGCTGTCTCTCCAAGTTGGGAGATTGATAGTAAAGCAGACGGAAAGTCAAACCGGAGCACCAGGAGAGGGACTATGCGTTGAGTTTTAGAAACCTTTCGTATTCACAGTGTGTCCGTTCTCTAGGTTTCCCGCACATGTTATAGCTGTAGTAATATTCCCTTCAACCTGGAGAGTTCGGACCCATGGAATGGGTGCCATGCATTATTGCTTTAAAGGGTCTGCATTTGCTCACCCAATCTCACCAATCGTCTCAGTCCCAAGTGTCCCTCCTTATGCCACATCCAGCTGTCGTTGTAGATAGGGTCATTCCAGCTTTCATCAGAGACCCAGAAGGAATTGTAAAGAATTTCCCAGTTTTTTTGTTTTGTTTTTGAAATTCCTTTTTATAGTGGGTTTGAGCTGATTCTCGCTGCCATGTTTATGCCAGTCTAGACACACTTGATTCCCTTACGGAGACATATCAATACATAGGTTTTAAGATTCTTACTAGTCAGATATTTTCCTCTGCGGGAAATATGGGGTTTTGAGTCCCTTTCGCTGAGGACGGTGTAGGTCTTGTCTATTCCATAGTTGGTTTTTGGAACGGTACCTGTGCTTATATCAAACTCTGGTTTTATGCATCACCCCACCTCTCCTTCCCCCTTAAGCAGGTATAAGAGTGTTTTCTAAATGTGAGACACTGTCCTCTTTCCTAACTCAGTTCAAGTGTAGCCATGTTTACAGGATCTTCATAAGTGATATCTTATGATAAGTTTCTTTTTCTGTGTGACTTATTTCACTTAGAATCATCGTACCTGAATCCACCCATTTTGCTGCTACTGGTCTTATGACATTGATTTCATGGCTGAGGGATATTCCATCGTACGTAAGTACCACAATTTTTTGAACCATGTTTATATTTCCTGGGATATTTATTTTGTACCCAAGTTGAGGTCCTTGTAAGCAGTGCAGCCCTAAATTTTGGGGTGGCTCTGTCTTATTGATTTTCAGTTTTCCCAAGGTATATTCCCTAGACTGGTAGTGCCCTTGGCTCTGTAGCTCTGTTCTTTACTTGTTTTAGGGAACAGAATGCACTCCTCCAGAGAGGCAGTTGGCAATTTACATCCCGGCCATCAGCGTAACAAGGCTCCCTCTTCTCCAGGGCCTGTCTTGCCTTTCTTGTTCTAACACATTTTGTGGATGTCCCTTTTGACCGGTGGGAAGTGATACTTCTTTGTAGTGCAGATTTGCATTGCCCGCTTGCTTGCTTGGCCAAAAAGGGCGTATGCGTTTTCTCCTGAATATATTCAGGAGAAAACGCATACGCCCTTTTTGTCCAAGTGCATCATTGTCGAAGTTGTGCCCCTCTTCCTGTGCTTTAAAGGCAATTCCAACGTACCTCTTGAAATCTGTTTCCTGCTATTCTGCCTCGCTTTCATGTCCGCCTCGTTGCCTTCCGTCAACAGATTTATGGACGATAGTTGTCCTTTATTACTCGGCCAGTTTGTGAATTGCTGTGCCCCTGAGCTCCATTTTTCAACTCGTTTTTGGAGAGCTGACCGCAAGTCCAAAATTTTGGTTCAGGACCTATACTGGTTCCGGGTGGGTGGCTGAGAATTTGGTTAATTCTTCTTCCTGCCGGGAAATTACAGTGATATGTGCCCGTCCAAATGCCTAACAGCTACTCTCTCATTGGTTCTCCCTCTTCCCTTTCATCCTCTGCCAAATTGGCAACCTGTGCGAACCAGGAGGTTAAAGGGGCTGTCTCTCCAATTTCGGAGAATAATAGTAAAGCAGCCGGAAAGTCAAACCGGAGCACCAGGAGAGGGTTTATTCTTTGAGTTTTAGAAACCTTTCGTATTCACACTGTGTCCGTTCTCTAGGTTTCCCGCACATGTTATAGCTGTAGTAATATTCCCTTCAACCTGGAGAGTTCGGACCCATGGAATGGGTGCCATGCATTATTGCTTTAAAGCGTCTGCATTTGCTCACCCAATCTCACCAATCGTCTCAGTCCCAAGTGTCCCTCCTTATGCCACATCCAGCTGTCGTTGTAGATAGGGTCATTCCAGCTTTCATCAGAGACCCTGAAGGAATTGTAAAGAATTTCCCAGTTTTTTTGTTTTGTTTTTGAAATTCCTTTTTATAGTGGGTTTGAGCTGATTCTCGCTGCCATGTTTATGCCAGTCTAGACACACTTGATTCCCTTACGGAGACATATCAATACATAGGTTTTAAGATTCTTACTAGTCAGATATTTTCCTCTGTGGGAAATATGGGGTTTTGAGTCCCTTTCACTGAGGACGGTGTAGGTCTTGTCTATTCCATAGTTGGTTTTTGGAACGGTACCTGTGCTTATATCAAACTCTGGTTTTATGCATCACCCCACCTCTCCTTCAACCTTAAGCAGGTATAAGAGTGTTTTCTAAATGTGAGACACTGTTCTCTTTCCTAACTCAGTTCAAGTGTAGCCATGTTTACAGGATCTTCATAAGTGATATCTTATGATAAGTTTCTTTTTCTGTGTGACTTATTTCACTTAGAATCATCGTACCTGAATCCACCCATTTTGCTGCTACTGGTCTTATGACATTGATTTCATGGCTGAGGGATATTCCATCGTACGTAAGTACCACAATTTTTTGAACCATGTTTATATTTTCTGGGATACTTAAGGTGTATCCAAGTTGAGGTCCTTGTATGCAGTGCAGCCCTAAATTTTGGGGTGGCTCTGTCTTATTGATTTTCAGTTTTCCCAAGGTATATTCCCTAGACTGGTAGTGCCCTTGGCTCTGTAGCTCTGTTCTTTACTTGTTTTAGGGAACAGAATGCACTCCTCCAGAGAGGCAGTTGGCAATTTACATCCCGCCCATCAGCATAACAAGGCTCCCTGTTCTCCAGGGCCTGTCTTGCCTTTCTTGTTCTTACACATTTTGTGGATGTCCCTTTTGACCGGTGGGAAGTGATACTTCTTTGTAGTGCAGATTTGCATTGCCCGCTTGCTTGCTTGGCCAAAAAGGGCATATGCGTTTTCTCCTGAATATATTCAGGAGAAAACGCATACGCCCTTTTTGGCTAAGTGCATCATTGTCGAAGTTATGCCCCTCTTCCTGTGCTTTAAAGGCGATTCCAACGTACCTCTTGAAATCTGTTTCCTGCTATTCTGCCTCGCTTTCAAGTCCGCCTCGTTGCCTTCCCTCAACAGATTTTTGGACGATAGTTGTCCTTTATTACTCGGCCAGTTTGTGAATTGCTGTGCCCCTGAGCTCCATTTTTCAACTCGTTTTTGGTGAGCTGACCGCAAGTCCAAAATTTTGGTTCAGGACCTATACTGGTTCCCGGTGGGTGGCTGAGAATTTGGTTAATACTTCTTCCTGCCGGGAAATTTCAGTGATATGTGCCCGTCCAAATGCCTAACAGCTACTCTCTCATTGGTTCTCCCTCTTCCCTTTCATCCTCTGCCAAATTGGCAACCTGTGCGAACCAAGAGGTTAAAGGGGCTGTCTCTCCAAGTTGGGAGCTTGATAGTAAAGCAGACGGAAAGTCAAACCGGAGCACCAGGAGAGGGTTTATTCTTTGAGTTTTAGAAACCTTTCGTATTCACAGTGTGTCCGTTCTCTAGGTTTCCCGCACATGTTATAGCTGTAGTAATATTCCCTTCAACCTGGAGAGTTCGGACCCATGGAATGGGTGCCATGCATTATTGCTTTAAAGCGTCTGCATTTGCTCACCCAATCTCACCAATCGTCTCAGTCCCAAGTGTCCCTCCATATGCCACATCCAGCTGTCGTTGTAGATAGGGTCATTCCAGCTTTCATTAGAGACCCTGAAGGAATTGTAAAGAATTTCCCAGTTTTTTTGTTTTGTTTTTGAAATTCCTTTTTATAGTGGGTTTGAGCTGATTCTCGCTGCCATGTTTATGCCAGTCTAGACACACTTGATTCCCTTACGGAGACATATCAATACATAGGTTTTAAGATTCTTACTAGTCAGATATTTTCCTCTGCGGGAAATATGGGGTTTTGAGTCCCTTTCGCTGAGGACGGTGTAGGTCTTGTCTATTCCATAGTTGGTTTTTGGAACGGTACCTGTGCTTATATCAAACTCTGGTTTTATGCATCACCCCACCTCTCCTTCCCCCTTAAGCAGGTATAAGAGTGTTTTCTAAATGTGAGACACTGTCCTCTTTCCTAACTCAGTTCAAGTGTAGCCATGTTTACAGGATCTTCATAAGTGATATCTTATGATAAGTTTCTTTTTCTGTGTGACTTATTTCACTTAGAATCATCGTACCTGAATCCACCCATTTTGCTGCTACTGGTCTTATGACATTGATTTCATGGCTGAGGGATATTCCATCGTACGTAAGTACCACAATTTTTTGAACCATGTTTATATTTTCTGGGATACTTAAGGTGTATCCAAGTTGAGGCCCTTGTATGCAGTGCAGCCCTAAATTTTGGGGTGGCTCTGTCTTATTGATTTTCAGTTTTCCCAAGGTATATTCCCTAGACTGGTAGTGCCCTTGGCTCTGTAGCTCTGTTCTTTACTGTTTTAGGGAACAGAATGCACTCCTCCAGAGAGGCAGTTGGCAATTTACATCCCGCCCATCAGCATAACAAGGCTCCCTGTTCTCCAGGGCCTGTCTTGCCTTTCTTGTTCTTACACATTTTGTGGATGTCCCTTTTGACCGGTGGGAAGTGATACTTCTTTGTAGTGCAGATTTGCATTGCCCGCTTGCTTGCTTGGCCAAAAAGGGCGTATGCGTTTTTTCCTGAATATATTCAGGAGAAAACGCATACGCCCTTTTTGGCCAAGTGCATCATTGTCGAAGTTGTGCCCCTCTTCCTGTGCTTTAAAGGCGATTCCAACGTACCTCTTGAAATCTGTTTCCTGCTATTCTGCCTCGCTTTCAAGTCCGCCTCGTTGCCTTCCCTCAACAGATTTTTGGACGATAGTTGTCCTTTATTACTCGGCCAGTTTGTGAATTGCTGTGCCCCTGAGCTCCATTTTTCAACTCGCTTTTGGTGAGCTGACCGCAAGTCCAAAATTTTGGTTCAGGACCTATACTGGTTCCCGGTGGGTGGCTGAGAATTTGGTTAATTCTTCTTCCTGCCGGGAAATTACAGTGATATGTGCCCGTCCAAATGCCTAACAGCTACTCTCTCATTGGTTCTCCCTCTTCCCTTTCATCCTCTGCCAAATTGGCAACCTGTGCGAACCAAGAGGTTAAAGGGGCTGTCTCTCCAAGTTGGGAGATTGATAGTAAAGCAGACGGAAAGTCAAACCGGAGCACCAGGAGAGGGACTATGCGTTGAGTTTTAGAAACCTTTCGTATTCACAGTGTGTCCGTTCTCTAGGTTTCCCGCACATGTTATAGCTGTAGTAATATTCCCTTCAACCTGGAGAGTTCGGACCCATGGAATGGGTGCCATGCATTATTGCTTTAAAGGGTCTGCATTTGCTCACCCAATCTCACCAATCGTCTCAGTCCCAAGTGTCCCTCCTTATGCCACATCCAGCTGTCGTTGTAGATAGGGTCATTCCAGCTTTCATCAGAGACCCAGAAGGAATTGTAAAGAATTTCCCAGTTTTTTTGTTTTGTTTTTGAAATTCCTTTTTATAGTGGGTTTGAGCTGATTCTCGCTGCCATGTTTATGCCAGTCTAGACACACTTGATTCCCTTACGGAGACATATCAATACATAGGTTTTAAGATTCTTACTAGTCAGATATTTTCCTCTGCGGGAAATATGGGGTTTTGAGTCCCTTTCGCTGAGGACGGTGTAGGTCTTGTCTATTCCATAGTTGGTTTTTGGAACGGTACCTGTGCTTATATCAAACTCTGGTTTTATGCATCACCCCACCTCTCCTTCCCCCTTAAGCAGGTATAAGAGTGTTTTCTAAATGTGAGACACTGTCCTCTTTCCTAACTCAGTTCAAGTGTAGCCATGTTTACAGGATCTTCATAAGTGATATCTTATGATAAGTTTCTTTTTCTGTGTGACTTATTTCACTTAGAATCATCGTACCTGAATCCACCCATTTTGCTGCTACTGGTCTTATGACATTGATTTCATGGCTGAGGGATATTCCATCGTACGTAAGTACCACAATTTTTTGAACCATGTTTATATTTTCTGGGATACTTAAGGTGTATCCAAGTTCAGGTCCTTGTATGCAGTGCAGCCCTAAATTTTGGGGTGGCTCTGTCTTATTGATTTTCAGTTTTCCCAAGGTATATTCCCTAGACTGGTAGTGCCCTTGGCTCTGTAGCTCTGTTCTTTACTTGTTTTAGGGAACAGAATGCACTCCTCCAGAGAGGCAGTTGGCAATTTACATCCCGCCCATCAGCATAACAAGGCTCCCTGTTCTCCAGGGCCTGTCTTGCCTTTCTTGTTCTTACACATTTTGTGGATGTCCCTTTTGACCGGTGGGAAATGATACTTCGTTGTAGTGCAGATTTGCATTGCCCGCTTGCTTGCTTGGCCAAAAAGGGCGTATGCGTTTTCTCCTGAATATATTCAGGAGAAAACGCATACGCCCTTTTTGGCCAAGTGCATCATTGTCGAAGTTGTGCCCCTCTTCCTGTGCTTTAAAGGTGATTCCAACGTACCTCTTGAAATCTGTTTCCTGCTATTCTGCCTCGCTTTCAAGTCCGCCTCGTTGCCTTCCCTCAACAGATTTTTGGACGATAGTTGTCCTTTATTACTCGGCCAGTTTGTGAATTGCTGTGCCCCTGAGCTCCATTTTTCAACTCGCTTTTGGTGAGCTGACCGCAAGTCCAAAATTTTGGTTCAGGACCTATACTGGTTCCCGGTGGGTGGCTGAGAATTTGGTTAATTCTTCTTCCTGCCGGGAAATTACAGTGATATGTGCCCGTCCAAATGCCTAACAGCTACTCTCTCATTGGTTCTCCCTCTTCCCTTTCATCCTCTGCCAAATTGGCAACCTGTGCGAACCAAGAGGTTAAAGGGGCTGTCTCTCCAAGTTGGGAGGTTGATAGTAAAGCAGACGGAAAGTCAAACCGGAGCACCAGGGGAGGGACTATGCGATGAGTTTTAGAAACCTTTCGTATTCACAGTGTGTCCGTTCTCTAGGTTTCCCGCACATGTTATAGCTGTAGTAATATTCCCTTCAACCTGGAGAGTTCGGACCCATGGAATGGGTGCCATGCATTATTGCTTTAAAGGGTCTGCATTTGCTCACCCAATCTCACCAATCGTCTCAGTCCCAAGTGTCCCTCCTTATGCCACATCCAGCTGTCGTTGTAGATAGGGTCATTCCAGCCTTCATCAGAGACCCTGAAGGAATTGTAAAGAATTTCCCAGTTTTTTTGTTTTGTTTTTGAAATTCCTTTTTATATTGGGTTTGAGCTGATTCTCGCTGCCATGTTTATGCCAGTCTAGACACACTTGATTCCCTTACGGAGACATATCAATACATAGGTTTTAAGATTCTTACTAGTCAGATATTTTCCTCTGCGGGAAATATGGGGTTTTGAGTCCCTTTCGCTGAGGACGGTGTAGGTCTTGTCTATTCCATAGTTGGTTTTTGGAACGGTACCTGTGCTTATATCAAACTCTGGTTTTATGCATCACCCCACCTCTCCTTCCCCCTTAAGCAGGTATAAGAGTGTTTTCTAAATGTGAGACACTGTCCTCTTTCCTAACTCAGTTCAAGTGTAGCCATGTTTACAGGATCTTCATAAGTGATATCTTATGATAAGTTTCTTTTTCTGTGTGACTTATTTCACTTAGAATCATCGTACCTGAATCCACCCATTTTGCTGCTACTGGTCTTATGACATTGATTTCATGGCTGAGGGATATTCCATCGTACGTAAGTACCACAATTTTTTGAACCATGTTTATATTTTCTGGGATACTTAAGGTGTATCCAAGTTGAGGCCCTTGTATGCAGTGCAGCCCTAAATTTTGGGGTGGCTCTGTCTTATTGATTTTCAGTTTTCCCAAGGTATATTCCCTAGGCTGGTAGTGCCCTTGGCTCTGTAGCTCTGTTCTTTACTTGTTTTAGGGAACAGAATGCACTCCTCCAGAGAGGCAGTTGGCAATTTACATCCCGCCCATCAGCATAACAAGGCTCCCTGTTCTCCAGGGCCTGTCTTGCCTTTCTTGTTCTTACACATTTTGTGGATGTCCCTTTTGACCGGTGGGAAGTGATACTTCTTTGTAGTGCAGATTTGCATTGCCCGCTTGCTTGCTTGGCCAAAAAGGGCGTATGCGTTTTCTCCTGAATATATTCAGGAGAAAACGCATACGCCCTTTTTGGCCAAGTGCATCATTGTCGAAGTTGTGCCCCTCTTCCTGTGCTTTAAAGGCGATTCCAACGTACCTCTTGAAATCTGTTTCCTGCTATTCTGCCTCGCTTTCAAGTCCGCCTCGTTGCCTTCCCTCAACAGATTTTTGGACGATAGTTGTCCTTTATTACTCGGCCAGTTTGTGAATTGCTGTGCCCCTGAGCTCCATTTTTCAACTCGTTTTTGGTGAGCTGACCGCAAGTCCAAAATTTTGGTTCAGGACCTATACTGGTTCCGGGTGGGTGGCTGAGAATTTGGTTAATTCTTCTTCCTGCCGGGAAATTACAGTGATATGTGACCGTCCAAATGCCTAACAGCTACTCTCTCATTGGTTCTCCCTCTTCCCTTTCATCCTCTGCCAAATTGGCAACCTGTGCGAACCAAGAGGTTAAAGGGGCTGTCTCTCCAAGTTGGGAGGTTGATAGTAAAGCAGACGGAAAGTCAAACTGGAGCACCAGGAGAGGGACTATGCGTTGAGTTTTAGAAACCTTTCGTATTCACAGTGTGTCCGTTCTCTAGGTTTCCCGCACATGTTATAGCTGTAGTAATATTCCCTTCAACCTGGAGAGTTCGGACCCATGGAATGGGTGCCATGCATTATTGCTTTAAAGGGTCTGCATTTGCTCACCCAATCTCACCAATCGTCTCAGTCCCAAGTGTCCCTCCTTATGCCACATCCAGCTGTCGTTGTAGATAGGGTCATTCCAGCCTTCATCAGAGACCCTGAAGGAATTGTAAAGAATTTCCCAGTTTTTTTGTTTTGTTTTTGAAATTCCTTTTTATAGTGGGTTTGAGCTGATTCTCGCTGCCATGTTTATGCCAGTCTAGACACACTTGATTCCCTTACGGAGACATATCAATACATAGGTTTTAAGATTCTTACTAGTCAGATATTTTCCTCTGCGGGAAATATGGGGTTTTGAGTCCCTTTCGCTGAGGACGGTGTAGGTCTTGTCTATTCCATAGTTGGTTTTTGGAACGGTACCTGTGCTTATATCAAACTCTGGTTTTATGCATCACCCCACCTCTCCTTCCCCCTTAAGCAGGTATAAGAGTGTTTTCTAAATGTGAGACACTGTTCTCTTTCCTAACTCAGTTCAAGTGTAGCCATGTTTACAGGATCTTCATAAGTGATATCTTATGATAAGTTTCTTTTTCTGTGTGACTTATTTCACTTAGAATCATCGTACCTGAATCCACCCATTTTGCTGCTACTGGTCTTATGACATTGATTTCATGGCTGAGGGATATTCCATCGTACGTAAGTACCACAATTTTTTGAACCATGTTTATATTTTCTGGGATACTTAAGGTGTATCCAAGTTGAGGCCCTTGTATGCAGTGCAGCCCTAAATTTTGGGGTGGCTCTGTCTTATTGATTTTCAGTTTTCCCAAGGTATATTCCCTAGACTGGAAGTGCCCTTGGCTCTGTAGCTCTGTTCTTTACTTGTTTTAGGGAACACAATGCACTCCTCCAGAGAGGCAGTTGGCAATTTACATCCCGCCCATCAGCATAACAAGGCTCCCTGTTCTCCAGGGCCTGTCTTGCCTTTCTTGTTCTTACACATTTTGTGGATGTCCCTTTTGACCGGTGGGAAGTGATACTTCTTTGTAGTGCAGATTTGCATTGCCCGCTTGCTTGCTTGGCCAAAAAGGGCGTATGCGTTTTCTCCTGAATATATTCAGGAGAAAACGCATACGCCCTTTTTGGCCAAGTGCATCATTGGCGAAGTTGTGCCCCTCTTCCTGTGCTTTAAAGGCGATTCCAACGTACCTCTTGAAATCTGTTTCCTGCTATTCTGCCTCGCTTTCAAGTCCGCCTCGTTGCCTTCCCTCAACAGATTTTTGGACGATAGTTGTCCTTTATTACTCGGCCAGTTTGTGAATTGCTGTGCCCCTGAGCTCCATTTTTCAACTCGTTTTTGGTGAGCTGACCGCAAGTCCAAAATTTTGGTTCAGGACCTATACTGGTTCCCGGTGGGTGGCTGAGAATTTGGTTAATTCTTCTTCCTGCCGGGAAATTACAGTGATATGTGCCCGTCCAAATGCCTAACAGCTACTCTCTCATTGGTTCTCCCTCTTCCCTTTCATCCTCTGCCAAATTGGCAACCTGTGCGAACCAAGAGGTTAAAGGGGCTGTCTCTCCAAGTTGGGAGGTTGATAGTAAAGCAGACGGAAAGTCAAACCGGAGCACCAGGAGAGGGACTATGCGTTGAGTTTTAGAAACCTTTCGTATTCACAGTGTGTCCGTTCTCTAGGTTTCCCGCACTTGTTATAACTGTAGTAATATTCCCTTCAACCTGGAGAGTTCGGACCCATGGAATGGGTGCCATGCATTATTGCTTTAAAGGGTCTGCATTTGCTCACCCAATCTCACCAATCGTCTCAGTCCCAAGTGTCCCTCCTTATGCCACATCCAGCTGTCGTTGTAGATAGGGTCATTCCAGCCTTCATCAGAGACCCTGAAGGAATTGTAAAGAATTTCCCAGTTTTTTTGTTTTGTTTTTGAAATTCCTTTTTATAGTGGGTTTGAGCTGATTCTCGCTGCCATGTTTATGCCAGTCTAGACACACTTGATTCCCTTATGGAGACATATCAATACATAGGTTTTAAGATTCTTACTAGTCAGATATTTTCCTCTGCGGGAAATATCGGGTTTTGAGTCCCTTTCGCTGAGGACGTTGTAGGTCTTGTCTATTCCATAGTTGGTTTTTGGAACGGTACCTGTGCTTATATCAAACTCTGGTTTTATGCATCACCCCACCTCTCCTTCCCCCTTAAGCAGGTATAAGAGTGTTTTCTAAATGTGAGACACTGTTCTCTTTCCTAACTCAGTTCAAGTGTAGCCATGTTTACAGGATCTTCATAAGTGATATCTTACGATAAGTTTCTTTTTCTGTGTGACTTATTTCACTTAGAATCATCGTACCTGAATCCACCCATTTTGCTGCTACTGGTCTTATGACATTGATTTCATGGCTGAGGGATATTCCATCGTACGTAAGTACCACAATTTTTTGAACCATGTTTATATTTTCTGGGATACTTAAGGTGTATCCAAGTTGAGGCCCTTGTATGCAGTGCAGCCCTAAATTTTGGGGTGGCTTTGTCTTATTGATTTTCAGTTTTCCCAAGGTATATTCCCTAGACTGGTAGTGCCCTTGGCTCTGTAGCTCTGTTCTTTACTTGTTTTAGGGAACAGAATGCACTCCTCCAGAGAGGCAGTTGTCAATTTACATCCTGCCCATCAGCATAACAAGGCTCCCTGTTCTCCAGGGCCTGTCTTGCCTTTCTTGTTCTTACACATTTTGTGGATGTCCCTTTTGACCGGTGGGAAGTGATACTTCTTTGTAGTGCAGATTTGCATTGCCCGCTTGCTTGCTTGGCCAAAAAGGGCGTATGCGTTTTCTCCTGAATATATTCAGGAGAAAACGCATACGCCCTTTTTGGCCAAGTGCATCATTGTCGAAGTTGTGCCCCTCTTCCTGTGCTTTAAAGGCGATTCCAACGTACCTCTTGAAATCTGTTTCCTGCTATTCTGCCTCGCTTTCAAGTCCGCCTCGTTGCCTTCCCTCAACAGATTTTTGGACGATAGTTGTCCTTTATTACTCGGCCAGTTTGTGAATTGCTGTGCCCCTGAGCTCCATTTTTCAACTCGTTTTTGGTGAGCTGACAGCAAGTCCAAAATTTTGGTTCAGGACCTATACTGGTTCCCGGTGGGTGGCTGAGAATTTGGTTAATTCTTCTTCCTGCCGGGAAATTACAGTGATATGTGCCCGTCCAAATGCCTAACAGCTACTCTCTCATTGGTTCTCCCTCTTCCCTTTCATCCTCTGCCAAATTGGCAACCTGTGCGAACCAAGAGGTTAAAGGGGCTGTCTCTCCAAGTTGGGAGGTTGATAGTAAAGCAGACGGAAAGTCAAACCGGAGCACCAGGGGAGGGACTATGCGTTGAGTTTTAGAAACCTTTCGTATTCACAGTGTGTCCGTTCTCTAGGTTTCCCGCACACGTTATAGCTGTAGTAATATTCCCTTCAACCTGGAGAGTTCGGACCCATGGAATGGGTGCCATGCATTATTGCTTTAAAGGGTCTGCATTTGCTCACCCAATCTCACCAATCGTCTCAGTCCCAAGTGTCCCTCCTTATGCCACATCCAGCTGTCGTTGTAGATAGGGTCATTCCAGCCTTCATCAGAGACCCTGAAGGAATTGTAAAGAATTTCCCAGTTTTTTTGTTTTGTTTTTGAAATTCCTTTTTATAGTGGGTTTGAGCTGATTCTCGCTGCCATGTTTATGCCAGTCTAGACACACTTGATTCCCTTACGGAGACATATCAATACATAGGTTTTAAGATTCTTACTAGTCAGATATTTTCCTCTGCGGGAAATATGGGGTTTTGAGTCCCTTTCGCTGAGGACGGTGTAGGTCTTGTCTATTCCATAGTTGGTTTTTGGAACGGTACCTGTGCTTATATCAAACTCTGGTTTTATGCATCACCCCACCTCTCCTTCCCCCTTAAGCAGGTATAAGAGTGTTTTCTAAATGTGAGACACTGTTCTCTTTCCTAACTCAGTTCAAGTGTAGCCATGTTTACAGGATCTTCATAAGTGATATCTTATGATAAGTTTCTTTTTCTGTGTGACTTATTTCACTTAGAATCATCGTACCTGAATCCACCCATTTTGCTGCTACTGGTCTTATGACATTGATTTCATGGCTGAGGGATATTCCATCGTACGTAAGTACCACAATTTTTTGAACCATGTTTATATTTTCTGGGATACTTAAGGTGTATCCAAGTTGAGGCCCTTGTATGCAGTGCAGCCCTAAATTTTGGGGTGGCTCTGTCTTATTGATTTTCAGTTTTCCCAAGGTATATTCCCTAGACTGGAAGTGCCCTTGGCTCTGTAGCTCTGTTCTTTACTTGTTTTAGGGAACACAATGCACTCCTCCAGAGAGGCAGTTGGCAATTTACATCCCGCCCATCAGCATAACAAGGCTCCCTGTTCTCCAGGGCCTGTCTTGCCTTTCTTGTTCTTACACATTTTGTGGATGTCCCTTTTGACCGGTGGGAAGTGATACTTCTTTGTAGTGCAGATTTGCATTGCCCGCTTGCTTGCTTGGCCAAAAAGGGCGTATGCGTTTTCTCCTGAATATATTCAGGAGAAAACGCATACGCCCTTTTTGGCCAAGTGCATCATTGTCGAAGTTGTGCCCCTCTTCCTGTGCTTTAAAGGCGATTCCAACGTACCTCTTGAAATCTGTTTCCTGCTATTCTGCCTCGCTTTCAAGTCCGCCTCGTTGCCTTCCCTCAACAGATTTTTGGACGATAGTTGTCCTTTATTACTCGGCCAGTTTGTGAATTGCTGTGCCCCTGAGCTCCATTTTTCAACTCGTTTTTTGTGAGCTGACCGCAAGTCCAAAATTTTGGTTCAGGACCTATACTGGTTCCCGGTGGGTGGCTGAGAATTTGGTTAATTCTTCTTCCTGCCGGGAAATTACAGTGATATGTGCCCGTCCAAATGCCTAACAGCTACTCTCTCATTGGTTCTCCCTCTTCCCTTTCATCCTCTGCCAAATTGGCAACCTGTGCAAACCAAGAGGTTAAAGGGGCTGTCTCTCCAAGTTGGGAGGTTGATAGTAAAGCAGACGGAAAGTCAAACCGGAGCACCAGGAGAGGGACTATGCGTTGAGTTTTAGAAACCTTTCGTATTCACAGTGTGTCCGTTCTCTAGGTTTCCCGCACTTGTTATAGCTGTAGTAATATTCCCTTCAACCTGGAGAGTTCGGACCCATGGAATGGGTGCCATGCATTATTGCTTTAAAGGGTCTGCATTTGCTCACCCAATCTCACCAATCGTCTCAGTCCCAAGTGTCCCTCCTTATGCCACATCCAGCTGTCGTTGTAGATAGGGTCATTCCAGCCTTCATCAGAGACCCTGAAGGAATTGCAAAGAATTTCCCAGTTTTTTTGTTTTGTTTTTGAAATTCCTTTTTATAGTGGGTTTGAGCTGATTCTCGCTGCCATGTTTATGCCAGTCTAGACACACTTGATTCCCTTATGGAGACATATCAATACATAGGTTTTAAGATTCTTACTAGTCAGATATTTTCCTCTGCGGGAAATATCGGGTTTTGAGTCCCTTTCGCTGAGGACGTTGTAGGTCTTGTCTATTCCATAGTTGGTTTTTGGAACGGTACCTGTGCTTATATCTAACTCTGGTTTTATGCATCACCCCACCTCTCCTTCCCCCTTAAGCAGGTATAAGAGTGTTTTCTAAATGTGAGACACTGTTCTCTTTCCTAACTCAGTTCAAGTGTAGCCATGTTTACAGGATCTTCATAAGTGATATCTTATGATAAGTTTCTTTTTCTGTGTGACTTATTTCACTTAGAATCATCGTACCTGAATCCACCCATTTTGCTGCTACTGGTCTTATGACATTGATTTCATGGCTGAGGGATATTCCATCGTACGTAAGTACCACAATTTTTTGAACCATGTTTATATTTTCTGGGATACTTAAGGTGTATCCAAGTTGAGGCCCTTGTATGCAGTGCAGCCCTAAATTTTGGGGTGGCTCTGTCTTATTGATTTTCAGTTTTCCCAAGGTATATTCCCTAGACTGTTAGTGCCCTTGGCTCTGTAGCTCTGTTCTTTACTTGTTTTAGGGAACAGAATGCACTCCTCCAGAGAGGCAGTTGTCAATTTACATCCTGCCCATCAGCATAACAAGGCTCCCTGTTCTCCAGGGCCTGTCTTGCCTTTCTTGTTCTTACACATTTTGTGGATGTCCCTTTTGATCGGTGGGAAGTGATACTTCTTTGTAGTGCAGATTTGCATTGCCCGCTTGCTTGCTTGGCCAAAAAGGGCGTATGCGTTTTCTCCTGAATATATTCAGGAGAAAACGCATACGCCCTTTTTGGCCAAGTGCATCATTGTCGATGTTGTGCCCCTCTTCCTGTGCTTTAAAGGCGATTACAACGTACCTCTTGAAATCTGTTTCCTGCTATTCTGCCTCACTTTCAAGTCCGCCTCGTTGCCTTCCCTCAACAGATTTTTGGACGATAGTTGTCCTTTATTACTCGGCCAGTTTGTGAATTGCTGTGCCCCTGAGCTCCATTTTTCAACTCGTTTTTGGTGAGCTGACAGCAAGTCCAAAATTTTGGTTCAGGACCTATACTGGTTCCCGGTGGGTGGCTGAGAATTTGGTTAATTCTTCTTCCTGCCGGGAAATTACAGTGATATGTGCCCGTCCAAATGCCTAACAGCTACTCTCTCATTGGTTCTCCCTCTTCCCTTTCATCCTCTGCCAAATTGGCAACCTGTGCGAACCAAGAGGTTAAAGGGGCTGTCTCTCCAAGTTGGGAGGTTGATAGTAAAGCAGACGGAAAGTCAAACCGGAGCACCAGGAGAGGGACTATGCGTTGAGTTTTAGAAACCTTTCGTATTCACAGTGTGTCCGTTCTCTAGGTTTCCCACACATGTTATAGCTGTAGTAATATTCCCTTCAACCTGGAGAGTTCGGACCCATGGAATGGGTGCCATGCATTATTGCTTTAAAGGGTCTGCATTTGCTCACCCAATCTCACCAACCGTCTCAGTCCCAAGTGTCCCTCCTTATGCCACATCCAGCTGTCATTGTAGATAGGGTCATTCCAGCTTTCATCAGAGACCCTGAAGGAATTGTAAAGAATTTCCCCGTTTTTTTGTTTTGTTTTTGAAATTCCTTTTTATAGTGGGTTTGAGCTGATTCTCGCTGCCATGTTTATGCCAGTCTAGACACACTTGTTTCCCTTACGGAGACATATCAATACATAGGTTTTAAGATTCTTACTAGTCAGATATTTTCCTCTGCGGGAAATATGGGGTTTTGAGTCCCTTTCGCTGAGGACGGTGTAGGTCTTGTCTATTCCATAGTTGGTTTTTGGAACGGTACCTGTGCTTATATCAAACTCTGGTTTTATGCATCACCCCACCTCTCCTTCCCCCTTAAGCAGGTATAAGAGTGTTTTCTAAATGTGAGACACTGTTCTCTTTCCTAACTCAGTTCAAGTGTAGCCATGTTTACAGGATCTTCATAAGTGATATCTTATGATAAGTTTCTTTTTCTGTGTGACTTATTTCACTTAGAATCATCGTACCTGAATCCACCCATTTTGCTGCTACTGGTCTTATGACATTGATTTCATGGCTGAGGGATATTCCATCGCACGTAATTACCACAATTTTTTGAACCATGTTTATATTTTCTGGGATACTTAAGGTGTATCCAAGTTGAGGTCCTTGTATGCAGTGCAGCCCTAAATTTTGGGGTGGCTCTGTCTTATTGATTTTCAGTTTTCCCAAGGTATATTCCCTAGACTGGTAGTGCCCTTGGCTCTGTAGCTCTGTTCTTTACTTGTTTTAGGGAACACAATGCACTCCTCCAGAGAGGCAGTTGGCAATTTACATCCCGCCCATCAGCATAACAAGGCTCCCTGTTCTCCAGGGCCTGTCTTGCCTTTCTTGTTCTTACACATTTTGTGGATGTCCCTTTTGACCGGTAGGAAGTGATACTTCTTTGTAGTGCAGATTTGCATTGCCCGCTTGCTTGCTTGGCCAAAAAGGGCATATGCGTTTTCTCCTGAATATATTCAGGAGAAAACGCATACGCCCTTTTTGGCCAAGTGCATCATTGTCGAAGTTGTGCCCCTCTTCCTGTGCTTTAAAGGCGATTCCAATGTACCTCTTGAAATCTGTTTCCTGCTATTCTGCCTCGCTTTCAAGTCCGCCTCGTTGCCTTCCCTCAACAGATTTTTGGACGATAGTTGTCCTTTATTACTCGGCCAGTTTGTGAATTGCTGTGCCCCTGAGCTCCATTTTTCAACTCGCTTTTGGTGAGCTGACCGCAAGTCCAAAATTTTGGTTCAGGACCTATACTGGTTCCCGGTGGGTGGCTGAGAATTTGGTTAATTCTTCTTCCTGCCGGGAAATTACAGTGATATGTGCCCGTCCAAATGCCTAACAGCTACTCTCTCATTGGTTCTCCCTCTTCCCTTTCATCCTCTGCCAAATTGGCAACCTGTGCGAACCAAGAGGTTAAAGGGGCTGTCTCTCCAAGTTGGGAGGTTGATAGTAAAGCAGACGGAAAGTCAAACCGGAGCACCAGGAGAGGGACTATGCGTTGAGTTTTAGAAACCTTTCGTATTCACAGTGTGTCCGTTCTCTAGGTTTCCCACACATGTTATAGCTGTAGTAATATTCCCTTCAACCTGGAGAGTTCGGACCCATGGAATGGGTGCCATGCATTATTGCTTTAAAGGGTCTGCATTTGCTCACCCAATCTCACCAACCGTCTCAGTCCCAAGTGTCCCTCCTTATGCCACATCCAGCTGTCGTTGTAGATAGGGTCATTCCAGCTTTCATCAGAGACCCTGAAGGAATTGTAAAGAATTTCCCCGTTTTTTTGTTTTGTTTTTGAAATTCCTTTTTATAGTGGGTTTGAGCTGATTCTCGCTGCCATGTTTATGCCAGTCTAGACACACTTGTTTCCCTTACGGAGACATATCAATACATAGGTTTTAAGATTCTTACTAGTCAGATATTTTCCTCTGCGGGAAATATGGGGTTTTGAGTCCCTTTCGCTGAGGACGGTGTAGGTCTTGTCTATTCCATAGTTGGTTTTTGGAACGGTACCTGTGCTTATATCAAACTCTGGTTTTATGCATCACCCCACCTCTCCTTCCCCCTTAAGCAGGTATAAGAGTGTTTTCTAAATGTGAGACACTGTTCTCTTTCCTAACTCAGTTCAAATGTAGCCATGTTTACAGGATCTTCATAAGTGATATCTTATGATAAGTTTCTTTTTCTGTGTGACTTATTTCACTTAGAATCATCGTACCTGAATCCACCCATTTTGCTGCTACTGGTCTTATGACATTGATTTCATGGCTGAGGGATATTCCATCGCACGTAAGTACCACAATTTTTTGAACCATGTTTATATTTTCTGGGATACTTAAGGTGTATCCAAGTTGAGGTCCTTGTATGCAGTGCAGCCCTAAATTTTGGGGTGGCTCTGTCTTATTGATTTTCAGTTTTCCCAAGGTATATTCCCTAGACTGGTAGTGCCCTTGGCTCTGTAGCTCTGTTCTTTACTTGTTTTAGGGAACACAATGCACTCCTCCAGAGAGGCAGTTGGCAATTTACATCCCGCCCATCAGCATAACAAGGCTCCCTGTTCTCCAGGGCCTGTCTTGCCTTTCTTGTTCTTACACATTTTGTGGATGTCCCTTTTGACCGGTAGGAAGTGATACTTCTTTGTAGTGCAGATTTGCATTGCCCGCTTGCTTGCTTGGCCAAAAAGGGCGTATGCGTTTTCTCCTGAATATATTCAGGAGAAAACGCATACGCCCTTTTTGGCCAAGTGCATCATTGTCGAAGTTGTGCCCCTCTTCCTGTGCTTTAAAGGCGATTCCAATGTACCTCTTGAAATCTGTTTCCTGCTATTCTGCCTCGCTTTCAAGTCCGCCTCGTTGCCTTCCCTCAACAGATTTTTGGACGATAGTTGTCCTTTATTACTCGGCCAGTTTGTGAATTGCTGTGCCCCTGAGCTCCATTTTTCAACTCGCTTTTGGTGAGCTGACCGCAAGTCCAAAATTTTGGTTCAGGACCTATACTGGTTCCCGGTGGGTGGCTGAGAATTTGGTTAATTCTTCTTCCTGCCGGGAAATTACAGTGATATGTGCCCGTCCAAATGCCTAACAGCTACTCTCTCATTGGTTCTCCCTCTTCCCTTTCATCCTCTGCCAAATTGGCAACCTGTGCGAACCAAGAGGTTAAAGGGGCTGTCTCTCCAAGTTGGGAGGTTGATAGTAAAGCAGACGGAAAGTCAAACCGGAGCACCAGGAGAGGGACTATGCGTTGAGTTTTAGAAACCTTTCGTATTCACAGTGTGTCCGTTCTCTAGGTTTCCCGCACATGTTATAGCTGTAGTAATATTCCCTTCAACCTGGAGAGTTCGGACCCATGGAATGGGTGCCATGCATTATTGCTTTAAAGGGTCTGCATTTGCTCACCCAATCTCACCAATCGTCTCAGTCCTAAGTGTCCCTCCTTATGCCACATCCAGCTGTCGTTGTAGATAGGGTCATTCCAGCCTTCATCAGAGACCCTGAAGGAATTGTAAAGAATTTCCCAGTTTTTTTGTTTTGTTTTTGAAATTCCTTTTTATAGTGGGTTTGAGCTGATTCTCGCTGCCATGTTTATGCCAGTCTAGACACACTTGATTCCCTTACGGAGACATATCAATACATAGGTTTTAAGATTCTTACTAGTCAGATATTTTCCTCTGCGGGAAATATGGGGTTTTGAGTTCCTTTCGCTGAGGACGGTGTAGGTCTTGTCTATTCCATAGTTGGTTTTTGGAACGGTACCTGTGCTTATATCAAACTCTGGTTTTATGCATCACCCCACCTCTCCTTCCCCCTTAAGCAGGTATAAGAGTGTTTTCTAAATGTGAGACACTGTCCTCTTTCCTAACTCAGTTCAAGTGTAGCCATGTTTACAGGATCTTCATAAGTGATATCTTATGATAAGTTTCTTTTTCTGTGTGACTTATTTCACTTAGAATCATCGTACCTGAATCCACCCATTTTGCTGCTACTGGTCTTATGACATTGATTTCATGGCTGAGGGATATTCCATCGTACGTAAGTACCACAATTTTTTGAACCATGTTTATATTTTCTGGGATACTTAAGGTGTATCCAAGTTGAGGTCCTTGTATGCAGTGCAGCCCTAAATTTTGGGGTGGCTCTGTCTTATTGATTTTCAGTTTTCCCAAGGTATATTCCCTAGACTGGAAGTGCCCTTGGCTCTGTAGCTCTGTTCTTTACTTGTTTTAGGGAACACAATGCACTCCTCCAGAGAGGCAGTTGGCAATTTACATCCCGCCCATCAGCATAACAAGGCTCCCTGTTCTCCAGGGCCTGTCTTGCCTTTCTTGTTCTTACACATTTTGTGGATGTCCCTTTTGACCGGTGGGAAGTGATACTTCTTTGTAGTGCAGATTTGCATTGCCCGCTTGCTTGCTTGGCCAAAAAGGGCGTATGCGTTTTCTCCTGAATATATTCAGGAGAAAACGCATACGCCCTTTTTGGCCAAGTGCATCATTGTCGAAGTTGTGCCCCTCTTCCTGTGCTTTAAAGGCGATTCCAACGTACCTCTTGAAATCTGTTTCCTGCTATTCTGCCTCGCTTTCAAGTCCGCCTCGTTGCCTTCCCTCAACAGATTTTTGGACGATAGTTGTCCTTTATTACTCGGCCAGTTTGTGAATTGCTGTGCCCCTGAGCTCCATTTTTCAACTCGTTTTTGGTGAGCTGACCGCAAGTCCAAAATTTTGGTTCAGGACCTATACTGGTTCCCGGTGGGTGGCTGAGAATTTGGTTAATTCTTCTTCCTGCCGGGAAATTACAGTGATATGTGCCCGTCCAAATGCCTAACAGCTACTCTCTCATTGGTTCTCCCTCTTCCCTTTCATCCTCTGCCAAATTGGCAACCTGTGCGAACCAAGAGGTTAAAGGGGCTGTCTCTCCAAGTTGGGAGGTTGATAGTAAAGCAGACGGAAAGTCAAACCGGAGCACCAGGAGAGGGACTATGCGTTGAGTTTTAGAAACCTTTCGTATTCACAGTGTGTCCGTTCTCTAGGTTTCCCGCACATGTTATAGCTGTAGTAATATTCCCTTCAACCTGGAGAGTTCGGACCCATGGAATGGGTGCCATGCATTATTGCTTTAAAGGGTCTGCATTTGCTCACCCAATCTCACCAATCGTCTCAGTCCCAAGTGTCCCTCCTTATGCCACATCCAGCTGTCGTTGTAGATAGGGTCATTCCAGCCTTCATCAGAGACCCTGAAGGAATTGTAAAGAATTTCCCAGTTTTTTTGTTTTGTTTTTGAAATTCCTTTTTATAGTGGGTTTGAGCTGATTCTCGCTGCCATGTTTATGCCAGTCTAGACACACTTGATTCCCTTACGGAGACATATCAATACATAGGTTTTAAGATTCTTACTAGTCAGATATTTTCCTCTGCGGGAAATATGGGGTTTTGAGTCCCTTTCGCTGAGGACGGTGTAGGTCTTGTCTATTCCATAGTTGGTTTTTGGAACGGTACCTGTGCTTATATCAAACTCTGGTTTTATGCATCACCCCACCTCTCCTTCCCCCTCAAGCAGGTATAAGAGTGTTTTCTAAATGTGAGACACTGTTCTCTTTCCTAACTCAGTTCAAGTGTAGCCATGTTTACAGGATCTTCATAAGTGATATCTTATGATAAGTTTCTTTTTCTGTGTGACTTATTTCACTTAGAATCATCGTACCTGAATCCACCCATTTTGCTGCTACTGGTCTTATGACATTGATTTCATGGCTGAGGGATATTCCATCGTACGTAAGTACCACAATTTTTTGAACCATGTTTATATTTTCTGGGATACTTAAGGTGTATCCAAGTTGAGGTCCTTGTATGCAGTGCAGCCCTAAATTTTGGGGTGGCTCTGTCTTATTGATTTTCAGTTTTCCCAAGGTATATTCCCTAGACTGGTAGTGCCCTTGGCTCTGTAGCTCTGTTCTTTACTTGTTTTAGGGAACAGAATGCACTCCTCCAGAGAGGCAGTTGGCAATTTACATCCCGCCCATCAGCATAACAAGGCTCCCTGTTCTCCAGGGCCTGTCTTGCCTTTCTTGTTCTTACACATTTTGTGGATGTCCCTTTTGACCGGTGGGAAATGATACTTCTTTGTAGTGCAGATTTGCATTGCCCGCTTGCTTGCTTGGCCAAAAAGGGCGTATGCGTTTTCTCCTGAATATATTCAGGAGAAAACGCATACGCCCATTTTGGCCAAGTGCATCATTGGCGAAGTTGTGCCCCTCTTCCTGTGCTTTAAAGGTGATTCCAACGTACCTCTTGAAATCTGTTTCCTGCTATTCTGCCTCGCTTTCAAGTCCGCCTCGTTGCCTTCCCTCAACAGATTTTTGGACGATAGTTGTCCTTTATTACTCGGCCAGTTTGTGAATTGCTGTGCCCCTGAGCTCCATTTTTCAACTCGCTTTTGGTGAGCTGACCGCAAGTCCAAAATTTTGGTTCAGGACCTATACTGGTTCCCGGTGGGTGGCTGAGAATTTGGTTAATTCTTCTTCCTGCCGGGAAATTACAGTGATATGTGCCCGTCCAAATGCCTAACAGCTACTCTCTCATTGGTTCTCCCTCTTCCCTTTCATCCTCTGCCAAATTGGCAACCTGTGCGAACCAAGAGGTTAAAGGGGCTGTCTCTCCAAGTTGGGAGGTTGATAGTAAAGCAGACGGAAAGTCAAACCGGAGCACCAGGGGAGGGACTATGCGTTGAGTTTTAGAAACCTTTCGTATTCACAGTGTGTCCGTTCTCTAGGTTTCCCGCACATGTTATAGCTGTAGTAATATTCCCTTCAACCTGGAGAGTTCGGACCCATGGAATGGGTGCCATGCATTATTGCTTTAAAGGGTCTGCATTTGCTCACCCAATCTCACCAATCGTCTCAGTCCCAAGTGTCCCTCCTTATGCCACATCCAGCTGTCGTTGTAGATAGGGTCATTCCAGCCTTCATCAGAGACCCTGAAGGAATTGTAAAGAATTTCCCAGTTTTTTTGTTTTGTTTTTGAAATTCCTTTTTATAGTGGGTTTGAGCTGATTCTCGCTGCCATGTTTATGCCAGTCTAGACACACTTGATTCCCTTACGGAGACATATCAATACATAGGTTTTAAGATTCTTACTAGTCAGATATTTTCCTCTGCGGGAAATATGGGGTTTTGAGTCCCTTTCGCTGAGGACGGTGTAGGTCTTGTCTATTCCATAGTTGGTTTTTGGAACGGTACCTGTGCTTATATCAAACTCTGGTTTTATGCATCACCCCACCTCTCCTTCCCCCTTAAGCAGGTATAAGAGTGTTTTCTAAATGTGAGACACTGTCCTCTTTCCTAACTCAGTTCAAGTGTAGCCATGTTTACAGGATCTTCATAAGTGATATCTTATGATAAGTTTCTTTTTCTGTGTGACTTATTTCACTTAGAATCATCGTACCTGAATCCACCCATTTTGCTGCTACTGGTCTTATGACATTGATTTCATGGCTGAGGGATATTCCATCGTACGTAAGTACCACAATTTTTTGAACCATGTTTATATTTTCTGGGATACTTAAGGTGTATCCAAGTTGAGGTCCTTGTATGCAGTGCAGCCCTAAATTTTGGGGTGGCTCTGTCTTATTGATTTTCAGTTTTCCCAAGGTATATTCCCTAGGGTGGTAGTGCCCTTGGCTCTGTAGCTCTGTTCTTTACTTGTTTTAGGGAACAGAATGCACTCCTCCAGAGAGGCAGTTGGCAATTTACATCCCGCCCATCAGCATAACAAGGCTCCCTGTTCTCCAGGGCCTGTCTTGCCTTTCTTGTTCTTACACATTTTGTGGATGTCCCTTTTGACCGGTGGGAAGTGATACTTCTTTGTAGTGCAGATTTGCATTGCCCGCTTGCTTGCTTGGCCAAAAAGGGCGTATGCGTTTTCTCCTGAATATATTCAGGAGAAAACGCATACGCCCTTTTTGGCCAAGTGCATCATTGTCGAAGTTGTGCCCCTCTTCCTGTGCTTTAAAGGCGATTCCAATGTACCTCTTGAAATCTGTTTCCTGCTATTCTGCCTCGCTTTCAAGTCCGCCTCGTTGCCTTCCCTCAACAGATTTTTGGACGATAGTTGTCCTTTATTACTCGGCCAGTTTGTGTATTGCTGTGCCCCTGAGCTCCATTTTTCAACTCGTTTTTGGTGAGCTGACCGCAAGTCCAAAATTTTGGTTCAGGACCTATACTGGTTCCGGGTGGGTGGCTGAGAATTTGGTTAATTCTTCTTCCTGCCGCGAAATTACAGTGATATGTGACCGTCCAAATGCCTAACAGCTACTCTCTCATTGGTTCTCCCTCTTCCCTTTCATCCTCTGCCAAATTGGCAACCTGTGCGAACCAAGAGGTTAAAGGGGCTGTCTCTCCAAGTTGGGAGGTTGATAGTAAAGCAGACGGAAAGTCAAACTGGAGCACCAGGAGAGGGACTATGCGTTGAGTTTTAGAAACCTTTCGTATTCACAGTGTGTCCGTTCTCTAGGTTTCCCGCACATGTTATAGCTGTAGTAATATTCCCTTCAACCTGGAGAGTTCGGACCCATGGAATGGGTGCCATGCATTATTGCTTTAAAGGGTCTGCATTTGCTCACCCAATCTCACCAATCGTCTCAGTCCCAAGTGTCCCTCCTTATGCCACATCCAGCTGTCGTTGTAGATAGGGTCATTCCAGCCTTCATCAGAGACCCTGAAGGAATTGTAAAGAATTTCCCAGTTTTTTTGTTTTGTTTTTGAAATTCCTTTTTATAGTGGGTTTGAGCTGATTCTCGCTGCCATGTTTATGCCAGTCTAGACACACTTGATTCCCTTACGGAGACATATCAATACATAGGTTTTAAGATTCTTACTAGTCAGATATTTTCCTCTGCGGGAAATATGGGGTTTTGAGTCCCTTTCGCTGAGGACGGTGTAGGTCTTGTCTATTCCATAGTTGGTTTTTGGAACGGTACCTGTGCTTATATCAAACTCTGGTTTTATGCATCACCCCACCTCTCCTTCCCCCTTAAGCAGGTATAAGAGTGTTTTCTAAATGTGAGACACTCTTCTCTTTCCTAACTCAGTTCAAGTGTAGCCATGTTTACAGGATCTTCATAAGTGATATCTTATGATAAGTTTCTTTTTCTGTGTGACTTATTTCACTTAGAATCATCGTACCTGAATCCACCCATTTTGCTGCTACTGGTCTTATGACATTGATTTCATGGCTGAGGGATATTCCATCGTACGTAAGTACCACAATTTTTTGAACCATGTTTATATTTTCTGGGATACTTAAGGTGTATCCAAGTTGAGGCCCTTGTATGCAGTGCAGCCCTAAATTTTGGGGTGGCTCTGTCTTATTGATTTTCAGTTTTCCCAAGGTATATTCCCTAGACTGGAAGTGCCCTTGGCTCTGTAGCTCTGTTCTTTACTTGTTTTAGGGAACACAATGCACTCCTCCAGAGAGGCAGTTGGCAATTTACATCCCGCCCATCAGCATAACAAGGCTCCCTGTTCTCCAGGGCCTGTCTTGCCTTTCTTGTTCTTACACATTTTGTGGATGTCCCTTTTGACCGGTGGGAAGTGATACTTCTTTGTAGTGCAGATTTGCATTGCCCGCTTGCTTGCTTGGCCAAAAAGGGCGTATGCGTTTTCTCCTGAATATATTCAGGAGAAAACGCATACGCCCTTTTTGGCCAAGTGCATCATTGTCGAAGTTGTGCCCCTCTTCCTGTGCTTTAAAGGCGATTCCAACGTACCTCTTGAAATCTGTTTCCTGCTATTCTGCCTCGCTTTCAAGTCCGCCTCGTTGCCTTCCCTCAACAGATTTTTGGACGATAGTTGTCCTTTATTACTCGGCCAGTTTGTGAATTGCTGTGCCCCTGAGCTCCATTTTTCAACTCGTTTTTGGTGAGCTGACAGCAAGTCCAAAATTTTGGTTCAGGACCTATACTGGTTCCCGGTGGGTGGCTGAGAATTTGGTTAATTCTTCTTCCTGCCGGGAAATTACAGTGATATGTGCCCGTCCAAATGCCTAACAGCTACTCTCTCATTGGTTCTCCCTCTTCCCTTTCATCCTCTGCCAAATTGGCAACCTGTGCGAACCAAGAGGTTAAAGGGGCTGTCTCTCCAAGTTGGGAGGTTGATAGTAAAGCAGACGGAAAGTCAAACCGGAGCACCAGGAGAGGGACTATGCGTTGAGTTTTAGAAACCTTTCGTATTCACAGTGTGTCCGTTCTCTAGGTTTCCCGCACTTGTTATAGCTGTAGTAATATTCCCTTCAACCTGGAGAGTTCGGACCCATGGAATGGGTGCCATGCATTATTGCTTTAAAGGGTCTGCATTTGCTCACCCAATCTCACCAATCGTCTCAGTCCCAAGTGTCCCTCCTTATGCCACATCCAGCTGTCGTTGTAGATAGGGTCATTCCAGCCTTCATCAGAGACCCTGAAGGAATTGCAAAGAATTTCCCAGTTTTTATGTTTTGTTTTTGAAATTCCTTTTTATAGTGGGTTTGAGCTGATTCTCGCTGCCATGTTTATGCCAGTCTAGACACACTTGATTCCCTTATGGAGACATATCAATACATAGGTTTTAAGATTCTTACTAGTCAGATATTTTCCTCTGCGGGAAATATCGGGTTTTGAGTCCCTTTCGCTGAGGACGTTGTAGGTCTTGTCTATTCCATAGTTGGTTTTTGGAACGGTACCTGTGCTTATATCAAACTCTGGTTTTATGCATCACCCCACCTCTCCTTCCCCCTTAAGCAGGTATAAGAGTGTTTTCTAAATGTGAGACACTGTTCTCTTTCCTAACTCAGTTCAAGTGTAGCCATGTTTACAGGATCTTCATAAGTGATATCTTATGATAAGTTTCTTTTTCTGTGTGACTTATTTCACTTAGAATCATCGTACCTGAATCCACCCATTTTGCTGCTACTGGTCTTATGACATTGATTTCATGGCTGAGGGATATTCCATCGTACGTAAGTACCACAATTTTTTGAACCATGTTTATATTTTCTGGGATACTTAAGGTGTATCCAAGTTGAGGCCCTTGTATGCAGTGCAGCCCTAAATTTTGGGGTGGCTCTGTCTTATTGATTTTCAGTTTTCCCAAGGTATATTCCCTAGACTGGTAGTGCCCTTGGCTCTGTAGCTCTGTTCTTTACTTGTTTTAGGGAACAGAATGCACTCCTCCAGAGAGGAAGTTGTCAATTTACATCCTGCCCATCAGCATAACAAGGCTCCCTGTTCTCCAGGGCCTGTCTTGCCTTTCTTGTTCTTACACATTTTGTGGATGTCCCTTTTGACCGGTGGGAAGTGATACTTCTTTGTAGTGCAGATTTGCATTGCCCGCTTGCTTGCTTGGCCAAAAAGGGCGTATGCGTTTTCTCCTGAATATATTCAGGAGAAAACGCATACGCCCTTTTTGGCCAAGTGCATCATTGTCGAAGTTGTGCCCCTCTTCCTGTGCTTTAAAGGCGATTCCAACTTACCTCTTGAAATCTCTTTCCTGCTATTCTGCCTCGCTTTCAAGTCCGCCTCGTTGCCTTCCCTCAACAGATTTTTGGACGATAGTTGTCCTTTATTACTCGGCCAGTTTGTGAATTGCTGTGCCCCTGAGCTCCATTTTTCAACTCGTTTTTGGTGAGCTGACAGCAAGTCCAAAATTTTGGTTCAGGACCTATACTGGTTCCCGGTGGGTGGCTGAGAATTTGGTTAATTCTTCTTCCTGCCGGGAAATTACAGTGATATGTGCCCGTCCAAATGCCTAACAGCTACTCTCTCATTGGTTCTCCCTCTTCCCTTTCATCCTCTGCCAAATTGGCAACCTGTGCGAACCAAGAGGTTAAAGGGGCTGTCTCTCCAAGTTGGGAGGTTGATAGTAAAGCAGACGGAAAGTCAAACCGGAGCACCAGGAGAGGGACTATGCGTTGAGTTTTAGAAACCTTTCGTATTCACAGTGTGTCCGTTCTCTAGGTTTCCCGCACATGTTATAGCTGTAGTAATATTCCCTTCAACCTGGAGAGTTCGGACCCATGGAATGGGTGCCATGCATTATTGCTTTAAAGGGTCTGCATTTGCTCACCCAATCTCACCAACCGTCTCAGTCCCAAGTGTCCCTCCTTATGCCACATCCAGCTGTCGTTGTAGATAGGGTCATTCCAGCTTTCATCAGAGACCCTGAAGGAATTGTAAAGAATTTCCCCGTTTTTTTGTTTTGTTTTTGAAATTCCTTTTTATAGTGGGTTTGAGCTGATTCTCGCTGCCATGTTTATGCCAGTCTAGACACACTTGTTTCCCTTACGGAGACATATCAATACATAGGTTTTAAGATTCTTACTAGTCAGATATTTTCCTCTGCGGGAAATATGGGGTTTTGAGTCCCTTTCGCTGAGGACGGTGTAGGTCTTGTCTATTCCATAGTTGGTTTTTGGAACGGTACCTGTGCTTATATCAAACTCTGGTTTTATGCATCACCCCACCTCTCCTTCCCCCTTAAGCAGGTATAAGAGTGTTTTCTAAATGTGAGACACTGTTCTCTTTCCTAACTCAGTTCAAGTGTAGCCATGTTTACAGGATCTTCATAAGTGATATCTTATGATAAGTTTCTTTTTCTGTGTGACTTATTTCACTTAGAATCATCGTACCTGAATCCACCCATTTTGCTGCTACTGGTCTTATGACATTGATTTCATGGCTGAGGGATATTCCATCGCACGTAATTACCACAATTTTTTGAACCATGTTTATATTTTCTGGGATACTTAAGGTGTATCCAAGTTGAGGTCCTTGTATGCAGTGCAGCCCTAAATTTTGGGGTGGCTCTGTCTTATTGATTTTCAGTTTTCCCAAGGTATATTCCCTAGACTGGTAGTGCCCTTGGCTCTGTAGCTCTGTTCTTTACTTGTTTTAGGGAACACAATGCACTCCTCCAGAGAGGCAGTTGGCAATTTACATCCCGCCCATCAGCATAACAAGGCTCCCTGTTCTCCAGGGCCTGTCTTGCCTTTCTTGTTCTTACACATTTTGTGGATGTCCCTTTTGACCGGTAGGAAGTGATACTTCTTTGTAGTGCAGATTTGCATTGCCCGCTTGCTTGCTTGGCCAAAAAGGGCGTATGCGTTTTCTCCTGAATATATTCAGGAGAAAACGCATACGCCCTTTTTGGCCAAGTGCATCATTGTCGAAGTTGTGCCCCTCTTCCTGTGCTTTAAAGGCGATTCCAATGTACCTCTTGAAATCTGTTTCCTGCTATTCTGCCTCGCTTTCAAGTCCGCCTCGTTGCCTTCCCTCAACAGATTTTTGGACGATAGTTGTCCTTTATTACTCGGCCAGTTTGTGAATTGCTGTGCCCCTGAGCTCCATTTTTCAACTCGCTTTTGGTGAGCTGACCGCAAGTCCAAAATTTTGGTTCAGGACCTATACTGGTTCCCGGTGGGTGGCTGAGAATTTGGTTAATTCTTCTTCCTGCCGGGAAATTACAGTGATATGTGCCCGTCCAAATGCCTAACAGCTACTCTCTCATTGGTTCTCCCTCTTCCCTTTCATCCTCTGCCAAATTGGCAACCTGTGCGAACCAAGAGGTTAAAGGGGCTGTCTCTCCAAGTTGGGAGGTTGATAGTAAAGCAGACGGAAAGTCAAACCGGAGCACCAGGGGAGGGACTATGCGTTGAGTTTTAGAAACCTTTCGTATTCACAGTGTGTCCGTTCTCTAGGTTTCCCGCACATGTTATAGCTGTAGTAATATTCCCTTCAACCTGGAGAGTTCGGACCCATGGAATGGGTGCCATGCATTATTGCTTTAAAGGGTCTGCATTTGCTCACCCAATCTCACCAATCGTCTCAGTCCCAAGTGTCCCTCCTTATGCCACATCCAGCTGTCGTTGTAGATAGGGTCATTCCAGCTTTCATCAGAGACCCTGAAGGAATTGTAAAGAATTTCCCAGTTTTTTTGTTTTGTTTTTGAAATTCCTTTTTATAGTGGGTTTGAGCTGATTCTCGCTGCCATGTTTATGCCAGTCTAGACACACTTGATTCCCTTACGGAGACATATCAATACATAGGTTTTAAGATTCTTACTAGTCAGATATTTTCCTCTGCGGGAAATATGGGGTTTTGAGTCCCTTTCGCTGAGGACGGTGTAGGTCTTGTCTATTCCATAGTTGGTTTTTGGAACGGTACCTGTGCTTATATCAAACTCTGGTTTTATGCATCACCCCACCTCTCCTTCCCCCTTAAGCAGGTATAAGAGTGTTTTCTAAATGTGAGACACTCTTCTCTTTCCTAACTCAGTTCAAGTGTAGCCATGTTTACAGGATCTTCATAAGTGATATCTTATGATAAGTTTCTTTTTCTGTGTGACTTATTTCACTTAGAATCATCGTACCTGAATCCACCCATTTTGCTGCTACTGGTCTTATGACATTGATTTCATGGCTGAGGGATATTCCATCGTACGTAAGTACCACAATTTTTTGAACCATGTTTATATTTTCTGGGATACTTAAGGTGTATCCAAGTTGAGGCCCTTGTATGCAGTGCAGCCCTAAATTTTGGGGTGGCTCTGTCTTATTGATTTTCAGTTTTCCCAAGGTATATTCCCTAGACTGGTAGTGCCCTTGGCTCTGTAGCTCTGTTCTTTACTTGTTTTAGGGAACAGAATGCACTCCTCCAGAGAGGCAGTTGGCAATTTACATCCCGCCCATCAGCATAACAAGGCTCCCTGTTCTCCAGGGCCTGTCTTGCCTTTCTTGTTCTTACACATTTTGTGGATGTCCCTTTTGACCGGTGGGAAGTGATACTTCTTTGTAATGCAGATTTGCATTGCCCGCTTGCTTGCTTGGCCAAAAAGGGCGTATGCGTTTTCTCCTGAATATATTCAGGAGAAAACGCATACGCCCTTTTTGGCCAAGTGCATCATTGTCGAAGTTGTGCCCCTCTTCCTGTGCTTTAAAGGCGATTCCAACGTACCTCTTGAAATCTGTTTCCTGCTATTCTGCCTCGCTTTCAAGTCCGCCTCGTTGCCTTCCCTCAACAGATTTTTGGACGATAGTTGTCCTTTATTACTCGGCCAGTTTGTGAATTGCTGTGCCCCTGAGCTCCATTTTTCAACTCGTTTTTGGTGAGCTGACAGCAAGTCCAAAATTTTGGTTCAGGACCTATACTGGTTCCCGGTGGGTGGCTGAGAATTTGGTTAATTGTTCTTCCTGCCGGGAAATTACAGTGATATGTGCCCGTCCAAATGCCTAACAGCTACTCTCTCATTGGTTCTCCCTCTTCCCTTTCATCCTCTGCCAAATTGGCAACCTGCGCGAACCAAGAGGTTAAAGGGGCTGTCTCTCCAAGTTGGGAGGTTGATAGTAAAGCAGACGGAAAGTCAAACCGGAGCACCAGGAGAGGGACTATGCGTTGAGTTTTAGAAACCTTTCGTATTCACAGTGTGTCCGTTCTCTAGGTTTCCCGCACATGTTATAGCTGTAGTAATATTCCCTTCAACCTGGAGAGTTCGGACCCATGGAATGGGTGCCATGCATTATTGCTTTAAAGGGTCTGCATTTGCTCACCCAATCTCACCAACCGTCTCAGTCCCAAGTGTCCCTCCTTATGCCACATCCAGCTGTCGTTGTAGATAGGGTCATTCCAGCTTTCATCAGAGACCCTGAAGGAATTGTAAAGAATTTCCCCGTTTTTTTGTTTTGTTTTTGAAATTCCTTTTTATAGTGGGTTTGAGCTGATTCTCGCTGCCATGTTTATGCCAGTCTAGACACACTTGTTTCCCTTACGGAGACATATCAATACATAGGTTTTAAGATTCTTACTAGTCAGATATTTTCCTCTGCGGGAAATATGGGGTTTTGAGTCCCTTTCGCTGAGGACGGTGTAGGTCTTGTCTATTCCATAGTTGGTTTTTGGAACGGTACCTGTGCTTATATCAAACTCTGGTTTTATGCATCACCCCACCTCTCCTTCCCCCTTAAGCAGGTATAAGAGTGTTTTCTAAATGTGAGACACTGTTCTCTTTCCTAACTCAGTTCAAGTGTAGCCATGTTTACAGGATCTTCATAAGTGATATCTTATGATAAGTTTCTTTTTCTGTGTGACTTATTTCACTTAGAATCATCGTACCTGAATCCACCCATTTTGCTGCTACTGGTCTTATGACATTGATTTCATGGCTGAGGGATATTCCATCGCACGTAATTACCACAATTTTTTGAACCATGTTTATATTTTCTGGGATACTTAAGGTGTATCCAAGTTGAGGTCCTTGTATGCAGTGCAGCCCTAAATTTTGGGGTGGCTCTGTCTTATTGATTTTCAGTTTTCCCAAGGTATATTCCCTAGACTGGTAGTGCCCTTGGCTCTGTAGCTCTGTTCTTTACTTGTTTTAGGGAACACAATGCACTCCTCCAGAGAGGCATTTGGCAATTTACATCCCGCCCATCAGCATAACAAGGCTCCCTGTTCTCCAGGGCCTGTCTTGCCTTTCTTGTTCTTACACATTTTGTGGATGTCCCTTTTGACCGGTAGGAAGTGATACTTCTTTGTAGTGCAGATTTGCATTGCCCGCTTGCTTGCTTGGCCAAAAAGGGCGTATGCGTTTTCTCCTGAATATATTCAGGAGAAAACGCATACGCCCTTTTTGGCCAAGTGCATCATTGTCGAAGTTGTGCCCCTCTTCCTGTGCTTTAAAGGCGATTCCAATGTACCTCTTGAAATCTGTTTCCTGCTATTCTGCCTCGCTTTCAAGTCCGCCTCGTTGCCTTCCCTCAACAGATTTTTGGACGATAGTTGTCCTTTATTACTCGGCCAGTTTGTGAATTGCTGTGCCCCTGAGCTCCATTTTTCAACTCGCTTTTGGTGAGCTGACCGCAAGTCCAAAATTTTGGTTCAGGACCTATACTGGTTCCCGGTGGGTGGCTGAGAATTTGGTTAATTCTTCTTCCTGCCGGGAAATTACAGTGATATGTGCCCGTCCAAATGCCTAACAGCTACTCTCTCATTGGTTCTCCCTCTTCCCTTTCATCCTCTGCCAAATTGGCAACCTGTGCGAACCAAGAGGTTAAAGGGGCTGTCTCTCCAAGTTGGGAGGTTGATAGTAAAGCAGACGGAAAGTCAAACCGGAGCACCAGGGGAGGGACTATGCGTTGAGTTTTAGAAACCTTTCGTATTCACAGTGTGTCCGTTCTCTAGGTTTCCCGCACATGTTATAGCTGTAGTAATATTCCCTTCAACCTGGAGAGTTCGGACCCATGGAATGGGTGCCATGCATTATTGCTTTAAAGGGTCTGCATTTGCTCACCCAATCTCACCAATCGTCTCAGTCCCAAGTGTCCCTCCTTATGCCACATCCAGCTGTCGTTGTAGATAGGGTCATTCCAGCTTTCATCAGAGACCCTGAAGGAATTGTAAAGAATTTCCCAGTTTTTTTGTTTTGTTTTTGAAATTCCTTTTTATAGTGGGTTTGAGCTGATTCTCGCTGCCATGTTTATGCCAGTCTAGACACACTTGATTCCCTTACGGAGACATATCAATACATAGGTTTTAAGATTCTTACTAGTCAGATATTTTCCTCTGCGGGAAATATGGGGTTTTGAGTCCCTTTCGCTGAGGACGGTGTAGGTCTTGTCTATTCCATAGTTGGTTTTTGGAACGGTACCTGTGCTTATATCAAACTCTGGTTTTATGCATCACCCCACCTCTCCTTCCCCCTTAAGCAGGTATAAGAGTGTTTTCTAAATGTGAGACACTCTTCTCTTTCCTAACTCAGTTCAAGTGTAGCCATGTTTACAGGATCTTCATAAGTGATATCTTATGATAAGTTTCTTTTTCTGTGTGACTTATTTCACTTAGAATCATCGTACCTGAATCCACCCATTTTGCTGCTACTGGTCTTATGACATTGATTTCATGGCTGAGGGATATTCCATCGTACGTAAGTACCACAATTTTTTGAACCATGTTTATATTTTCTGGGATACTTAAGGTGTATCCAAGTTGAGGCCCTTGTATGCAGTGCAGCCCTAAATTTTGGGGTGGCTCTGTCTTATTGATTTTCAGTTTTCCCAAGGTATATTCCCTAGACTGGTAGTGCCCTTGGCTCTGTAGCTCTGTTCTTTACTTGTTTTAGGGAACAGAATGCACTCCTCCAGAGAGGCAGTTGGCAATTTACATCCCGCCCATCAGCATAACAAGGCTCCCTGTTCTCCAGGGCCTGTCTTGCCTTTCTTGTTCTTACACATTTTGTGGATGTCCCTTTTGACCGGTGGGAAGTGATACTTCTTTGTAATGCAGATTTGCATTGCCCGCTTGCTTGCTTGGCCAAAAAGGGCGTATGCGTTTTCTCCTGAATATATTCAGGAGAAAACGCATACGCCCTTTTTGGCCAAGTGCATCATTGTCGAAGTTGTGCCCCTCTTCCTGTGCTTTAAAGGCGATTCCAACGTACCTCTTGAAATCTGTTTCCTGCTATTCTGCCTCGCTTTCAAGTCCGCCTCGTTGCCTTCCCTCAACAGATTTTTGGACGATAGTTGTCCTTTATTACTCGGCCAGTTTGTGAATTGCTGTGCCCCTGAGCTCCATTTTTCAACTCGTTTTTGGTGAGCTGACAGCAAGTCCAAAATTTTGGTTCAGGACCTATACTGGTTCCCGGTGGGTGGCTGAGAATTTGGTTAATTGTTCTTCCTGCCGGGAAATTACAGTGATATGTGCCCGTCCAAATGCCTAACAGCTACTCTCTCATTGGTTCTCCCTCTTCCCTTTCATCCTCTGCCAAATTGGCAACCTGTGCGAACCAAGAGGTTAAAGGGGCTGTCTCTCCAAGTTGGGAGGTTGATAGTAAAGCAGACGGAAAGTCAAACCGGAGCACCAGGAGAGGGACTATGCGTTGAGTTTTAGAAACCTTTCGTATTCACAGTGTGTCCGTTCTCTAGGTTTCCCGCACATGTTATAGCTGTAGTAATATTCCCTTCAACCTGGAGAGTTCGGACCCATGGAATGGGTGCCATGCATTATTGCTTTAAAGGGTCTGCATTTGCTCACCCAATCTCACCAACCGTCTCAGTCCCAAGTGTCCCTCCTTATGCCACATCCAGCTGTCGTTGTAGATAGGGTCATTCCAGCTTTCATCAGAGACCCTGAAGGAATTGTAAAGAATTTCCCCGTTTTTTTGTTTTGTTTTTGAAATTCCTTTTTATAGTCGGTTTGGGCTGATTCTCGCTGCCATGTTTATGCCAGTCTAGACACACTTGTTTCCCTTACGGAGACATATCAATACATAGGTTTTAAGATTCTTACTAGTCAGATATTTTCCTCTGCGGGAAATATGGGGTTTTGAGTCCCTTTCGCTGAGGACGGTGTAGGTCTTGTCTATTCCATAGTTGGTTTTTGGAACGGTACCTGTGCTTATATCAAACTCTGGTTTTATGCATCACCCCACCTCTCCTTCCCCCTTAAGCAGGTATAAGAGTGTTTTCTAAATGTGAGACACTGTTCTCTTTCCTAACTCAGTTCAAGTGTAGCCATGTTTACAGGATCTTCATAAGTGATATCTTATGATAAGTTTCTTTTTCTGTGTGACTTATTTCACTTAGAATCATCGTACCTGAATCCACCCATTTTGCTGCTACTGGTCTTATGACATTGATTTCATGGCTGAGGGATATTCCATCGCACGTAAGTACCACAATTTTTTGAACCCTGTTTATATTTTCTGGGATACTTAAGGTGTATCCAAGTTGAGGTCCTTGTATGCAGTGCAGCCCTAAATTTTGGGGTGGCTCTGTCTTATTGATTTTCAGTTCTCCCAAGGTATATTCCCTAGACTGGTAGTGCCCTTGGCTCTGTAGCTCTGTTCTTTACTTGTTTTAGGGAACAGAATGCACTCCTCCAGAGAGGCAGTTGGCAATTTACATCCCGCCCATCAGCATAACAAGGCTCCCTGTTCTCCAGGGCCTGTCTTGCCTTTCTTGTTCTTACACATTTTGTGGATGTCCCTTTTGACCGGTAGGAAGTGATACTTCTTTGTAGTGCAGATTTGCATTGCCCGCTTGCTTGCTTGGCCAAAAAGGGCGTATGCGTTTTCTCCTGAATATATTCAGGAGAAAACGCATACGCCCTTTTTGGCCAAGTGCATCATTGTCGAAGTTGTGCCCCTCTTCCTGTGCTTTAAAGGCGATTCCAATGTACCTCTTGAAATCTGTTTCCTGCTATTCTGCCTCGCTTTCAAGTCCGCCTCGTTGCCTTCCCTCAACAGATTTTTGGACGATAGTTGTCCTTTATTACTCGGCCAGTTTGTGAATTGCTGTGCCCCTGAGCTCCATTTTTCAACTCGCTTTTGGTGAGCTGACCGCAAGTCCAAAATTTTGGTTCAGGACCTATACTGGTTCCCAGTGGGTGGCTGAGAATTTGGTTAATTCTTCTTCCTGCCGGGAAATTACAGTGATATGTGCCCGTCCAAATGCCTAACAGCTACTCTCTCATTGGTTCTCTCTCTTCCCTTTCATCCTCTGCCAAATTGGCAACCTGTGCGAACGAAGAGGTTAAAGGGGCTGTCTCTCCAAGTTGGGAGGTTGATAGTAAAGCAGACGGAAAGTCAAACCGGAGCACCAGGGGAGGGACTATGCGTTGAGTTTTAGAAACCTTTCGTATTCACAGTGTGTCCGTTCTCTAGGTTTCCCGCACATGTTATAGCTGTAGTAATATTCCCTTCAACCTGGAGAGTTCGGACCCATGGAATGGGTGCCATGCATTATTGCTTTAAAGGGTCTGCATTTGCTCACCCAATCTCACCAATCGTCTCAGTCCCAAGTGTCCCTCCTTATGCCACATCCAGCTGTCGTTGTAGATAGGGTCATTCCAGCTTTCATCAGAGACCCTGAAGGAATTGCAAAGAATTTCCCAGTTTTTTTGTTTTGTTTTTGAAATTCCTTTTTATAGTGGGTTTGAGCTGATTCTCGCTGCCATGTTTATGCCAGTCTAGACACACTTGATTCCCTTACGGAGACATATCAATACATAGGTTTTAAGATTCTTACTAGTCAGATATTTTCCTCTGCGGGAAATATGGGGTTTTGAGTCCCTTTCGCTGAGGATGGTGTAGGTCTTGTCTATTCCATAGTTGGTTTTTGGAACGGTACCTGTGCTTATATCAAACTCTGGTTTTATGCATCACCCCACCTCTCCTTCCCCCTTAAGCAGGTATAAGAGTGTTTTCTAAATGTGAGACACTGTTCTCTTTCCTAACTCAGTTCAAGTGTAGCCATGTTTACAGGATCTTCATAAGTGATATCTTATGATAAGTTTCTTTTTCTGTGTGACTTATTTCACTTAGAATCATCGTACCTGAATCCACCCATTTTGCTGCTACTGGTCTTATGACATTGATTTCATGGCTGAGGGATATTCCATCGTACGTAAGTACCACAATTTTTTGAACCATGTTTATATTTTCTGGGATACTTAAGGTGTATCCAAGTTGAGGCCCTTGTATGCAGTGCAGCCCTAAATTTTGGGGTGGCTCTGTCTTATTGATTTTCAGTTTTCCCAAGGTATATTCCCTAGACTGGTAGTGCCCTTGGCTCTGTAGCTCTGTTGTTTACTTGTTTTAGGGAACAGAATGCACTCCTCCAGAGAGGCAGTTGGCAATTTATATCCCGCCCATCAGCATAACAAGGCTCCCTGTTCTCCAGGGCCTGTCTTGCCTTTCTTGTTCTTACACATTTTGTGGATGTCCCTTTTGAGCGGTGGGAAGTGATACTTCTTTGTAGTGCAGATTTGCATTGCCCGCTTGCTTGCTTGGCCAAAAAGGGCGTATGCGTTTTCTCCTGAATATATTCAGGAGAAAACGCATACGCCCTTTTTGGCCAAGTGCATCATTGGCGAAGTTGTGCCCCTCTTCCTGTGCTTTAAAGGCGATTCCAACGTACCTCTTGAAATCTGTTTCCTGCTATTCTGCCTCGCTTTCAGGTCCGCCTCGTTGCCTTCCCTCAACAGATTTTTGGACGATAGTTGTCCTTTATTACTCGGCCAGTTTGTGAATTGCTGTGCCCCTGAGCTCCATTTTTCAACTCGTTTTTGGTGAGCTGACCGCAAGTCCAAAATTTTGGTTCAGGACCTATACTGGTTCCCGGTGGGTGGCTGAGAATTTGGTTAATTCTTCTTCCTGCCGGGAAATTACAGTGATATGTGCCCGTCCAAATGCCTAACAGCTACTCTCTCATTGGTTCTCCCTCTTCCCTTTCATCCTCTGCCAAATTGGCAACCTGTGCGAACCAAGAGGTTAAAGGGGCTGTCTCTCCAAGTTGGGAGGTTGATAGTAAAGCAGACGGAAAGTCAAACCGGAGCACCAGGGGAGGGACTATGCGTTGAGTTTTAGAAACCTTTCGTATTCACAGTGTGTCCGTTCTCTAGGTTTCCCGCACATGTTATAGCTGTAGTAATATTCCCTTCAACCTGGAGAGTTCGGACCCATGGAATGGGTGCCATGCATTATTGCTTTAAAGGGTCTGCATTTGCTCACCCAATCTCACCAATCGTCTCAGTCCCAAGTGTCCCTCCTTATGCCACATCCAGCTGTCGTTGTAGATAGGGTCATTCCAGCTTTCATCAGAGACCCTGAAGGAATTGTAAAGAATTTCCCAGTTTTTTTGTTTTGTTTTTGAAATTCCTTTTTATAGTGGGTTTGAGCTGATTCTCGCTGCCATGTTTATGCCAGTCTAGACACACTTGATTCCCTTACGGAGACATATCAATACATAGGTTTTAAGATTCTTACTAGTCAGATATTTTCCTCTGCGGGAAATATGGGGTTTTGAGTCCCTTTCGCTGAGGACGGTGTAGGTCTTGTCTATTCCATAGTTGGTTTTTGGAACGGTACCTGTGCTTATATCAAACTCTGGTTTTATGCATCACCCCACCTCTCCTTCCCCCTTAAGCAGGTATAAGAGTGTTTTCTAAATGTGAGACACTCTTCTCTTTCCTAACTCAGTTCAAGTGTAGCCATGTTTACAGGATCTTCATAAGTGATATCTTATGATAAGTTTCTTTTTCTGTGTGACTTATTTCACTTAGAATCATCGTACCTGAATCCACCCATTTTGCTGCTACTGGTCTTATGACATTGATTTCATGGCTGAGGGATATTCCATCGTACGTAAGTACCACAATTTTTTGAACCATGTTTATATTTTCTGGGATACTTAAGGTGTATCCAAGTTGAGGCCCTTGTATGCAGTGCAGCCCTAAATTTTGGGGTGGCTCTGTCTTATTGATTTTCAGTTTTCCCAAGGTATATTCCCTAGACTGGTAGTGCCCTTGGCTCTGTAGCTCTGTTGTTTACTTGTTTTAGGGAACAGAATGCACTCCTCCAGAGAGGCAGTTGGCAATTTACATCCCGCCCATCAGCATAACAAGGCTCCCTGTTCTCCATGGCCTGTCTTGCCTTTCTTGTTCTTACACATTTTGTGGATGTCCCTTTTGAGCGGTGGGAAGTGATACTTCTTTGTAATGCAGATTTGCATGGCCCGCTTGCTTGCTTGGCCAAAAAGGGCGTATGCGTTTTCTCCTGAATATATTCAGGAGAAAACGCATACGCCCTTTTTGGCCAAGTGCATCATTGTCGAAGTTGTGCCCCTCTTCCTGTGCTTTAAAGGCGATTCCAACGTACCTCTTGAAATCTGTTTCCTGCTATTCTGCCTCGCTTTCAAGTCCGCCTCGTTGCCTTCCCTCAACAGATTTTTGGACGATAGTTGTCCTTTATTACTCGGCCAGTTTGTGAATTGCTGTGCCCCTGAGCTCCATTTTTCAACTCGCTTTTGGTGAGCTGACCGCAAGTCCAAAATTTTGGTTCAGGACCTATACTGGTTCCCGGTGGGTGGCTGAGAATTTGGTTAATTCTTCTTCCTGCTGGGAAATTACAGTGATATGTGCCCGTCCAAATGCCTAACAGCTACTCTCTCATTGGTTCTCCCTCTTCCCTTTCATCCTCTGCCAAATTGGCAACCTGTGCGAACCAAGAGGTTAAAGGGGCTGTCTCTCCAAGTTGGGAGGTTGATAGTAAAGCAGACGGAAAGTCAAACCGGAGCACCAGGGGAGGGACTATGCGTTGAGTTTTAGAAACCTTTCGTATTCACAGTGTGTCCGTTCTCTTGGTTTCCCGCACACGTTATAGCTGTAGTAATATTCCCTTCAACCTGGAGAGTTCGGACCCATGGAATGGGTGCCATGCATTATTGCTTTAAAGGGTCTGCATTTGCTCACCCAATCTCACCAATCGTCTCAGTCCCAAGTGTCCCTCCTTATGCCACATCCAGCTGTCGTTGTAGATAGGGTCATTCCAGCCTTCATCAGAGACCCTGAAGGAATTGTAAAGAATTTCCCAGTTTTTTTGTTTTGTTTTTGAAATTCCTTTTTATAGTGGGTTTGAGCTGATTCTCGCTGCCATGTTTATGCCAGTCTAGACACACTTGATTCCCTTACGGAGACATATCAATACATAGGTTTTAAGATTCTTACTAGTCAGATATTTTCCTCTGCGGGAAATATGGGGTTTTGAGTCCCTTTCGCTGAGGACGGTGTAGGTCTTGTCTATTCCATAGTTGGTTTTTGGAACGGTACCTGTGCTTTTATCAAACTCTGGTTTTATTCATCACCCCACCTCTCCTTCCCCCTTAAGCAGGTATAAGAGTGTTTTCTAAATGTGAGACACTGTTCTCTTTCCTAACTCAGTTCAAGTGTAGCCATGTTTACAGGATCTTCATAAGTGATATCTTATGATAAGTTTATTTTTCTGTGTGACTTATTTCACTTAGAATCATCGTACCTGAATCCACCCATTTTGCTGCTACTGGTCTTATGACATTGATTTCATGGCTGAGGGATATTCCATCGTACGTAAGTACCACAATTTTTTGAACCATGTTTATATTTTCTGGGATACTTAAGGTGTATCCAAGTTGAGGTCCTTGTATGCAGTGCAGCCCTAAATTTTGGGGTGGCTCTGTCTTATTGATTTTCAGTTTTCCCAAGGTATATTCCCTAGACTGGTAGTGCCCTTGGCTCTGTAGCTCTGTTCTTTACTTGTTTTAGGGAACAGAATGCACTCCTCCAGAGAGGCAGTTGGCAATTTACTTCCCGCCCATCAGCATAACAAGGCTCCCTGTTCTCCAGGGCCTGTCTTGCCTTTCTTGTTCTTACACATTTTGTGGATGTCCCTTTTGACCGGTGGGAAGTGATACTTCTTTGTAGTGCAGATTTGCATTGCCCGCTTGCTTGCTTGGCCAAAAAGGGCGTATGCGTTTTCTCCTGAATATATTCAGGAGAAAACGCATACGCCCTTTTTGGCCAAGTGCATCATTGGCGAAGTTGTGCCCCTCTTCCTGTGCTTTAAAGGCGATTCCAACGTACCTCTTGAAATCTGTTTCCTGCTATTCTGCCTCGCTTTCAAGTCCGCCTCGTTGCCTTCCCTCAACAGATTTTTGGACGATAGTTGTCCTTTATTACTCGGCCAGTTTGTGAATTGCTGTGCCCCTGAGCTCCATTTTTCAACTCGTTTTTGGTGAGCTGACCGCAAGTCCAAAATTTTGGTTCAGGACCTATACTGGTTCCCGGTGGGTGGCTGAGAATTTGGTTAATTCTTCTTCCTGCCGGGAAATTACAGTGATATGTGCCCGTCCAAATGCCTAACAGCTACTCTCTCATTGGTTCTCCCTCTTCCCTTTCATCCTCTGCCAAATTGGCAACCTGTGCGAACCAAGAGGTTAAAGGGGCTGTCTCTCCATGTTGGGAGGTTGATAGTAAAGCAGACGGAAAGTCAAACCGGAGCACCAGGGGAGGGACTATGCGTTGAGTTTTAGAAACCTTTCGTATTCACAGTGTGTCCGTTCTCTAGGTTTCCCGCACATGTTATAGCTGTAGTAATATTCCCTTCAACCTGGAGAGTTCGGACCCATGGAATGGGTGCCATGCATTATTGCTTTAAAGGGTCTGCATTTGCTCACCCAATCTCACCAATCGTCTCAGTCCCAAGTGTCCCTCCTTATGCCACATCCAGCTGTCGTTGTAGATAGGGTCATTCCAGCTTTCATCAGAGACCCTGAAGGAATTGTAAAGAATTTCCCAGTTTTTTTGTTTTGTTTTTGAAATTCCTTTTTATAGTGGGTTTGAGCTGATTCTCGCTGCCATGTTTATGCCAGTCTAGACACACTTGATTCCCTTACGGAGACATATCAATACATAGGTTTTAAGATTCTTACTAGTCAGATATTTTCCTCTGCGGGAAATATGGGGTTTTGAGTCCCTTTCGCTGAGGACGGTGTAGGTCTTGTCTATTCCATAGTTGGTTTTTGGAACGGTACCTGTGCTTATATCAAACTCTGGTTTTATGCATCACCCCACCTCTCCTTCCCCCTTAAGCAGGTATAAGAGTGTTTTCTAAATGTGAGACACTGTTCTCTTTCCTAACTCAGTTCAAGTGTAGCCATGTTTACAGGATCTTCATAAGTGATATCTTATGATAAGTTTCTTTTTCTGTGTGACTTATTTCACTTAGAATCATCGTACCTGAATCCACCCATTTTGCTGCTACTGGTCTTATGACATTGATTTCATGGCTGAGGGATATTCCATCGTACGTAAGTACCACAATTTTTTGAACCATGTTTATATTTTCTGGGATACTTAAGGTGTATCCAAGTTGAGGCCCTTGTATGCAGTGCAGCCCTAAATTTTGGGGTGGCTCTGTCTTATTGATTTTCAGTTTTCCCAAGGTATATTCCCTAGACTGGTAGTGCCCTTGGCTCTGTAGCTCTGTTCTTTACTTGTTTTAGGGAACAGAATGCACTCCTCCAGAGAGGCAGTTGGCAATTTACATCCCGCCCATCAGCATAACAAGGCTCCCTGTTCTCCAGGGCCTGTCTTGCCTTTCTTGTTCTTACACATTTTGTGGATGTCCCTTTTGACCGGTGGGAAGTGATACTTCTTTGTAATGCAGATTTGCATTGCCCGCTTGCTTGCTTGGCCAAAAAGGGCGTATGCGTTTTCTCCTGAATATATTCAGGAGAAAACGCATACGCCCTTTTTGGCCAAGTGCATCATTGTCGAAGTTGTGCCCCTCTTCCTGTGCTTTAAAGGCGATTCCAACGTACCTCTTGAAATCTGTTTCCTGCTATTCTGCCTCGCTTTCAAGTCCGCCTCGTTGCCTTCCCTCAACAGATTTTTGGACGATAGTTGTCCTTTATTACTCGGCCAGTTTGTGAATTGCTGTGCCCCTGAGCTCCATTTTTCAACTCGCTTTTGGTGAGCTGACCGCAAGTCCAAAATTTTGGTTCAGGACCTATACTGGTTCCCGGTGGGTGGCTGAGAATTTGGTTAATTCTTCTTCCTGCCGGGAAATTACAGTGATATGTGCCCGTCCAAATGCCTAACAGCTACTCTCTCATTGGTTCTCCCTCTTCCCTTTCATCCTCTGCCAAATTGGCAACCTGTGCGAACCAAGAGGTTAAAGGGGCTGTCTCTCCAAGTTGGGAGGTTGATAGTAAAGCAGACGGAAAGTCAAACCGGAGCACCAGGGGAGGGACTATGCGTTGAGTTTTAGAAACCTTTCGTATTCACAGTGTGTCCGTTCTCTTGGTTTCCCGCACACGTTATAGCTGTAGTAATATTCCCTTCAACCTGGAGAGTTCGGACCCATGGAATGGGTGCCATGCATTATTGCTTTAAAGGGTCTGCATTTGCTCACCCAATCTCACCAATCGTCTCAGTCCCAAGTGTCCCTCCTTATGCCACATCCAGCTGTCGTTGTAGATAGGGTCATTCCAGCCTTCATCAGAGACCCTGAAGGAATTGTAAAGAATTTCCCAGTTTTTTTGTTTTGTTTTTGAAATTCCTTTTTATAGTGGGTTTGAGCTGATTCTCGCTGCCATGTTTATGCCAGTCTAGACACACTTGATTCCCTTACGGAGACATATCAATACATAGGTTTTAAGATTCTTACTAGTCAGATATTTTCCTCTGCGGGAAATATGGGGTTTTGAGTCCCTTTCGCTGAGGACGGTGTAGGTCTTGTCTATTCCATAGTTGGTTTTTGGAACGGTACCTGTGCTTTTATCAAACTCTGGTTTTATTCATCACCCCACCTCTCCTTCCCCCTTAAGCAGGTATAAGAGTGTTTTCTAAATGTGAGACACTGTTCTCTTTCCTAACTCAGTTCAAGTGTAGCCATGTTTACAGGATCTTCATAAGTGATATCTTATGATAAGTTTCTTTTTCTGTGTGACTTATTTCACTTAGAATCATCGTACCTGAATCCACCCATTTTGCTGCTACTGGTCTTATGACATTGATTTCATGGCTGAGGGATATTCCATCGTACGTAAGTACCACAATTTTTTGAACCATGTTTATATTTTCTGGGATACTTAAGGTGTATCCAAGTTGAGGTCCTTGTATGCAGTGCAGCCCTAAATTTTGGGGTGGCTCTGTCTTATTGATTTTCAGTTTTCCCAAGGTATATTCCCTAGACTGGTAGTGCCCTTGGCTCTGTAGCTCTGTTCTTTACTTGTTTTAGGGAACAGAATGCACTCCTCCAGAGAGGCAGTTGGCAATTTACTTCCCGCCCATCAGCATAACAAGGCTCCCTGTTCTCCAGGGCCTGTCTTGCCTTTCTTGTTCTTACACATTTTGTGGATGTCCCTTTTGACCGGTGGGAAGTGATACTTCTTTGTAGTGCAGATTTGCATTGCCCGCTTGCTTGCTTGGCCAAAAAGGGCGTATGCGTTTTCTCATGAATATATTCAGGAGAAAACGCATACGCCCTTTTTGGCCAAGTGCATCATTGTCGAAGTTGTGCCCCTCTTCCTGTGCTTTAAAGGCGATTCCAACGTACCTCTTGAAATCTGTTTCCTGCTATTCTGCCTCGCTTTCAAGTCCGCCTCGTTGCCTTCCCTCAACAGATTTTTGGACGATAGTTGTCCTTTATTACTCAGCCAGTTTGTGAATTGCTGTGCCCCTGAGCTCCATTTTTCAACTCGCTTTTGGTGAGCTGACCGCAAGTCCAAAATTTTGGTTCAGGACCTATACTGGTTCCCGGTGGGTGGCTGAGAATTTGGTTAATTCTTCTTCCTGCCGGGAAATTACAGTGATATGTGCCCGTCCAAATGCCTAACAGCTACTCTCTCATTGGTTCTCCCTCTTCCCTTTCATCCTCTGCCAAATTGGCAACCTGTGCGAACCAAGAGGTTAAAGGGGCTGTCTCTCCAAGTTGGGAGGTTGATAGTAAAGCAGACGGAAAGTCAAACCGGAGCACCAGGGGAGGGACTATGCGTTGAGTTTTAGAAACCTTTCGTATTCACAGTGTGTCCGTTCTCTAGGTTTCCCGCACACGTTATAGCTGTAGTAATATTCCCTTCAACCTGGAGAGTTCGGACCCATGGAATGGGTGCCATGCATTATTGCTTTAAAGGGTCTGCATTTGCTCACCCAATCTCACCAATCGTCTCAGTCCCAAGTGTCCCTCCTTATGCCACATCCAGCTGTCGTTGTAGATAGGGTCATTCCAGCCTTCATCAGAGACCCTGAAGGAATTGTAAAGAATTTCCCAGTTTTTTTGTTTTGTTTTTGAAATTCCTTTTTATAGTGGGTTTGAGCTGATTCTCGCTGCCATGTTTATGCCAGTCTAGACACACTTGATTCCCTTACGGAGACATATCAATACATAGGTTTTAAGATTCTTACTAGTCAGATATTTTCCTCTGCGGGAAATATGGGGTTTTGAGTCCCTTTCGCTGAGGACGGTGTAGGTCTTGTCTATTCCATAGTTGGTTTTTGGAACGGTACCTGTGCTTATATCAAACTCTGGTTTTATGCATCACCCCACCTCTCCTTCCCCCTTAAGCAGGTATAAGAGTGTTTTCTAAATGTGAGACACTGTTCTCTTTCCTAACTCAGTTCAAGTGTAGCCATGTTTACAGGATCTTCATAAGTGATATCTTATGATAAGTTTCTTTTTCTGTGTGACTTATTTCACTTAGAATCATCGTACCTGAATCCACCCATTTTGCTGCTACTGGTCTTATGACATTGATTTCATGGCTGAGGGATATTCCATCGTACGTAAGTACCACAATTTTTTGAACCATGTTTATATTTTCTGGGATACTTAAGGTGTATCCAAGTTGAGGCCCTTGTATGCAGTGCAGCCCTAAATTTTGGGGTGGCTCTGTCTTATTGATTTTCAGTTTTCCCAAGGTATATTCCCTAGACTGGAAGTGCCCTTGGCTCTGTAGCTCTGTTCTTTACTTGTTTTAGGGAACACAATGCACTCCTCCAGAGAGGCAGTTGGCAATTTACATCCCGCCCATCAGCATAACAAGGCTCCCTGTTCTCCAGGGCCTGTCTTGCCTTTCTTGTTCTTACACATTTTGTGGATGTCCCTTTTGACCGGTGGGAAGTGATACTTCTTTGTAGTGCAGATTTGCATTGCCCGCTTGCTTGCTTGGCCAAAAAGGGCGTATGCGTTTTCTCCTGAATATATTCAGGAGAAAACGCATACGCCCTTTTTGGCCAAGTGCATCATTGTCGAAGTTGTGCCCCTCTTCCTGTGCTTTAAAGGCGATTCCAACGTACCTCTTGAAATCTGTTTCCTGCTATTCTGCCTCGCTTTCAAGTCCGCCTCGTTGCCTTCCCTCAACAGATTTTTGGACGATAGTTGTCCTTTATTACTCGGCCAGTTTGTGAATTGCTGTGCCCCTGAGCTCCATTTTTCAACTCGTTTTTTGTGAGCTGACCGCAAGTCCAAAATTTTGGTTCAGGACCTATACTGGTTCCCGGTGGGTGGCTGAGAATTTGGTTAATTCTTCTTCCTGCCGGGAAATTACAGTGATATGTGCCCATCCAAATGCCTAACAGCTACTCTCTCATTGGTTCTCCCTCTTCCCTTTCATCCTCTGCCAAATTGGCAACCTGTGCGAACCAAGAGGTTAAAGGGGCTGTCTCTCCAAGTTGGGAGGTTGATAGTAAAGCAGACGGAAAGTCAAACCGGAGCACCAGGAGAGGGACTATGCGTTGAGTTTTAGAAACCTTTCGTATTCACAGTGTGTCCGTTCTCTAGGTTTCCCGCACTTGTTATAGCTGTAGTAATATTCCCTTCAACCTGGAGAGTTCGGACCCATGGAATGGGTGCCATGCATTATTGCTTTAAAGGGTCTGCATTTGCTCACCCAATCTCACCAATCGTCTCAGTCCCAAGTGTCCCTCCTTATGCCACATCCAGCTGTCGTTGTAGATAGGGTCATTCCAGCCTTCATCAGAGACCCTGAAGGAATTGCAAAGAATTTCCCAGTTTTTTTGTTTTGTTTTTGAAATTCCTTTTTATAGTGGGTTTGAGCTGATTCTCGCTGCCATGTTTATGCCAGTCTAGACACACTTGATTCCCTTATGGAGACATATCAATACATAGGTTTTAAGATTCTTACTAGTCAGATATTTTCCTCTGAGGGAAATATCGGGTTTTGAGTCCCTTTCGCTGAGGACGTTGTAGGTCTTGTCTATTCCATAGTTGGTTTTTGGAATGGTACCTGTGCTTATATCAAACTCTGGTTTTATGCATCACCCCACCTCTCCTTCCCCCTTAAGCAGGTATAAGAGTGTTTTCTAAATGTGAGACACTGTTCTCTTTCCTAACTCAGTTCAAGTGTAGCCATGTTTACAGGATCTTCATAAGTGATATCTTATGATAAGTTTATTTTTCTGTGTGACTTATTTCACTTAGAATCATCGTACCTGAATCCACCCATTTTGCTGCTACTGGTCTTATGACATTGATTTCATGGCTGAGGGATATTCCATCGTACGTAAGTACCACAATTTTTTGAACCATGTTTATATTTTCTGGTATACTTAAGGTGTATCCAAGTTGAGGCCCTTGTATGCAGTGCAGCCCTAAATTTTGGGGTGGCTCTGTCTTATTGATTTTCAGTTTTCCCAAGGTATATTCCCTAGACTGGTAGTGCCCTTGGCTCTGTAGCTCTGTTCTTTACTTGTTTTAGGGAACAGAATGCACTCCTCCAGAGAGGCAGTTGTCAATTTACATCCTGCCCATCAGCATAACAAGGCTCCCTGTTCTCCAGGGCCTGTCTTGCCTTTCTTGTTCTTACACATTTTGTGGATGTCCCTTTTGACCGGTGGGAAGTGATACTTCTTTGTAGTGGAGATTTGCATTGCCCGCTTGCTTGCTTGGCCAAAAAGGGCGTATGCGTTTTCTCCTGAATATATTCAGGAGAAAACGCATACGCCCTTTTTGGCCAAGTGCATCATTGTCGAAGTTGTGCCCCTCTTCCTGTGCTTTAAAGGCGATTCCAACGTACCTCTTGAAATCTGTTTCCTGCTATTCTGCCTCGCTTTCAAGTCCGCCTCGTTGCCTTCCCTCAACAGATTTTTGGACGATAGTTGTCCTTTATTACTCGGCCAGTTTGTGAATTGCTGTGCCCCTGAGCTCCATTTTTCAACTCGTTTTTGGTGAGCTGACAGCAAGTCCAAAATTTTGGTTCAGGACCTATACTGGTTCCCGGTGGGTGGCTGAGAATTTGGTTAATTCTTCTTCCTGCCGGGAAATTACAGTGATATGTGCCCGTCCAAATGCCTAACAGCTACTCTCTCATTGGTTCTCCCTCTTCCCTTTCATCCTCTGCCAAATTGGCAACCTGTGCGAACCAAGAGGTTAAAGGGGCTGTCTCTCCAAGTTGGGAGGTTGATAGTAAAGCAGACGGAAAGTCAAACCGGAGCACCAGGAGAGGGACTATGCGTTGAGTTTTAGAAACCTTTCGTATTCACAGTGTGTCCGTTCTCTAGGTTTCCCACACATGTTATAGATGTAGTAATATTCCCTTCAACCTGGAGAGTTCGGACCCATGGAATGGGTACCATGCATTATTGCTTTAAAGGGTCTGCATTTGCTCACCCAATCTCACCAACCGTCTCAGTCCCAAGTGTCCCTCCTTATGCCACATCCAGCTGTCATTGTAGATAGGGTCATTCCAGCTTTCATCAGAGACCCTGAAGGAATTGTAAAGAATTTCCCAGTTTTTTTGTTTTGTTTTTGAAATTCCTTTTTATAGTGGGTTTGAGCTGATTCTCGCTGCCATGTTTATGCCAGTCTAGACACACTTGTTTCCCTTACGGAGACATATCAATACATAGGTTTTAAGATTCTTACTAATCAGATATTTTCCTCTGCGGGAAATATGGGGTTTTGAGTCCCTTTCGCTGAGGACGGTGTAGGTCTTGTCTATTCCATAGTTGGTTTTTGGAACGGTACCTGTGCTTATATCAAACTCTGGTTTTATGCATCACCCCACCTCTCCTTCCCCCTTAAGCAGGTATAAGAGTGTTTTCTAAATGTGAGACACTCTTCTCTTTCCTAACTCAGTTCAAGTGTAGCCATGTTTACAGGATCTTCATAAGTGATATCTTATGATAAGTTTCTTTTTCTGTGTGACTTATTTCACTTAGAATCATCGTACCTGAATCCACCCATTTTGCTGCTACTGGTCTTATGACATTGATTTCATGGCTGAGGGATATTCCATCGCACGTAAGTACCACAATTTTTTGAACCATGTTTATATTTTCTGGGATACTTAAGGTGTATCCAAGTTGAGGTCCTTGTATGCAGTGCAGCCCTAAATTTTGGGGTGGCTCTGTCTTATTGATTTTCAGTTTTCCCAAGGTATATTCCCTAGACTGGTAGTGCCCTTGGCTCTGTAGCTCTGTTCTTTACTTGTTTTAGGGAACACAATGCACTCCTCCAGAGAGGCAGTTGGCAATTTACATCCCGCCCATCAGCATAACAAGGCTCCCTGTTCTCCAGGGCCTGTCTTGCCTTTCTTGTTCTTACACATTTTGTGGATGTCCCTTTTGACCGGTAGGAAGTGATACTTCTTTGTAGTGCAGATTTGCATTGCCCGCTTGCTTGCTTGGCCAAAAAGGGCGTATGCGTTTTCTCCTGAATATATTCAGGAGAAAACGCATACGCCCTTTTTGGCCAAGTGCATCATTGTCGAAGTTGTGCCCCTCTTCCTGTGCTTTAAAGGCGATTCCAACGTACCTCTTGAAATCTGTTTCCTGCTATTCTGCCTCGCTTTCAAGTCCGCCTCGTTGCCTTCCCTCAACAGATTTTTGGACGATAGTTGTCCTTTATTACTCGGCCAGTTTGTGAATTGCTGTGCCCCTGAGCTCCATTTTTCAACTCGTTTTTGGTGAGCTGACAGCAAGTCCAAAATTTTGGTTCAGGACCTATACTGGTTCCCGGTGGGTGGCTGAGAATTTGGTTAATTCTTCTTCCTGCCGGGAAATTACAGTGATATGTGCCCGTCCAAATGCCTAACAGCTACTCTCTCATTGGTTCTCCCTCTTCCCTTTCATCCTCTGCCAAATTGGCAACCTGTGCGAACCAAGAGGTTAAAGGGGCTGTCTCTCCAAGTTGGGAGGTTGATAGTAAAGCAGACGGAAAGTCAAACCGGAGCACCAGGAGAGGGACTATGCGTTGAGTTTTAGAAACCTTTCGTATTCACAGTGTGTCCGTTCTCTAGGTTTCCCACACATGTTATAGCTGTAGTAATATTCCCTTCAACCTGGAGAGTTCGGACCCATGGAATGGGTGCCATGCATTATTGCTTTAAAGGGTCTGCATTTGCTCACCCAATCTCACCAATCGTCTCAGTCCCAAGTGTCCCTCCTTATGCCACATCCAGCTGTCGTTGTAGATAGGGTCATTCCAGCTTTCATCAGAGACCCTGAAGGAATTGCAAAGAATTTCCCAGTTTTTTTGTTTTGTTTTTGAAATTCCTTTTTATAGTGGGTTTGAGCTGATTCTCGCTGCCATGTTTATGCCAGTCTAGACACACTTGATTCCCTTACGGAGACATATCAATACATAGGTTTTAAGATTCTTACTAGTCAGATATTTTCCTCTGCGGGAAATATGGGGTTTTGAGTCCCTTTCGCTGAGGACGGTGTAGGTCTTGTCTATTCCATAGTTGGTTTTTGGAACGGTACCTGTGCTTATATCAAACTCTGGTTTTATGCATCACCCCACCTCTCCTTCCCCCTTAAGCAGGTATAAGAGTGTTTTCTAAATGTGAGACACTGTTCTCTTTCCTAACTCAGTTCAAGTGTAGCCATGTTTACAGGATCTTCATAAGTGATATCTTATGATAAGTTTCTTTTTCTGTGTGACTTATTTCACTTAGAATCATCGTACCTGAATCCACCCATTTTGCTGCTACTGGTCTTATGACATTGATTTCATGGCTGAGGGATATTCCATCGTACGTAAGTACCACAATTATTTGAACCATGTTTATATTTTCTGGGATACTTAAGGTGTATCCAAGTTGAGGCCCTTGTATGCAGTGCAGCCCTAAATTTTGGGGTGGCTCTGTCTTATTGATTTTCAGTTTTCCCAAGGTATATTCCCTAGACTGGTAGTGCCCTTGGCTCTGTAGCTCTGTTCTTTACTTGTTTTAGGGAACAGAATGCACTCCTCCAGAGAGGCAGTTGGCAATTTACATCCCGCCCATCAGCATAACAAGGCTCCCTGTTCTCCAGGGCCTGTCTTGCCTTTCTTGTTCTTACACATTTTGTGGATGTCCCTTTTGAGCGGTGGGAAGTGATACTTCTTTGTAGTGCAGATTTGCATTGCCCGCTTGCTTGCTTGGCCAAAAAGGGCGTATGCGTTTTCTCCTGAATATATTCAGGAGAAAACGCATACGCCCTTTTTGGCCAAGTGCATCATTGGCGAAGTTGTGCCCCTCTTCCTGTGCTTTAAAGGCAATTCCAACGTACCTCTTGAAATCTGTTTCCTGCTATTCTGCCTCGCTTTCAAGTCCGCCTCGTTGCCTTCCCTCAACAGATTTTTGGACGATAGTTGTCCTTTATTACTCGGCCAGTTTGTGAATTGCTGTGCCCCTGAGCTCCATTTTTCAACTCGTTTTTGTGAGCTGACCGCAAGTCCAAAATTTTGGTTCAGGACCTATACTGGTTCCCGGTGGGTGGCTGAGAATTTGGTTAATTCTTCTTCCTGCCGGGAAATTACAGTGATATGTGCCCGTCCAAATGCCTAACAGCTACTCTCTCATTGGTTCTCCCTCTTCCCTTTCATCCTCTGCCAAATTGGCAACCTGTGCGAACCAAGAGGTTAAAGGGGCTGTCTCTCCATGTTGGGAGGTTGATAGTAAAGCAGACGGAAAGTCAAACCGGAGCACCAGGGGAGGGACTATGCGTTGAGTTTTAGAAACCTTTCGTATTCACAGTGTGTCCGTTCTCTAGGTTTCCCGCACATGTTATAGCTGTAGTAATATTCCCTTCAACCTGGAGAGTTCGGACCCATGGAATGGGTGCCATGCATTATTGCTTTAAAGGGTCTGCATTTGCTCACCCAATCTCACCAATCGTCTCAGTCCCAAGTGTCCCTCCTTATGCCACATCCAGCTGTCGTTGTAGATAGGGTCATTCCAGCTTTCATCAGAGACCCTGAAGGAATTGTAAAGAATTTCCCAGTTTTTTTGTTTTGTTTTTGAAATTCCTTTTTATAGTGGGTTTGAGCTGATTCTCGCTGCCATGTTTATGCCAGTCTAGACACACTTGATTCCCTTACGGAGACATATCAATACATAGGTTTTAAGATTCTTACTAGTCAGATATTTTCCTCTGCGGGAAATATGGGGTTTTGAGTCCCTTTCGCTGAGGACGGTGTAGGTCTTGTCTATTACATAGTTGGTTTTTGGAACGGTACCTGTGCTTATATCAAACTCTGGTTTTATGCATCACCCCACCTCTCCTTCCCCCTTAAGCAGGTATAAGAGTGTTTTCTAAATGTGAGACACTCTTCTCTTTCCTAACTCAGTTCAAGTGTAGCCATGTTTACAGGATCTTCATAAGTGATATCTTATGATAAGTTTCTTTTTCTGTGTGACTTATTTCACTTAGAATCATCGTACCTGAATCCACCCATTTTGCTGCTACTGGTCTTATGACATTGATTTCATGGCTGAGGGATATTCCATCGTACGTAAGTACCACAATTATTTGAACCATGTTTATATTTTCTGGGATACTTAAGGTGTATCCAAGTTGAGGCCCTTGTATGCAGTGCAGCCCTAAATTTTGGGGTGGCTCTGTCTTATTGATTTTCAGTTTTCCCAAGGTATATTCCCTAGACTGGTAGTGCCCTTGGCTCTGTAGCTCTGTTGTTTAGTTGTTTTAGGGAACAGAATGCACTCCTCCAGAGAGGCAGTTGGCAATTTACATCCCGCCCATCAGCATAACAAGGCTCCCTGTTCTCCAGGGCCTGTCTTGCCTTTCTTGTTCTTACACATTTTGTGGATGTCCCTTTTGACCGGTGGGAAGTGATACTTCTTTGTAATGCAGATTTGCATTGCCCGCTTGCTTGCTTGGCCAAAAAGGGCGTATGCGTTTTCTCCTGAATATATTCAGGAGAAAACGCATACGCCCTTTTTGGCCAAGTGCATCATTGTCGAAGTTGTGCCCCTCTTCCTGTGCTTTAAAGGCGATTCCAACGTACCTCTTGAAATCTGTTTCCTGCTATTCTGCCTCGCTTTCAAGTCCGCCTCGTTGCCTTCCCTCAACAGATTTTTGGACGATAGTTGTCCTTTATTACTCGGCCAGTTTGTGAATTGCTGTGCCCCTGAGCTCCATTTTTCAACTCGCTTTTGGTGAGCTGACCGCAAGTCCAAAATTTTGGTTCAGGACCTATACTGGTTCCCGGTGGGTGGCTGAGAATTTGGTTAATTCTTCTTCCTGCCGGGAAATTACAGTGATATGTGCCCGTCCAAATGCCTAACAGCTACTCTCTCATTGGTTCTCCCTCTTCCCTTTCATCCTCTGCCAAATTGGCAACCTGTGCGAACCAAGAGGTTAAAGGGGCTGTCTCTCCAAGTTGGGAGGTTGATAGTAAAGCAGACGGAAAGTCAAACCGGAGCACCAGGGGAGGGACTATGCGTTGAGTTTTAGAAACCTTTCGTATTCACAGTGTGTCCGTTCTCTTGGTTTCCCGCACACGTTATAGCTGTAGTAATATTCCCTTCAACCTGGAGAGTTCGGACCCATGGAATGGGTGCCATGCATTATTGCTTTAAAGGGTCTGCATTTGCTCACCCAATCTCACCAATCGTCTCAGTCCCAAGTGTCCCTCCTTATGCCACATCCAGCTGTTGTTGTAGATAGGGTCATTCCAGCCTTCATCAGAGACCCTGAAGGAATTGTAAAGAATTTCCCAGTTTTTTTGTTTTGTTTTTGAAATTCCTTTTTATAGTGGGTTTGAGCTGATTCTCGCTGCCATGTTTATGCCAGTCTAGACACACTTGATTCCCTTACGGAGACATATCAATACATAGGTTTTAAGATTCTTACTAGTCAGATATTTTCCTCTGCGGGAAATATGGGGTTTTGAGTCCCTTTCGCTGAGGACGGTGTAGGTCTTGTCTATTCCATAGTTGGTTTTTGGAACGGTACCTGTGCTTTTATCAAACTCTGGTTTTATTCATCACCCCACCTCTCCTTCCCCCTTAAGCAGGTATAAGAGTGTTTTCTAAATGTGAGACACTGTTCTCTTTCCTAACTCAGTTCAAGTGTAGCCATGTTTACAGGATCTTCATAAGTGATATCTTATGATAAGTTTCTTTTTCTGTGTGACTTATTTCACTTAGAATCATCGTACCTGAATCCACCCATTTTGCTGCTACTGGTCTTATGACATTGATTTCATGGCTGAGGGATATTCCATCGTACGTAAGTACCACAATTTTTTGAACCATGTTTATATTTTCTGGGATACTTAAGGTGTATCCAAGTTGAGGTCCTTGTATGCAGTGCAGCCCTAAATTTTGGGGTGGCTCTGTCTTATTGATTTTCAGTTTTCCCAAGGTATATTCCCTAGACTGGTAGTGCCCTTGGCTCTGTAGCTCTGTTCTTTACTTGTTTTAGGGAACAGAATGCACTCCTCCAGAGAGGCAGTTGGCAATTTACTTCCCGCCCATCAGCATAACAAGGCTCCCTGTTCTCCAGGGCCTGTCTTGCCTTTCTTGTTCTTACACATTTTGTGGATGTCCCTTTTGACCGGTGGGAAGTGATACTTCTTTGTAGTGCAGATTTGCATTGCCCGCTTGCTTGCTTGGCCAAAAAGGGCGTATGCGTTTTCTCCTGAATATATTCAGGAGAAAACGCATACGCCCTTTTTGACCAAGTGCATCATTGTCGAAGTTGTGCCCCTCTTCCTGTGCTTTAAAGGCGATTCCAACGTACCTCTTGAAATCTGTTTCCTGCTATTCTGCCTCGCTTTCAAGTCCGCCTCGTTGCCTTCCCTCAACAGATTTTTGGACGATAGTTGTCCTTTATTACTCAGCCAGTTTGTGAATTGCTGTGCCCCTGAGCTCCATTTTTCAACTCGCTTTTGGTGAGCTGACCGCAAGTCCAAAATTTTGGTTCAGGACCTATACTGGTTCCCGGTGGGTGGCTGAGAATTTGGTTAATTCTTCTTCCTGCCGGGAAATTACAGTGATATGTGCCCGTCCAAATGCCTAACAGCTACTCTCTCATTGGTTCTCCCTCTTCCCTTTCATCCTCTGCCAAATTGGCAACCTGTGCGAACCAAGAGGTTAAAGGGGCTGTCTCTCCAAGTTGGGAGGTTGATAGTAAAGCAGACGGAAAGTCAAACCGGAGCACCAGGGGAGGGACTATGCGTTGAGTTTTAGAAACCTTTCGTATTCACAGTGTGTCCGTTCTCTAGGTTTCCCGCACATGTTATAGCTGTAGTAATATTCCCATCAACCTGGAGAGTTCGGACCCATGGAATGGGTGCCATGCATTATTGCTTTAAAGGGTCTGCATTTGCTCACCCAATCTCACCAATCGTCTCAGTCCCAAGTGTCCCTCCTTATGCCACATCCAGCTGTCGTTGTAGATAGGGTCATTCCAGCTTTCATCAGAGACCCTGAAGGAATTGCAAAGAATTTCCCAGTTTTTTTGTTTTGTTTTTGAAATTCCTTTTTATAGTGGGTTTGAGCTGATTCTCGCTGCCATGTTTATGCCAGTCTAGACACACTTGATTCCCTTACGGAGACATATCAATACATAGGTTTTAAGATTCTTACTAGTCAGATATTTTCCTCTGCGGGAAATATGGGGTTTTGAGTCCCTTTCGCTGAGGACGGTGTAGGTCTTGTCTATTCCATAGTTGGTTTTTGGAACGGTACCTGTGCTTATATCAAACTCTGGTTTTATGCATCACCCCACCTCTCCTTCCCCCTTAAGCAGGTATAAGAGTGTTTTCTAAATGTGAGACACTGTTCTCTTTCCTAACTCAGTTCAAGTGTAGCCATGTTTACAGGATCTTCATAAGTGATATCTTATGATAAGTTTCTTTTTCTGTGTGACTTATTTCACTTAGAATCATCGTACCTGAATCCACCCATTTTGCTGCTACTGGTCTTATGACATTGATTTCATGGCTGAGGGATATTCCATCGTACGTAAGTACCACAATTATTTGAACCATGTTTATATTTTCTGGGATACTTAAGGTGTATCCAAGTTGAGGCCCTTGTATGCAGTGCAGCCCTAAATTTTGGGGTGGCTCTGTCTTATTGATTTTCAGTTTTCCCAAGGTATATTCCCTAGACTGGTAGTGCCCTTGGCTCTGTAGCTCTGTTCTTTACTTGTTTTAGGGAACAGAATGCACTCCTCCAGAGAGGCAGTTGGCAATTTACATCCCGCCCATCAGCATAACAAGGCTCCCTGTTCTCCAGGGCCTGTCTTGCCTTTCTTGTTCTTACACATTTTGTGGATGTCCCTTTTGACCGGTGGGAATTGATACTTCTTTGTAGTGCAGATTTGCATTGCCCGCTTGCTTGCTTGGCCAAAAAGGGCGTATGCGTTTTCTCCTGAATATATTCAGGAGAAAACGCATACGCCCTTTTTGGCCAAGTGCATCATTGGCGAAGTTGTGCCCCTCTTCCTGTGCTTTAAAGGCGATTCCAACGTACCTCTTGAAATCTGTTTCCTGCTATTCTGCCTCGCTTTCAAGCCCGCCTCGTTGCCTTCCCTCAACAGATTTTTGGACGATAGTTGTCCTTTATTACTCGGCCAGTTTGTGAATTGCTGTGCCCCTGAGCTCCATTTTTCAACTCGTTTTTGGTGAGCTGACCGCAAGTCCAAAATTTTGGTTCAGGACCTATACTGGTTCCCGGTGGGTGGCTGAGAATTTGGTTAATTCTTCTTCCTGCCGGGAAATTACAGTGATATGTGCCCGTCCAAATGCCTAACAGCTACTCTCTCATTGGTTCTCCCTCTTCCCTTTCATCCTCTGCCAAATTGGCAACCTGTGCGAACCAAGAGGTTAAAGGGGCTGTCTCTCCAAGTTGGGAGGTTGATAGTAAAGCAGACGGAAAGTCAAACCGGAGCACCAGGGGAGGGACTATGCGTTGAGTTTTAGAAACCTTTCGTATTCACAGTGTGTCCGTTCTCTAGGTTTCCCGCACATGTTATAGCTGTAGTAATATTCCCTTCAACCTGGAGAGTTGGGACCCATGGAATGGGTGCCATGCATTATTGCTTTAAAGGGTCTGCATTTGCTCACCCAATCTCACCAATCGTCTCAGTCCCAAGTGTCCCTCCTTATGCCACATCCAGCTGTTGTTGTAGATAGGGTCATTCCAGCTTTCATCAGAGACCCTGAAGGAATTGTAAAGAATTTCCCAGTTTTTTTGTTTTGTTTTTGAAATTCCTTTTTATAGTGGGTTTGAGCTGATTCTCGCTGCCATGTTTATGCCAGTCTAGACACACTTGATTCCCTTACGGAGACATATCAATACATAGGTTTTAAGATTCTTACTAGTCAGATATTTTCCTCTGCGGGAAATATGGGGTTTTGAGTCCCTTTCGCTGAGGACGGTGTAGGTCTTGTCTATTCCATAGTTGGTTTTTGGAACGGTACCTGTGCTTATATCAAACTCTGGTTTTATGCATCACCCCACCTCTCCTTCCCCCTTAAGCAGGTATAAGAGTGTTTTCTAAATGTGAGACACTCTTCTCTTTCCTAACTCAGTTCAAGTGTAGCCATGTTTACAGGATCTTCATAAGTGATATCTTATGATAAGTTTCTTTTTCTGTGTGACTTATTTCACTTAGAATCATCGTACCTGAATCCACCCATTTTGCTGCTACTGGTCTTATGACATTGATTTCATGGCTGAGGGATATTCCATCGTACGTAAGTACCACAATTTTTTGAACCATGTTTATATTTTCTGGGATACTTAAGGTGTATCCAAGTTGAGGCCCTTGTATGCAGTGCAGCCCTAAATTTTGGGGTGGCTCTGTCTTATTGATTTTCAGTTTTCCCAAGGTATATTCCCTAGACTGGTAGTGCCCTTGGCTCTGTAGCTCTGTTGTTTACTTGTTTTAGGGAACAGAATGCACTCCTCCAGAGAGGCAGTTGGCAATTTACATCCCGCCCATCAGCATAACAAGGCTCCCTGTTCTCCAGGGCCTGTCTTGCCTTTCTTGTTCTTACACATTTTGTGGATGTCCCTTTTGACCGGTGGGAAGTGATACTTCTTTGTAGTGCAGATTTGCATTGCCCGCTTGCTTGCTTGGCCAAAAAGGGCGTATGCGTTTTCTCCTGAATATATTCAGGAGAAAACGCATACGCCCTTTTTGGCCAAGTGCATCATTGTCGAAGCTGTGCCCCTCTTCCTGTGCTTTAAAGGCGATTCCAACGTACCTCTTGAAATCTGTTTCCTGCTATTCTGCCTCGCTTTCAAGTCCGCCTCGTTGCCTTCCCTCAACAGATTTTTGGACGATAGTTGTCCTTTATTACTCGGCCAGTTTGTGAATTGCTGTGCCCCTGAGCTCCATTTTTCAACTCGCTTTTGGTGAGCTGACCGCAAGTCCAAAATTTTGGTTCAGGACCTATACTGGTTCCCGGTGGGTGGCTGAGAATTTGGTTAATTCTTCTTCCTGCCGGGAAATTACAGTGATATGTGCCCGTCCAAATGCCTAACAGCTACTCTCTCATTGGTTCTCCCTCTTCCCTTTCATCCTCTGCCAAATTGGCAACCTGTGCGAACCAAGAGGTTAAAGGGGCTGTCTCTCCAAGTTGGGAGGTTGATAGTAAAGCAGACGGAAAGTCAAACCGGAGCACCAGGGGAGGGACTATGCGTTGAGTTTTAGAAACCTTTCGTATTCACAGTGTGTCCGTTCTCTAGGTTTCCCGCACACGTTATAGCTGTAGTAATATTCCCTTCAACCTGGAGAGTTCGGACCCATGGAATGGGTGCCATGCATTATTGCTTTAAAGGGTCTGCATTTGCTCACCCAATCTCACCAATCGTCTCAGTCCCAAGTGTCCCTCCTTATGCCACATCCAGCTGTCGTTGTAGATAGGGTCATTCCAGTCTTCATCAGAGACCCTGAAGGAATTGTAAAGAATTTCCCAGTTTTTTTGTTTTGTTTTTGAAATTCCTTTTTATAGTGGGTTTGAGCTGATTCTCGCTGCCATGTTTATGCCAGTCTAGACACACTTGATTCCCTTACAGAGACATATCAATACATAGGTTTTAAGATTCTTACTAGTCAGATATTTTCCTCTGCGGGAAATATGGGGTTTTGAGTCCCTTTCGCTGAGGACGGTGTAGGTCTTGTCTATTCCATAGTTGGTTTTTGGAACGGTACCTGTGCTTTTATCAAACTCTGGTTTTATTCATCACCCCACCTCTCCTTCCCCCTTAAGCAGGTATAAGAGTGTTTTCTAAATGTGAGACACTGTTCTCTTTCCTAACTCAGTTCAAGTGTAGCCATGTTTACAGGATCTTCATAAGTGATATCTTATGATAAGTTTCTTTTTCTGTGTGACTTATTTCACTTAGAATCATCGTACCTGAATCCACCCATTTTGCTGCTACTGGTCTTATGACATTGATTTCATGGCTGAGGGATATTCCATCGTACGTAAGTACCACAATTTTTTGAACCATGTTTATATTTTCTGGGATACTTAAGGTGTATCCAAGTTGAGGTCCTTGTATGCAGTGCAGCCCTAAATTTTGGAGTGGCTCTGTCTTATTGATTTTCAGTTTTCCCAAGGTATATTCCCTAGACTGGTAGTGCCCTTGGCTCTGTAGCTCTGTTCTTTACTTGTTTTAGGGAACAGAATGCACTCCTCCAGAGAGGCAGTTGGCAATTTACTTCCCGCCCATCAGCATAACAAGGCTCCCTGTTCTCCAGGGCCTGTCTTGCCTTTCTTGTTCTTACACATTTTGTGGATGTCCCTTTTGAGCGGTGGGAAGTGATACTTCTTTGTAGTGCAGATTTGCATTGCCCGCTTGCTTGCTTGGCCAAAAAGGGCGTATGCGTTTTCTCCTGAATATATTCAGGAGAAAACGCATACGCCCTTTTTGGCCAAGTGCATCATTGTCGAAGTTGTGCCCCTCTTCCTGTGCTTTAAAGGCGATTCCAACGTACCTCTTGAAATCTGTTTCCTGCTATTCTGCCTCGCTTTCAAGTCCGCCTCGTTGCCTTCCCTCAACAGATTTTTGGACGATAGTTGTCCTTTATTACTCGGCCAGTTTGTGAATTGCTGTGCCCCTGAGCTCCATTTTTCAACTCGTTTTTGGTGAGCTGACCGCAAGTCCAAAATTTTGGTTCAGGACCTATACTGGTTCCCGGTGGGTGGCTGAGAATTTGGTTAATTCTTCTTCCTGCCGGGAAATTACAGTGATATGTGCCCGTCCAAATGCCTAACAGCTACTCTCTCATTGGTTCTCCCTCTTCCCTTTCATCCTCTGCCAAATTGGCAACCTGTGCGGACCAAGAGGTTAAAGGGCCTGTCTCTCCAAGTTGGGAGGTTGATAGTAAAGCAGACGGAAAGTCAAACCGGAGCACCAGGAGAGGGACTATGCGTTGAGTTTTAGAAACCTTTCGTATTCACAGTGTGTCCGTTCTCTAGGTTTCCCGCACATGTTATAGCTGTAGTAATATTCCCTTCAACCTGGAGAGTTCAGACCCATGGAATGGGTGCCATGCATTATTGCTTTAAAGGGTCTGCATTTGCTCACCCAATCTCACCAACCGTCTCAGTCCCAAGTGTCCCTCCTTATGCCACATCCAGCTGTCGTTGTAGATAGGGTCATTCCAGCTTTCATCAGAGACCCTGAAGGAATTGTAAAGAATTTCCCAGTTTTTTTGTTTTGTTTTTGAAATTCCTTTTTATAGTGGGTTTGAGCTGATTCTCGCTGCCATGTTTATGCCAGTGTAGACACAGTTGATTCCCTTACGGAGACATATCAATACATAGGTTTTAAGATTCTTACTAGTCAGATATTTTCCTCTGCGGGAAATATGGGGTTTTGAGTCCCTTTCGCTGAGGACGGTGTAGGTCTTGTCTATTCCATAGTTGGTTTTTGGAACGGTACCTGTGCTTATATCAAACTCTGGTTTTATGCATCACCCCACCTCTCCTTCCCCCTTAAGCAGGTATAAGAGTGTTTTCTAAATGTGAGACACTGTCCTCTTTCCTAACTCAGTTCAAGTGTAGCCATGTTTACAGGATCTTCATAAGTGATATCTTATGATAAGTTTCTTTTTCTGTGTGACTTATTTCACTTAGAATCATCGTACCTGAATCCACCCATTTTGCTGCTACTGGTCTTATGACATTGATTTCATGGCTGAGGGATATTCCATCGTACGTAAGTACCACAATTTTTTGAACCATGTTTATATTTTCTGGGATACTTAAGGTGTATCCAAGTTGAGGTCCTTGTATGCAGTGCAGCCTTAAATTTTGGGGTGGCTCTGTCTTATTGATTTTCAGTTTTCCCAAGGTATATTCCCTAGGCTGGTAGTGCCCTTGGCTCTGTAGCTCTGTTCTTTACTTGTTTTAGGGAACAGAATGCACTCCTCCAGAGAGGCAGTTGGCAATTTACATCCCGCCCATCAGCATAACAAGGCTCCCTGTTCTCCAGGGCCTGTCTTGCCTTTCTTGTTCTTACACATTTTGTGGATGTCCCTTTTGAGCGGTGGGAAGTGATACTTCTTTGTAGTGCAGATTTGCATTGCCCGCTTGCTTGCTTGGCCAAAAAGGGCGTATGCGTTTTCTCCTGAATATATTCAGGAGAAAACGCATACGCCCTTTTTGGCCAAGTGCATCATTGTCGAAGTTGTGCCCCTCTTCCTGTGCTTTAAAGGCGATTCCAACGTACCTCTTGAAATCTGTTTCCTGCTATTCTGCCTCGCTTTCAAGTCCGCCTCGTTGCCTTCCCTCAACAGATTTTTGGACGATAGTTGTCCTTTATTACTCGGCCAGTTTGTGAATTGCTGTGCCCCTGAGCTCTATTTTTCAACTCGTTTTTGGTGAGCTGACCGCAAGTCCAAAATTTTGGTTCAGGACCTATACTGGTTCCCGGTGGGTGGCTGAGAATTTGGTTAATTCTTCTTCCTGCCGGGAAATTACAGTGATATGTGCCCGTCCAAATGCCTAACAGCTACTCTCTCATTGGTTCTCCCTCTTCCCTTTCATCCTCTGCCAAATTGGCAACCTGTGCGAACCAAGAGGTTAAAGGGGCTGTCTCTCCAAGTTGGGAGGTTGATAGTAAAGCAGACGGAAAGTCAAACCGGAGCACCAGGAGAGGGACTATGGGTTGAGTTTTAGAAACCTTTCGTATTCACAGTGTGTCCGTTCTCTAGGTTTCCCGCACATGTTATAGCTGTAGTAATATTCCCTTCAACCTGGAGAGTTCGGACCCATGGAATGGGTGCCATGCATTATTGCTTTAAAGGGTCTGCATTTGCTCACCCAATCTCACCAATCGTCTCAGTCCCAAGTGTCCCTCCTTATGCCACATCAAGCTGTCGTTGTAGATAGGGTCATTCCAGCTTTCATCAGAGACCCTGAAGGAATTGTAAAGAACTTCCCAGTTTTTTTGTTTTGTTTTTGAAATTCCTTTTTATAGTGGGTTTGAGCTGATTCTCGCTGCCATGTTTATGCCAGTCTAGACACACTTGATTCCCTTATGGAGACATATCAATACATAGGTTTTAAGATTCTTACTAGTCAGATATTTTCCTCTGCGGGAAATATGGGGTTTTGAGTCCCTTTCGCTGAGGACGGTGTAGGTCTTGTCTATTCCATAGTTGGTTTTTGGAACGGTACCTGTGCTTATATCAAACTCTGATTTTATGCATCACCCCACCTCTCCTTCCCCCTTAAGCAGGTATAAGAGTGTTTTCTAAATGTGAGACACTGTTCTCTTTCCTAACTCAGTTCAAGTGTACCCATGTTTACAGGATCTTCATAAGTGATATCTTATGATAAGTTTCTTTTTCTGTGTGACTTATTTCACTTAGAATCATCGTACCTGAATCCACCCATTTTGCTGCTACTGGTCTTATGACATTGATTTCATGGCTGAGGGATATTCCATCGTACGTAAGTACCACAATTTTTTGAACCATGTTTATATTTTCTGGGATACTTAAGGTGTATCCAAGTTGAGGTCCTTGTATGCAGTGCAGCCCTAAATTTTGGGGTGGCTCTGTCTTATTGATTTTCAGTTTTCCCAAGGTATATTCCCTAGGCTGGTAGTGCCCTTGGCTCTGTAGCTCTGTTCTTTACTTGTTTTAGGGAACAGAATGCACTCCTCCAGAGAGGCAGTTGGCAATTTACATCCCGCCCATCAGCATAACAAGGCTCCCTGTTCTCCAGGGCCTGTCTTGCCTTTCTTGTTCTTACACATTTTGTGGATGTCCCTTTTGACCGGTGGGAAGTGATACTTCTTTGTAGTGCAGATTTGCATTGCCCGCTTGCTTGCTTGGCCAAAAAGGGCGTATGCGTTTTCTCCTGAATATATTCAGGAGAAAACGCATACGCCCTTTTTGGCCAAGTGCATCATTGTCGAAGTTGTGCCCCTCTTCCTGTGCTTTAAAGGCGATTCCAACGTACCTCTTGAAATCTGTTTCCTGCTATTCTGCCTCGCTTTCAAGTCCGCCTCGTTGCCTTCCCTCAACAGATTTTTGGACGATAGTTGTCCTTTATTACTCGGCCAGTTTGTGAATTGCTGTGCCCCTGAGCTCCATTTTTCAACTCGTTTTTGGTGAGCTGACCGCAAGTCCAAAATTTTGGTTCAGGACCTATACTGGTTCCCGGTGGGTGGCTGAGAATTTGGTTAATTCTTCTTCCTGCCGGGAAATTACAGTGATATGTGCCCGTCCAAATGCCTAACAGCTACTCTCTCATTGGTTCTCCCTCTTCCCTTTCATCCTCTGCCAAATTGGCAACCTGTGCGAACCAAGAGGTTAAAGGGGCTGTCTCTCCAAGTTGGGAGGTTGATAGTAAAGCAGACGGAAAGTCAAACCGGAGCACCAGGAGAGGGACTATGCGTTGAGTTTTAGAAACCTTTCGTATTCACAGTGTGTCCGTTCTCTAGGTTTCCCGCACATGTTATAGCTGTAGTAATATTCCCTTCAACCTGGAGAGTTCGGACCCATTGAATGGGTGCCATGCATTATTGCTTTAAAGGGTCTGCATTTGCTCACCCAATCTCACCAACCGTCTCAGTCCCAAGTGTCCCTCCTTATGCCACATCCAGCTGTCGTTGTAGATAGGGTCATTCCAGCTTTCATCAGAGACCCTGAAGGAATTGTAAAGAATTTCCCAGTTTTTTTGTTTTGTTTTTGAAATTCCTTTTTATAGTGGGTTTGAGCTGATTCTCGCTGCCATGTTTATGCCAGTCTAGACACAGTTGATTCCCTTACGGAGACATATCAATACATAGGTTTTAAGATTCTTACTAGTCAGATATTTTCCTCTGCGGGAAATATGGGGTTTTGAGTCCCTTTCGCTGAGGACGGTGTAGGTCTTGTCTATTCCATAGTTGGTTTTTGGAACGGTACCTGTGCTTATATCAAACTCTGGTTTTATGCATCACCCCACCTCTCCTTCCCCCTTAAGCAGGTATAAGAGTGTTTTCTAAATGTGAGACACTGTCCTCTTTCCTAACTCAGTTCAAGTGTAGCCATGTTTACAGGATCTTCATAAGTGATATCTTATGATAAGTTTCTTTTTCTGTGTGACTTATTTCACTTAGAATCATCGTACCTGAATCCACCCATTTTGCTGCTACTGGTCTTATGACATTGATTTCATGGCTGAGGGATATTCCATCGTACGTAAGTACCACAATTTTTTGAACCATGTTTATATTTTCTGGGATACTTAAGGTGTATCCAAGTTGAGGTCCTTGTATGCAGTGCAGCCTTAAATTTTGGGGTGCCTCTGTCTTATTGATTTTCAGTTTTCCCAAGGTATATTCCCTAGACTGGTAGTGCCCTTGGCTCTGTAGCTCTGTTCTTTACTTGTTTTAGGGAACAGAATGCACTCCTCCAGAGAGGCAGTTGGCAATTTACATCCCGCCCATCAGCATAACAAGGCTCCCTGTTCTCCAGGGCCTGTCTTGCCTTTCTTGTTCTTACACATTTTGTGGATGTCCCTTTTGACCGGTGGGAAGTGATACTTCTTTGTAGTGCAGATTTGCATTGCCCGCTTGCTTGCTTGGCCAAAAAGGGCGTATGCGTTTTCTCCTGAATATATTCAGGAGAAAACGCATACGCCCTTTTTGGCCAAGTGCATCATTGTCGAAGTTGTGCCCCTCTTCCTGTGCTTTAAAGGCGATTCCAACGTACCTCTTGAAATCTGTTTCCTGCTATTCTGCCTCGCTTTCAAGTCCGCCTCGTTGCCTTCCCTCAACAGATTTTTGGACGATAGTTGTCCTTTATTACTCGGCCAGTTTGTGAATTGCTGTGCCCCTGAGCTCCATTTTTCAACTCGTTTTTGGTGAGCTGACCGCAAGTCCAAAATTTTGGTTCAGGACCTATACTGGTTCCCGGTGGGTGGCTGAGAATTTGGTTAATTCTTCTTCCTGCCGGGAAATTACAGTGATATGTGCCCGTCCAAATGCCTAACAGCTACTCTCTCATTGGTTCTCCCTCTTCCCTTTCATCCTCTGCCAAATTGGCAACCTGTGCGAACCAAGAGGTTAAAGGGGCTGTCTCTCCAAGTTGGGAGGTTGATAGTAAAGCAGACGGAAAGTCAAACCGGAGCACCAGGAGAGGGACTATGCGTTGAGTTTTAGAAACCTTTCGTATTCACAGTGTGTCCGTTCTCTAGGTTTCCCGCACATGTTATAGCTGTAGTAATATTCCCTTCAACCTGGAGAGTTCGGACCCATGGAATGGGTGCCATGCATTATTGCTTTAAAGGGTCTGCATTTGCTCACCCAATCTCACCAATCGTCTCAGTCCCAAGTGTCCCTCCTTATGCCACATCCAGCTGTCGTTGTAGATAGGGTCATTCCAGCTTTCATCAGAGACCCTGAAGGAATTGTAAAGAATTTCCCAGTTTTTTTGTTTTGTTTTTGAAATTCCTTTTTATAGTGGGTTTGAGCTGATTCTCGCTGCCATGTTTATGCCAGTCTAGACACACTTGATTCCCTTATGGAGACATATCAATACATAGGTTTTAAGATTCTTACTAGTCAGATATTTTCCTCTGCGGGAAATATGGGGTTTTGAGTCCCTTTCGCTGAGGACGGTGTAGGTCTTGTCTATTCCATAGTTGGTTTTTGGAACGGTACCTGTGCTTATATCAAACTCTGGTTTTATTCATCACCCCACCTCTCCTTCCCCCTTAAGCAGGTATAAGAGTGTTTTCTAAATGTGAGACACTGTTCTCTTTCCTAACTCAGTTCAAGTGTAGCCATGTTTACAGGATCTTCATAAGTGATATCTTATGATAAGTTTCTTTTTCTGTGTGACTTATTTCACTTAGAATCATCGTACCTGAATCCACGCATTTTGCTGCTACTGGTCTTATGACATTGATTTCATGGCTGAGGGATATTCCATCGTACGTAAGTACCACAATTTTTTGAACCATGTTTATATTTTCTGGGATACTTAAGGTGTATCCAAGTTGAGGTCCTTGTATGCAGTGCAGCCCTAAATTTTGGGGTGGCTCTGTCTTATTGATTTTCAGTTTTCCCAAGGTATATTCCCTAGGCTGGTAGTGCCCTTGGCTCTGTAGCTCTGTTCTTTACTTGTTTTAGGGAACAGAATGCACTCCTCCAGAGAGGCAGTTGGCAATTTACATCCCGCCCATCAGCATAACAAGGCTCCCTGTTCTCCAGGGCCTGTCTTGCCTTTCTTGTTCTTACACATTTTGTGGATGTCCCTTTTGACCGGTGGGAAGTGATACTTCTTTGTAGTGCAGATTTGCATTGCCCGCTTGCTTGCTTGGCCAAAAAGGGCGTATGCGTTTTCTCCTGAATATATTCAGGAGAAAACGCATACGCCCTTTTTGGCCAAGTGCATCATTGTCGAAGTTGTGCCCCTCTTCCTGTGCTTTAAAGGCGATTCCAACGTACCTCTTGAAATCTGTTTCCTGCTATTCTGCCTCGCTTTCAAGTCCGCCTCGTTGCCTTCCCTCAACAGATTTTTGGACGATAGTTGTCCTTTATTACTCGGCCAGTTTGTGAATTGCTGTGCCCCTGAGCTCCATTTTTCAACTCGTTTTTGGTGAGCTGACCGCAAGTCCAAAATTTTGGTTCAGGACCTATACTGGTTCCCGGTGGGTGGCTGAGAATTTGGTTAATTCTTCTTCCTGCCGGGAAATTACAGTGATATGTGCCCGTCCAAATGCCTAACAGCTACTCTCTCATTGGTTCTCCCTCTTCCCTTTCATCCTCTGCCAAATTGGCAACCTGTGCGAACCAAGAGGTTAAAGGGGCTGTCTCTCCAAGTTGGGAGGTTGATAGTAAAGCAGACGGAAAGTCAAACCGGAGCACCAGGAGAGGGACTATGGGTTGAGTTTTAGAAACCTTTCGTATTCACAGTGTGTCCGTTCTCTAGGTTTCCCGCACATGTTATAGCTGTAGTAATATTCCCTTCAACCTGGAGAGTTCGGACCCATGGAATGGGTGCCATGCATTATTGCTTTAAAGGGTCTGCATTTGCTCACCCAATCTCACCAATCGTCTCAGTCCCAAGTGTCCCTCCTTATGCCACATCAAGCTGTCGTTGTAGATAGGGTCATTCCAGCTTTCATCAGAGACCCTGAAGGAATTGTAAAGAACTTCCCAGTTTTTTTGTTTTGTTTTTGAAATTCCTTTTTATAGTGGGTTTGAGCTGATTCTCGCTGCCATGTTTATGCCAGTCTAGACACACTTGATTCCCTTATGGAGACATATCAATACATAGGTTTTAAGATTCTTACTAGTCAGATATTTTCCTCTGCGGGAAATATGGGGTTTTGAGTCCCTTTCGCTGAGGACGGTGTAGGTCTTGTCTATTCCATAGTTGGTTTTTGGAACGGTACCTGTGCTTATATCAAACTCTGATTTTATGCATCACCCCACCTCTCCTTCCCCCTTAAGCAGGTATAAGAGTGTTTTCTAAATGTGAGACACTGTTCTCTTTCCTAACTCAGTTCAAGTGTACCCATGTTTACAGGATCTTCATAAGTGATATCTTATGATAAGTTTCTTTTTCTGTGTGACTTATTTCACTTAGAATCATCGTACCTGAATCCACCCATTTTGCTGCTACTGGTCTTATGACATTGATTTCATGGCTGAGGGATATTCCATCGTACGTAAGTACCACAATTTTTTGAACCATGTTTATATTTTCTGGGATACTTAAGGTGTATCCAAGTTGAGGTCCTTGTATGCAGTGCAGCCCTAAATTTTGGGGTGGCTCTGTCTTATTGATTTTCAGTTTTCCCAAGGTATATTCCCTAGGCTGGTAGTGCCCTTGGCTCTGTAGCTCTGTTCTTTACTTGTTTTAGGGAACAGAATGCACTCCTCCAGAGAGGCAGTTGGCAATTTACATCCCGCCCATCAGCATAACAAGGCTCCCTGTTCTCCAGGGCCTGTCTTGCCTTTCTTGTTCTTACACATTTTGTGGATGTCCCTTTTGACCGGTGGGAAGTGATACTTCTTTGTAGTGCAGATTTGCATTGCCCGCTTGCTTGCTTGGCCAAAAAGGGCGTATGCGTTTTCTCCTGAATATATTCAGGAGAAAACGCATACGCCCTTTTTGGCCAAGTGCATCATTGTCGAAGTTGTGCCCCTCTTCCTGTGCTTTAAAGGCGATTCCAACGTACCTCTTGAAATCTGTTTCCTGCTATTCTGCCTCGCTTTCAAGTCCGCCTCGTTGCCTTCCCTCAACAGATTTTTGGACGATAGTTGTCCTTTATTACTCGGCCAGTTTGTGAATTGCTGTGCCCCTGAGCTCCATTTTTCAACTCGTTTTTGGTGAGCTGACCGCAAGTCCAAAATTTTGGTTCAGGACCTATACTGGTTCCCGGTGGGTGGCTGAGAATTTGGTTAATTCTTCTTCCTGCCGGGAAATTACAGTGATATGTGCCCGTCCAAATGCCTAACAGCTACTCTCTCATTGGTTCTCCCTCTTCCCTTTCATCCTCTGCCAAATTGGCAACCTGTGCGAACCAAGAGGTTAAAGGGGCTGTCTCTCCAAGTTGGGAGGTTGATAGTAAAGCAGACGGAAAGTCAAACCGGAGCACCAGGAGAGGGACTATGCGTTGAGTTTTAGAAACCTTTCGTATTCACAGTGTGTCCGTTCTCTAGGTTTCCCGCACATGTTATAGCTGTAGTAATATTCCCTTCAACCTGGAGAGTTCGGACCCATTGAATGGGTGCCATGCATTATTGCTTTAAAGGGTCTGCATTTGCTCACCCAATCTCACCAACCGTCTCAGTCCCAAGTGTCCCTCCTTATGCCACATCCAGCTGTCGTTGTAGATAGGGTCATTCCAGCTTTCATCAGAGACCCTGAAGGAATTGTAAAGAATTTCCCAGTTTTTTTGTTTTGTTTTTGAAATTCCTTTTTATAGTGGGTTTGAGCTGATTCTCGCTGCCATGTTTATGCCAGTCTAGACACAGTTGATTCCCTTACGGAGACATATCAATACATAGGTTTTAAGATTCTTACTAGTCAGATATTTTCCTCTGCGGGAAATATGGGGTTTTGAGTCCCTTTCGCTGAGGACGGTGTAGGTCTTGTCTATTCCATAGTTGGTTTTTGGAACGGTACCTGTGCTTATATCAAACTCTGGTTTTATGCATCACCCCACCTCTCCTTCCCCCTTAAGCAGGTATAAGAGTGTTTTCTAAATGTGAGACACTGTCCTCTTTCCTAACTCAGTTCAAGTGTAGCCATGTTTACAGGATCTTCATAAGTGATATCTTATGATAAGTTTCTTTTTCTGTGTGACTTATTTCACTTAGAATCATCGTACCTGAATCCACCCATTTTGCTGCTACAGGTCTTATGACATTGATTTCATGGCTGAGGGATATTCCATCGTACGTAAGTACCACAATTTTTTGAACCATGTTTATATTTTCTGGGATACTTAAGGTGTATCCAAGTTGAGGTCCTTGTATGCAGTGCAGCCTTAAATTTTGGGGTGCCTCTGTCTTATTGATTTTCAGTTTTCCCAAGGTATATTCCCTAGACTGGTAGTGCCCTTGGCTCTGTAGCTCTGTTCTTTACTTGTTTTAGGGAACAGAATGCACTCCTCCAGAGAGGCAGTTGGCAATTTACATCCCGCCCATCAGCATAACAAGGCTCCCTGTTCTCCAGGGCCTGTCTTGCCTTTCTTGTTCTTACACATTTTGTGGATGTCCCTTTTGACCGGTGGGAAGTGATACTTCTTTGTAGTGCAGATTTGCATTGCCCGCTTGCTTGCTTGGCCAAAAAGGGCGTATGCGTTTTCTCCTGAATATATTCAGGAGAAAACGCATACGCCCTTTTTGGCCAAGTGCATCATTGTCGAAGTTGTGCCCCTCTTCCTGTGCTTTAAAGGCGATTCCAACGTACCTCTTGAAATCTGTTTCCTGCTATTCTGCCTCGCTTTCAAGTCCGCCTCGTTGCCTTCCCTCAACAGATTTTTGGACGATAGTTGTCCTTTATTACTCGGCCAGTTTGTGAATTGCTGTGCCCCTGAGCTCCATTTTTCAACTCGTTTTTGGTGAGCTGACCGCAAGTCCAAAATTTTGGTTCAGGACCTATACTGGTTCCCGGTGGGTGGCTGAGAATTTGGTTAATTCTTCTTCCTGCCGGGAAATTACAGTGATATGTGCCCGTCCAAATGCCTAACAGCTACTCTCTCATTGGTTCTCCCTCTTCCCTTTCATCCTCTGCCAAATTGGCAACCTGTGCGAACCAAGAGGTTAAAGGGGCTGTCTCTCCAAGTTGGGAGGTTGATAGTAAAGCAGACGGAAAGTCAAACCGGAGCACCAGGAGAGGGACTATGCGTTGAGTTTTAGAAACCTTTCGTATTCACAGTGTGTCCGTTCTCTAGGTTTCCCGCACATGTTATAGCTGTAGTAATATTCCCTTCAACCTGGAGAGTTCGGACCCATGGAATGGGTGCCATGCATTATTGCTTTAAAGGGTCTGCATTTGCTCACCCAATCTCACCAATCGTCTCAGTCCCAAGTGTCCCTCCTTATGCCACATCCAGCTGTCGTTGTAGATAGGGTCATTCCAGCTTTCATCAGAGACCCTGAAGGAATTGTAAAGAATTTCCCAGTTTTTTTGTTTTGTTTTTGAAATTCCTTTTTATAGTGGGTTTGAGCTGATTCTCGCTGCCATGTTTATGCCAGTCTAGACACACTTGATTCCCTTATGGAGACATATCAATACATAGGTTTTAAGATTCTTACTAGTCAGATATTTTCCTCTGCGGGAAATATGGGGTTTTGAGTCCCTTTCGCTGAGGACGGTGTAGGTCTTGTCTATTCCATAGTTGGTTTTTGGAACGGTACCTGTGCTTATATCAAACTCTGGTTTTATTCATCACCCCACCTCTCCTTCCCCCTTAAGCAGGTATAAGAGTGTTTTCTAAATGTGAGACACTGTTCTCTTTCCTAACTCAGTTCAAGTGTAGCCATGTTTACAGGATCTTCATAAGTGATATCTTATGATAAGTTTCTTTTTCTGTGTGACTTATTTCACTTAGAATCATCGTACCTGAATCCACGCATTTTGCTGCTACTGGTCTTATGACATTGATTTCATGGCTGAGGGATATTCCATCGTACGTAAGTACCACAATTTTTTGAACCATGTTTATATTTTCTGGGATACTTAAGGTGTATCCAAGTTGAGGTCCTTGTATGCAGTGCAGCCCTAAATTTTGGGGTGGCTCTGTCTTATTGATTTTCAGTTTTCCCAAGGTATATTCCCTAGGCTGGTAGTGCCCTTGGCTCTGTAGCTCTGTTCTTTACTTGTTTTAGGGAACAGAATGCACTCCTCCAGAGAGGCAGTTGGCAATTTACATCCCGCCCATCAGCATAACAAGGCTCCCTGTTCTCCAGGGCCTGTCTTGCCTTTCTTGTTCTTACACATTTTGTGGATGTCCCTTTTGACCGGTGGGAAGTGATACTTCTTTGTAGTGCAGATTTGCATTGCCCGCTTGCTTGCTTGGCCAAAAAGGGCGTATGCGTTTTCTCCTGAATATATTCAGGAGAAAACGCATACGCCCTTTTTGGCCAAGTGCATCATTGTCGAAGTTGTGCCCCTCTTCCTGTGCTTTAAAGGCGATTCCAACGTACCTCTTGAAATCTGTTTCCTGCTATTCTGCCTCGCTTTCAAGTCCGCCTCGTTGCCTTCCCTCAACAGATTTTTGGACGATAGTTGTCCTTTATTACTCGGCCAGTTTGTGAATTGCTGTGCCCCTGAGCTCCATTTTTCAACTCGTTTTTGGTGAGCCTACCGCAAGTCCAAAATTTTGGTTCAGGAACTATACTGGTTCCCGGTGGGTGGCTGAGAATTTGGTTAATTCTTCTTCCTGCCGGGAAATTACAGTGATATGTGCCCGTCCAAATGCCTAACAGCTACTCTCTCATTGGTTCTCCCTCTTCCCTTTCATCCTCTGCCAAATTGGCAACCTGTGCGAACCAAGAGGTTAAAGGGGCTGTCTCTCCAAGTTGGGAGGTTGATAGTAAAGCAGACGGAAAGTCAAACCGGAGCACCAGGAGAGGGACTATGCGTTGAGTTTTAGAAACCTTTCGTATTCACAGTGTGTCCGTTCTCTAGGTTTCCCGCACATGTTATAGCTGTAGTAATATTCCCTTCAACCTGGAGAGTTCGGACCCATGGAATGGGTGCCATGCATTATTGCTTTAAAGGGTCTGCATTTGCTCACCCAATCTCACCAATCGTCTCAGTCCCAAGTGTCCCTCCTTATGCCACATCCAGCTGTCGTTGTAGATAGGGTCATTCCAGCTTTCATCAGAGACCCTGAAGGAATTGTAAAGAATTTCCCAGTTTTTTTGTTTTGTTTTTGAAATTCCTTTTTATAGTGGGTTTGAGCTGATTCTCGCTGCCATGTTTATGCCAGTCTAGACACACTTGATTCCCTTATGGAGACATATCAATACATAGGTTTTAAGATTCTTACTAGTCAGATATTTTCCTCTGCGGGAAATATGGGGTTTTGAGTCCCTTTCGCTGAGGACGGTGTAGGTCTTGTCTATTCCATAGTTGGTTTTTGGAACGGTACCTGTGCTTATATCAAACTCTGGTTTTATGCATAACCCCACCTCTCCTTCCCCCTTAATCAGGTATAAGAGTGTTTTCTAAATGTGAGACACTGTTCTCTTTCCTAAGTCAGTTCAAGTGTAGCCATGTTTACAGGATCTTCATAAGTGATATCTTATGATAAGTTTCTTTTTCTGTGTGACTTATTTCACTTAGAATCATCGTACCTGAATCCACGCATTTTGCTGCTACTGGTCTTATGACATTGATTTCATGGCTGAGGGATATTCCATCGTACGTAAGTACCACAATTTTTTGAACCATGTTTATATTTTCTGGGATACTTAAGGTGTATCCAAGTTGAGGTCCTTGTATGCAGTGCAGCCCTAAATTTTGGGGTGGCTCTGTCTTATTGATTTTCAGTTTTCCCAAGGTATATTCCCTAGGCTGGTAGTGCCCTTGGCTCTGTAGCTCTGTTCTTTACTTGTTTTAGGGAACAGAATGCACTCCTCCAGAGAGGCAGTTGGCAATTTACATCCCGCCCATCAGCATAACAAGGCTCCCTGTTCTCCAGGGCCTGTCTTGCCTTTCTTGTTCTTACACATTTTGTGGATGTCCCTTTTGACCGGTGGGAAGTGATACTTCTTTGTAGTGCAGATTTGCATTGCCCGCTTGCTTGCTTGGCCAAAAAGGGCGTATGCGTTTTCTCCTGAATATATTCAGGAGAAAACGCATACGCCCTTTTTGGCCAAGTGCATCATTGTCGAAGTTGTGCCCCTCTTCCTGTGCTTTAAAGGCGATTCCAACGTACCTCTTGAAATCTGTTTCCTGCTATTCTGCCTCGCTTTCAAGTCCGCCTCGTTGCCTTCCCTCAACAGATTTTTGGACGATAGTTGTCCTTTATTACTCGGCCAGTTTGTGAATTGCTGTGCCCCTGAGCTCCATTTTTCAACTCGTTTTTGGTGAGCTGACCGCAAGTCCAAAATTTTGGTTCAGGACCTATACTGGTTCCCGGTGGGTGGCTGAGAATTTGGTTAATTCTTCTTCCTGCCGGGAAATTACAGTGATATGTGCCCGTCCAAATGCCTAACAGCTACTCTCTCATTGGTTCTCCCTCTTCCCTTTCATCCTCTGCCAAATTGGCAACCTGTGCGAACCAAGAGGTTAAAGGGGCTGTCTCTCCAAGTTGGGAGGTTGATAGTAAAGCAGACGGAAAGTCAAACCGGAGCACCAGGAGAGGGACTATGCGTTGAGTTTTAGAAACCTTTCGTATTCACAGTGTGTCCGTTCTCTAGGTTTCCCGCACATGTTATAGCTGTAGTAATATTCCCTTCAACCTGGAGAGTTCGGACCCATGGAATGGGTGCCATGCATTATTGCTTTAAAGGGTCTGCATTTGCTCACCCAATCTCACCAATCGTCTCAGTCCCAAGTGTCCCTCCTTATGCCACATCCAGCTGTCGTTGTAGATAGGGTCATTCCAGCTTTCATCAGAGACCCTGAAGGAATTGTAAAGAATTTCCCAGTTTTTTTGTTTTGTTTTTGAAATTCCTTTTTATAGTGGGTTTGAGCTGATTCTCGCTGCCATGTTTATGCCAGTCTAGACACACTTGATTCCCTTATGGAGACATATCAATACATAGGTTTTAAGATTCTTACTAGTCAGATATTTTCCTCTGCGGGAAATATGGGGTTTTGAGTCCCTTTCGCTGAGGACGGTGTAGGTCTTGTCTATTCCATAGTTGGTTTTTGGAACGGTACCTGTGCTTATATCAAACTCTGGTTTTATTCATCACCCCACCTCTCCTTCCCCCTTAAGCAGGTATAAGAGTGTTTTCTAAATGTGAGACACTGTTCTCTTTCCTAACTCAGTTCAAGTGTAGCCATGTTTACAGGATCTTCATAAGTGATATCTTATGATAAGTTTCTTTTTCTGTGTGACTTATTTCACTTAGAATCATCGTACCTGAATCCACCCATTTTGCTGCTACTGGTCTTATGACATTGATTTCATGGCTGAGGGATATTCCATCGTACGTAAGTACCACAATTTTTTGAACCATGTTTATATTTTCTGGGATACTTAAGGTGTATCCAAGTTGAGGTCCTTGTATGCAGTGCAGCCCTAAATTTTGGGGTGGCTCTGTCTTATTGATTTTCAGTTTTCCCAAGGTATATTCCCTAGGCTGGTAGTGCCCTTGGCTCTGTAGCTCTGTTCTTTACTTGTTTTAGGGAACAGAATGCCCTCCTCCAGAGAGGCAGTTGGCAATTTACATCCCGCCCATCAGCATAACAAGGCTCCCTGTTCTCCAGGGCCTGTCTTGCCTTTCTTGTTCTTACACATTTTGTGGATGTCCCTTTTGACCGGTGGGAAGTGATACTTCTTTGTAGTGCAGATTTGCATTGCCCGCTTGCTTGCTTGGCCAAAAAGGGCGTATGCGTTTTCTCCTGAATATATTCAGGAGAAAACGCATACGCCCTTTTTGGCCAAGTGCATCATTGTCGAAGTTGTGCCCCTCTTCCTGTGCTTTAAAGGCGATTCCAACGTACCTCTTGAAATCTGTTTCCTGCTATTCTGCCTCGCTTTCAAGTCCGCCTCGTTGCCTTCCCTCAACAGATTTTTGGACGATAGTTGTCCTTTATTACTCGGCCAGTTTGTGAATTGCTGTGCCCCTGAGCTCCATTTTTCAACTCGTTTTTGGTGAGCTGACCGCAAGTCCAAAATTTTGGTTCAGGACCTATACTGGTTCCCGGTGGGTGGCTGAGAATTTGGTTAATTCTTCTTCCTGCCGGGAAATTACAGTGATATGTGCCCGTCCAAATGCCTAACAGCTACTCTCTCATTGGTTCTCCCTCTTCCCTTTCATCCTCTGCCAAATTGGCAACCTGTGCGAACCAAGAGGTTAAAGGGGCTGTCTCTCCAAGTTGGGAGGTTGATAGTAAAGCAGACGGAAAGTCAAACCGGAGCACCAGGAGAGGGACTATGTGTTGAGTTTTAGAAACCTTTCGTATTCACAGTGTGTCCGTTCTCTAGGTTTCCCGCACATGTTATAGCTGTAGTAATATTCCCTTCAACCTGGAGAGTTCGGACCCATGGAATGGGTGCGATGCATTATTGCTTTAAAGGGTCTGCATTTGCTCACCCAATCTCACCAATCGTCTCAGTCCCAAGTGTCCCTCCTTATGCCACATCCAGCTGTCGTTGTAGATAGGGTCATTCCAGCTTTCATCAGAGACCCTAAAGGAATTGTAAAGAATTTCCCAGTTTTTTTGTTTTGTTTTTGAAATTCCTTTTTATAGTGGGTTTGAGCTGATTCTCGCTGCCATGTTTATGCCAGTCTAGACACACTTGATTCCCTTATGGAGACATATCAATACATAGGTTTTAAGATTCTTACTAGTCAGATATTTTCCTCTGAGGGAAATATGGGGTTTTGAGTCCCTTTCGCTGAGGACGGTGTAGGTCTTGTCTATTCCATAGTTGGTTTTTGGAACGGTACCTGTGCTTATATCAAACTCTGGTTTTATGCATCACCCCACCTCTCCTTCCCCCTTAAGCAGGTATAAGAGTGTTTTCTCAATGTGAGACACTGTTCTCTTTCCTAACTCAGTTCAAGTGTAGCCATGTTTACAGGATCTTCATAAGTGATATCTTATGATAAGTTTCTTTTTCTGTGTGACTTATTTCACTTAGAATCATCGTACCTGAATCCACCCATTTTGCTGCTACTGGTCTTATGACATTGATTTCATGGCTGAGGGATATTCCATCGTACCTAAGTACCACAATTTTTTGAACCATGTTTATATTTTCTGGGATACTTAAGGTGTATCCAAGTTGAGGTCCTTGTATGCAGTGCAGCCCTAAATTTTGGGGTGGCTCTGTCTTATTGATTTTCAGTTTTCCCGAGGTATATTCCCTAGGCTGGTAGTGCCCTTGGCTCTGTAGCTCTGTTCTTTACTTGTTTTAGGGAACAGAATGCACTCCTCCAGAGAGGCAGTTGGCAATTTACATCCCGCCCATCAGCATAACAAGGCTCCCTGTTCTCCAGGGCCTGTCTTGCCTTTCTTGTTCTTACACATTTTGTGGATGTCCCTTTTGACCGGTGGGAAGTGATACTTCTTTGTAGTGCAGATTTGCATTGCCCGCTTGCTTGCTTGGCCAAAAAGGGCGTATGCGTTTTCTCCTGAATATATTCAGGAGAAAACGCATACGCCCTTTTTGGCCAAGTGCATCATTGTCGAAGTTGTGCCCCTCTTCCTGTGCTTTAAAGGCGATTCCAACGTACCTCTTGAAATCTGTTTCCTGCTATTCTGCCTCGCTTTCAAGTCCGCCTCGTTGCCTTCCCTCAACAGATTTTTGGACGATAGTTGTCCTTTATTACTCGGCCAGTTTGTGAATTGCTGTGCCCCTGAGCTCCATTTTTCAACTCGTTTTTGGTGAGCTGACCGCAAGTCCAAAATTTTGGTTCAGGACCTATACTGGTTCCCGGTGGGTGGCTGAGAATTTGGTTAATTCTTCTTCCTGCCGGGAAATTACAGTGATATGTGCCCGTCCAAATGCCTAACAGCTACTCTCTCATTGGTTCTCCCTCTTCCCTTTCATCCTCTGCCAAATTGGCAACCTGTGCGAACCAAGAGGTTAAAGGGGCTGTCTCTCCAAGTTGGGAGGTTGATAGTAAAGCAGACGGAAAGTCAAACTGGAGCACCAGGAGAGGGACTATGCGTTGAGTTTTAGAAACCTTTCGTATTCACAGTGTATCCGTTCTCTAGGTTTCCCGCACATGTTATAGCTGTAGTAATATTCCCTTCAACCTGGAGAGTTCGGACCCATGGAATGGGTGCCATGCATTATTGCTTTAAAGGGTCTGCATTTGCTCACCCAATCTCACCAATCGTCTCAGTCCCAAGTGTCCCTCCTTATGCCACATCCAGCTGTCGTTGTAGATAGGGTCATTCCAGCTTTCATCAGAGACCCTGAAGGAATTGTAAAGAATTTCCCAGTTTTTTTGTTTTGTTTTTGAAATTCCTTTTTATAGTGGGTTTGAGCTGATTCTCGCTGCCATGTTTATGCCAGTCTAGACACAGTTGATTCCCTTACGGAGACATATCAATACATAGGTTTTAAGATTCTTACTAGTCAGATATTTTCCTCTGAGGGAAATATGGGGTTTTGAGTCCCTTTCGCTGAGGACGGTGTAGGTCTTGTCTATTCCATAGTTGGTTTTTGGAACGGTACCTGTGCTTATATCAAACTCTGGTTTTATGCATCACCCCACCTCTCCTTCCCCCTTAAGCAGGTATAAGAGTGTTTTCTAAATGTGAGACACTGTCCTCTTTCCTAACTCAGTTCAAGTGTAGCCATGTTTACAGGATCTTCATAAGTGATATCTTATGATAAGTTTCTTTTTCTGTGTGACTTATTTCACTTAGAATCATCGTACCTGAATCCACCCATTTTGCTGCTACTGGTCTTATGACATTGATTTCATGGCTGAGGGATATTCCATCGTACGTAAGTACCACAATTTTTTGAACCATGTTTATATTTTCTGGGATACTTAAGGTGTATCCAAGTTGAGGTCCTTGTATGCAGTGCAGCCCTAAATTTTGGGGTGGCTCTGTCTTATTGATTTTCAGTTTTCCCAAGGTATATTCCCTAGGCTGGTAGTGCCCTTGGCTCTGTAGCTCTGTTCTTTACTTGTTTTAGGGAACAGAATGCACTCCTCCAGAGAGGCAGTTGGCAATTTACATCCCGCCCATCAGCATAACAAGGCTCCCTGTTCTCCAGGGCCTGTCTTGCCTTTCTTGTTCTTACACATTTTGTGGATGTCCCTTTTGACCGGTGGGAAGTGATACTTCTTTGTAGTGCAGATTTGCATTGCCCGCTTGCTTGCTTGGCCAAAAAGGGCGTATGCATTTTCTCCTGAATATATTCAGGAGAAAACGCATACGCCCTTTTTGGCCAAGTGCATCATTGTCGAAGTTGTGCCCCTCTTCCTGTGCTTTAAAGGCGATTCCAACGTACCTCTTGAAATCTGTTTCCTGCTATTCTGCCTCGCTTTCAAGTCCGCCTCGTTGCCTTCCCTCAACAGATTTTTGGACGATAGTTGTCCTTTATTACTCGGCCAGTTTGTGAATTGCTGTGCCCCTGAGCTCCATTTTTCAACTCGTTTTTGGTGAGCTGACCGCAAGTCCAAAATTTTGGTTCAGGACCTATACTGGTTCCCGGTGGGTGGCTGAGAATTTGGTTAATTCTTCTTCCTGCCGGGAAATTACAGTGATATGTGCCCGTCCAAATGCCTAACAGCTACTCTCTCATTGGTTCTCCCTCTTCCCTTTCATCCTCTGCCAAATTGGCAACCTGTGCGAACCAAGAGGTTAAAGGGGCTGTCTCTCCAAGTTGGGAGGTTGATAGTAAAGCAGACGGAAAGTCAAACCGGAGCACCAGGAGAGGGACTATGCGTTGAGTTTTAGAAACCTTTCGTATTCACAGTGTGTCCGTTCTCTAGGTTTCCCGCACATGTTATAGCTGTAGTAATATTCCCTTCAACCTGGAGAGTTCGGACCCATGGAATGGGTGCCATGCATTATTGCTTTAAAGGGTCTGCATTTGCTCACCCAATCTCACCAATCGTCTCAGTCCCAAGTGTCCCTCCTTATGCCACATCCAGCTGTCGTTGTAGATAGGGTCATTCCAGCTTTCATCAGAGACCCTGAAGGAATTGTAAAGAATTTCCCAGTTTTTTTGTTTTGTTTTTGAAATTCCTTTTTATAGTGGGTTTGAGCTGATTCTCGCTGCCATGTTTATGCCAGTCTAGACACACTTGATTCCCTTATGGAGACATATCAATACATAGGTTTTAAGATTCTTACTAGTCAGATATTTTCCTCTGCGGGAAATATGGGGTTTTGAGTCCCTTTCGCTGAGGACGGTGTAGGTCTTGTCTATTCCATAGTTGGTTTTTGGAACGGTACCTGTGCTTATATCAAACTCTGGTTTTATTCATCACCCCACCTCTCCTTCCCCCTTAAGCAGGTATAAGAGTGTTTTCTAAATGTGAGACACTGTTCTCTTTCCTAACTCAGTTCAAGTGTAGCCATGTTTACAGGATCTTCATAAGTGATATCTTATGATAAGTTTCTTTTTCTGTGTGACTTATTTCACTTAGAATCATCGTACCTGAATCCACCCATTTTGCTGCTACTGGTCTTATGACATTGATTTCATGGCTGAGGGATATTCCATCGTACGTAAGTACCACAATTTTTTGAACCATGTTTATATTTTCTGGGATACTTAAGGTGTATCCAAGTTGAGGTCCTTGTATGCAGTGCAGCCCTAAATTTTGGGGTGGCTCTGTCTTATTGATTTTCAGTTTTCCCAAGGTATATTCCCTAGGCTGGTAGTGCCCTTGGCTCTGTAGCTCTGTTCTTTACTTGTTTTAGGGAACAGAATGCCCTCCTCCAGAGAGGCAGTTGGCAATTTACATCCCGCCCATCAGCATAACAAGGCTCCCTGTTCTCCAGGGCCTGTCTTGCCTTTCTTGTTCTTACACATTTTGTGGATGTCCCTTTTGACCGGTGGGAAGTGATACTTCTTTGTAGTGCAGATTTGCATTGCCCGCTTGCTTGCTTGGCCAAAAAGGGCGTATGCGTTTTCTCCTGAATATATTCAGGAGAAAACGCATACGCCCTTTTTGGCCAAGTGCATCATTGTCGAAGTTGTGCCCCTCTTCCTGTGCTTTAAAGGCGATTCCAACGTACCTCTTGAAATCTGTTTCCTGCTATTCTGCCTCGCTTTCAAGTCCGCCTCGTTGCCTTCCCTCAACAGATTTTTGGACGATAGTTGTCCTTTATTACTCGGCCAGTTTGTGAATTGCTGTGCCCCTGAGCTCCATTTTTCAACTCGTTTTTGGTGAGCTGACCGCAAGTCCAAAATTTTGGTTCAGGACCTATACTGGTTCCCGGTGGGTGGCTGAGAATTTGGTTAATTCTTCTTCCTGCCGGGAAATTACAGTGATATGTGCCCGTCCAAATGCCTAACAGCTACTCTCTCATTGGTTCTCCCTCTTCCCTTTCATCCTCTGCCAAATTGGCAACCTGTGCGAACCAAGAGGTTAAAGGGGCTGTCTCTCCAAGTTGGGAGGTTGATAGTAAAGCAGACGGAAAGTCAAACCGGAGCACCAGGAGAGGGACTATGTGTTGAGTTTTAGAAACCTTTCGTATTCACAGTGTGTCCGTTCTCTAGGTTTCCCGCACATGTTATAGCTGTAGTAATATTCCCTTCAACCTGGAGAGTTCGGACCCATGGAATGGGTGCGATGCATTATTGCTTTAAAGGGTCTGCATTTGCTCACCCAATCTCACCAATCGTCTCAGTCCCAAGTGTCCCTCCTTATGCCACATCCAGCTGTCGTTGTAGATAGGGTCATTCCAGCTTTCATCAGAGACCCTGAAGGAATTGTAAAGAATTTCCCAGTTTTTTTGTTTTGTTTTTGAAATTCCTTTTTATAGTGGGTTTGAGCTGATTCTCGCTGCCATGTTTATGCCAGTCTAGACACACTTGATTCCCTTATGGAGACATATCAATACATAGGTTTTAAGATTCTTACTAGTCAGATATTTTCCTCTGAGGGAAATATGGGGTTTTGAGTCCCTTTCGCTGAGGACGGTGTAGGTCTTGTCTATTCCATAGTTGGTTTTTGGAACGGTACCTGTGCTTATATCAAACTCTGGTTTTATGCATCACCCCACCTCTCCTTCCCCCTTAAGCAGGTATAAGAGTGTTTTCTAAATGTTAGACACTGTTCTCTTTCCTAACTCAGTTCAAGTGTAGCCATGTTTACAGGATCTTCATAAGTGATATCTTATGATAAGTTTCTTTTTCTGTGTGACTTATTTCACTTAGAATCATCGTACCTGAATCCACCCATTTTGCTGCTACTGGTCTTATGACATTGATTTCATGGCTGAGGGATATTCCATCGTACGTAAGTACCACAATTTTTTGAACCATGTTTATATTTTCTGGGATACTTAAGGTGTATCCAAGTTGAGGTCCTTGTATGCAGTGCAGCCCTAAATTTTGGGGTGGCTCTGTCTTATTGATTTTCAGTTTTCCAAAGGTATATTCCCTAGGCTGGTAGTGCCCTTGGCTCTGTAGCTCTGTTCTTTACTTGTTTTAGGGAACAGAATGCACTCCTCCAGAGAGGCAGTTGGCAATTTACATCCCGCCCATCAGCATAACAAGGCTCCCTGTTCTCCAGGGCCTGTCTTGCCTTTCTTGTTCTTACACATTTTGTGGATGTCCCTTTTGACCGGTGGGAAGTGATACTTCTTTGTAGTGCAGATTTGCATTGCCCGCTTGCTTGCTTGGCCAAAAAGGGCGTATGCATTTTCTCCTGAATATATTCAGGAGAAAACGCATACGCCCTTTTTGGCCAAGTGCATCATTGTCGAAGTTGTGCCCCTCTTCCTGTGCTTTAAAGGCGATTCCAACGTACCTCTTGAAATCTGTTTCCTGCTATTCTGCCTCGCTTTCAAGTCCGCCTCGTTGCCTTCCCTCAACAGATTTTTGGACGATAGTTGTCCTTTATTACTCGGCCAGTTTGTGAATTGCTGTGCCCCTGAGCTCCATTTTTCAACTCGTTTTTGGTGAGCTGACCGCAAGTCCAAAATTTTGGTTCAGGACCTATACTGGTTCCCGGTGGGTGGCTGAGAATTTGGTTAATTCTTCTTCCTGCCGGGAAATTACAGTGATATGTGCCCGTCCAAATGCCTAACAGCTACTCTCTCATTGGTTCTCCCTCTTCCCTTTCATCCTCTGCCAAATTGGCAACCTGTGCGAACCAAGAGGTTAAAGGGGCTGTCTCTCCAAGTTGGGAGGTTGATAGTAAAGCAGACGGAAAGTCAAACTGGAGCACCAGGAGAGGGACTATGCGTTGAGTTTTAGAAACCTTTCGTATTCACAGTGTATCCGTTCTCTAGGTTTCCCGCACATGTTATAGCTGTAGTAATATTCCCTTCAACCTGGAGAGTTCGGACCCATGGAATGGGTGCCATGCATTATTGCTTTAAAGGGTCTGCATTTGCTCACCCAATCTCACCAATCGTCTCAGTCCCAAGTGTCCCTCCTTATGCCACATCCAGCTGTCGTTGTAGATAGGGTCATTCCAGCTTTCATCAGAGACCCTGAAGGAATTGTAAAGAATTTCCCAGTTTTTTTGTTTTGTTTTTGAAATTCCTTTTTATAGTGGGTTTGAGCTGATTCTCGCTGCCATGTTTATGCCAGTCTAGACACAGTTGATTCCCTTACGGAGACATATCAATACATAGGTTTTAAGATTCTTACTAGTCAGATATTTTCCTCTGAGGGAAATATGGGGTTTTGAGTCCCTTTCGCTGAGGACGGTGTAGGTCTTGTCTATTCCATAGTTGGTTTTTGGAACGGTACCTGTGCTTATATCAAACTCTGGTTTTATGCATCACCCCACCTCTCCTTCCCCCTTAAGCAGGTATAAGAGTGTTTTCTAAATGTGAGACACTGTCCTCTTTCCTAACTCAGTTCAAGTGTAGCCATGTTTACAGGATCTTCATAAGTGATATCTTATGATAAGTTTCTTTTTCTGTGTGACTTATTTCACTTAGAATCATCGTACCTGAATCCACCCATTTTGCTGCTACTGGTCTTATGACATTGATTTCATGGCTGAGGGATATTCCATCGTACGTAAGTACCACAATTTTTTGAACCATGTTTATATTTTCTGGGATACTTAAGGTGTATCCAAGTTGAGGTCCTTGTATGCAGTGCAGCCTTAAATTTTGGGGTGCCTCTGTCTTATTGATTTTCAGTTTTCCCAAGGTATATTCCCTAGACTGGTAGTGCCCTTGGCTCTGTAGCTCTGTTCTTTACTTGTTTTAGGGAACAGAATGCACTCCTCCAGAGAGGCAGTTGGCAATTTACATCCCGCCCATCAGCATAACAAGGCTCCCTGTTCTCCAGGGCCTGTCTTGCCTTTCTTGTTCTTACACATTTTGTGGATGTCCCTTTTGACCGGTGGGAAGTGATACTTCTTTGTAGTGCAGATTTGCATTGCCCGCTTGCTTGCTTGGCCAAAAAGGGCGTATGCGTTTTCTCCTGAATATATTCAGGAGAAAACGCATACGCCCTTTTTGGCCAAGTGCATCATTGTCGAAGTTGTGCCCCTCTTCCTGTGCTTTAAAGGCGATTCCAACGTACCTCTTGAAATCTGTTTCCTGCTATTCTGCCTCGCTTTCAAGTCCGCCTCGTTGCCTTCCCTCAACAGATTTTTGGACGATAGTTGTCCTTTATTACTCGGCCAGTTTGTGAATTGCTGTGCCCCTGAGCTCCATTTTTCAACTCGTTTTTGGTGAGCTGACCGCAAGTCCAAAATTTTGGTTCAGGACCTATACTGGTTCCCGGTGGGTGGCTGAGAATTTGGTTAATTCTTCTTCCTGCCGGGAAATTACAGTGATATGTGCCCGTCCAAATGCCTAACAGCTACTCTCTCATTGGTTCTCCCTCTTCCCTTTCATCCTCTGCCAAATTGGCAACCTGTGCGAACCAAGAGGTTAAAGGGGCTGTCTCTCCAAGTTGGGAGGTTGATAGTAAAGCAGACGGAAAGTCAAACCGGAGCACCAGGAGAGGGACTATGCGTTGAGTTTTAGAAACCTTTCGTATTCACAGTGTGTCCGTTCTCTAGGTTTCCCGCACATGTTATAGCTGTAGTAATATTCCCTTCAACCTGGAGAGTTCGGACCCATGGAATGGGTGCCATGCATTATTGCTTTAAAGGGTCTGCATTTGCTCACCCAATCTCACCAATCGTCTCAGTCCCAAGTGTCCCTCCTTATGCCACATCCAGCTGTCATTGTAGATAGGGTCATTCCAGCCTTCATCAGAGACCCTGAAGGAATTGTAAAGAATTTCCCAGTTTTTTTGTTTTGTTTTTGAAATTCCTTTTTATAGTGGGTTTGAGCTGATTCTCGCTGCCATGTTTATGCCAGTCTAGACACACTTGATTCCCTTACGGAGACATATCAATACATAGGTTTTAAGATTCTTACTAGTCAGATATTTTCCTCTGCGGGAAATATGGGGTTTTGAGTCCCTTTCGCTGAGGACGGTGTAGGTCTTGTCTATTCCATAGTTGGTTTTTGGAACGGTACCTGTGCTTATATCAAACTCTGGTTTTATGCATCACCCCATCTCTCCTTCCCCCTTAAGCAGGTATAAGAGTGTTTTCTAAATGTGAGACACTGTTCTCTTTCCTAACTCAGTTCAAGTGTAGCCATGTTTACAGGATCTTCATAAGTGATATCTTATGATAAGTTTCTTTTTCTGTGTGACTTATTTCACTTAGAATCATCGTACCTGAATCCACCCATTTTGCTGCTACTGGTCTTATGACATTGATTTCATGGCTGAGGGATATTCCATCGTACGTAAGTACCACAATTTTTTGAACCATGTTTATATTTTCTGGGATACTTAAGGTGTATCCAAGTTGAGGTCCTTGTATGCAGTGCAGCCCTAAATTTTGGGGTGGCTCTGTCTTATTGATTTTCAGTTTTCCCAAGGTATATTCCCTAGACTGGTAGTGCCCTTGGCTCTGTAGCTCTGTTCTTTACTTGTTTTAGGGAACAGAATGCACTCCTCCAGAGAGGCAGTTGGCAATTTACATCCCGCCCATCAGCATAACAAGGCTCCCTGTTCTCCAGGGCCTGTCTTGCCTTTCTTGTTCTTACACATTTTGTGGATGTCCCTTTTGACCGGTGGGAAGTGATACTTCTTTGTAGTGCAGATTTGCATTGCCCGCTTGCTTGCTTGGCCAAAAAGGGCGTATGCGTTTTCTCCTGAATATATTCAGGAGAAAACGCATACGCCCTTTTTGGCCAAGTGCATCATTGTCGAAGTTGTGCCCCTCTTCCTGTGCTTTAAAGGCGATTCCAACGTACCTCTTGAAATCTGTTTCCTGCTATTCTGCCTCGCTTTCAAGTCCGCCTCGTTGCCTTCCCTCAACAGATTTTTGGACGATAGTTGTCCTTTATTACTCGGCCAGTTTGTGAATTGCTGTGCCCCTGAGCTCCATTTTTCAACTCGTTTTTGGTGAGCTGACCGCAAGTCCAAAATTTTGGTTCAGGACCTATACTGGTTCCCGGTGGGTGGCTGAGAATTTGGTTAATTCTTCTTCCTGCCGGGAAATTACAGTGATATGTGCCCGTCCAAATGCCTAACAGCTACTCTCTCATTGGTTCTCCCTCTTCCCTTTCATCCTCTGCCAAATTGGCAACCTGTGCGAACCAAGAGGTTAAAGGGGCTGTCTCTCCAAGTTGGGAGGTTGATAGTAAAGCAAACGGAAAGTCAAACCAGAGCACCAGGAGAGGGACTATGCGTTGATTTTTAGAAACCTTTCGTATTCACAGTGTGTCCGTTCTCTAGGTTTCCCGCACATGTTATAGCTGTAGTAATATTCCCTTCAACCTGGAGAGTTCGGACCCATGGAATGGGTGCCATGCATTATTGCTTTAAAGGGTCTGCATTTGCTCACCCAATCTCACCAATCGTCTCAGTCCCAAGTGTCCCTCCTTATGCCACATCCAGCTGTCGTTGTAGATAGGGTCATTCCAGCCTTCATCAGAGACCCTGAAGGAATTGTAAAGAATTTCCCAGTTTTTTTGTTTTGTTTTTGAAATTCCTTTTTATAGTGGGTTTGAGCTGATTCTCGCTGCCATGTTTATGCCAGTCTAGACACACTTGATTCCCTTATGGAGACATATCAATACATAGGTTTTAAGATTCTTACTAGTCAGATATTTTCCTCTGCGGGAAATATGGGGTTTTGAGTCCCTTTCGCTGAGGACGGTGTAGGTCTTGTCTATTCCATAGTTGGTTTTTGGAACGGTACCTGTGCTTATATCAAACTCTGGTTTTATGCATCACCCCACCTCTCCTTCCCCCTTAAGCAGGTATAAGAGTGTTTTCTAAATGTGAGACACTGTTCTCTTTCCTAACTCAGTTCAAGTGTAGCCATGTTTACAGGATCTTCATAAGTGATATCTTATGATAAGTTTCTTTTTCTGTGTGACTTATTTCACTTAGAATCATCGTACCTGAATCCACCCATTTTGCTGCTACTGGTCTTATGACATTGATTTCATGGCTGAGGGATATTCCATCGTACGTAAGTACCACAATTTTTTGAACCATGTTTATATTTTCTGGGATACTTAAGGTGTATCCAAGTTCAGGTCCTTGTATGCAGTGCAGCCCTAAATTTTGGGGTGGCTCTGTCTTATTGATTTTCAGTTTTCCCAAGGTATATTCCCTAGACTGGTAGTGCCCTTGGCTCTGTAGCTCTGTTCTTTACTTGTTTTAGGGAACAGAATGCACTCCTCCAGAGAGGCAGTTGGCAATTTACATCCCGCCCATCAGCATAACAAGGCTCCCTGTTCTCCAGGGCCTGTCTTGCCTTTCTTGTTCTTACACATTTTGTGGATGTCCCTTTTGACCGGTGGGAAGTGATACTTCTTTGTAGTGCAGATTTGCATTGCCCGCTTGCTTGCTTGGCCAAAAAGGGCGTATGCGTTTTCTCCTGAATATATTCAGGAGAAAACGCATACGCCCTTTTTGGCCAAGTGCATCATTGTCGAAGTTGTGCCCCTCTTCCTGTGCTTTAAAGGAGATTCCAACGTACCTCTTGAAATCTGTTTCCTGCTATTCTGCCTCGCTTTCAAGTCCGCCTCGTTGCCTTCCCTCAACAGATTTTTGGACGATAGTTGTCCTTTATTACTCGGCCAGTTTGTGAATTGCTGTGCCCCTGAGCTCCATTTTTCAACTCGGTTTTGGTGAGCTGACCGCAAGTCCAAAATTTTGGTTCAGGACCTATACTGGTTCCCGGTGGGTGGCTGAGAATTTGGTTAATTCTTCTTCCTGCCGGGAAATTACAGTGATATGTGCCCGTCCAAATGCCTAACAGCTACTCTCTCATTGGTTCTCCCTCTTCCCTTTCATCCTCTGCCAAATTGGCAACCTGTGCGAACCAAGAGGTTAAAGGGGCTGTCTCTCCAAGTTGGGAGGTTGATAGTAAAGCAGACGGAAAGTCAAACCGGAGCACCAGGAGAGGAACTATGCGTTGAGTTTTAGAAACCTTTCGTATTCACAGTGTGTCCGTTCTCTAGGTTTCCCGCACTTGTTATAGCTGTAGTAATATTCCCTTCAACCTGGAGAGTTCGGACCCATGGAATGGGTGCCATGCATTATTGCTTTAAAGGGTCTGCATTTGCTCACCCAATCTCACCAATCGTCTCAGTCCCAAGTGTCCCTCCTTATGCCACATCCAGCTGTCGTTGTAGATAGGGTCATTCCAGCCTTCATCAGAGACCCTGAAGGAATTGTAAAGAATTTCCCAGTTTTTTTGTTTTGTTTTTGAAATTCCTTTTTATAGTGGGTTTGAGCTGATTCTCGCTGCCATGTTTATGCCAGTCTAGACACACTTGATTCCCTTATGGAGACATATCAATACATAGGTTTTAAGATTCTTACTAGTCAGATATTTTCCTCTGCGGGAAATATGGGGTTTTGAGTCCCTTTCGCTGAGGACGGTGTAGGTCTTGTCTATTCCATAGTTGGTTTTTGGAACGGTACCTGTGCTTATATCAAACTCTGGTTTTATGCATCACCCCACCTATCCTTCCCCCTTAAGCAGGTATAAGAGTGTTTTCTAAATGTGAGACACTGTTCTCTTTCCTAACTCAGTTCAAGTGTAGCCATGTTTACAGGATCTTCATAGGTGATATCTTATGATAAGTTTCTTTTTCTGTGTGACTTATTTCACTTAGAATCATCGTACCTGAATCCACCCATTTTGCTGCTACTGGTCTTATGACATTGATTTCATGGCTGAGGGATATTCCATCGTACGTAAGTACCACAATTTTTTGAACCATGTTTATATTTTCTGGGATACTTAAGGTGTATCCAAGTTGAGGCCCTTGTATGCAGTGCAGCCCTAAATTTTGAGGTGGCTCTGTCTTATTGATTTTCAGTTTTCCCAAGGTATATTCCCTAGACTGGTAGTGCCCTTGGCTCTGTAGCTCTGTTCTTTACTTGTTTTAGGGAACAGAATGCACTCCTCCAGAGAGGCAGTTGGCAATTTACATCCCGCCCATCAGCATAACAAGGCTCCCTGTTCTCCAGGGCCTGTCTTGCCTTTCTTGTTCTTACACATTTTGTGGATGTCCCTTTTGACCGGTGGGAAGTGATACTTCTTTGTAGTGCAGATTTGCATTGCCCGCTTGCTTGCTTGGCCAAAAAGGGCGTATGCGTTTTCTCCTGAATATATTCAGGAGAAAACGCATACGCCCTTTTTGGCCAAGTGCATCATTGTCGAAGTTGTGCCCCTCTTCCTGTGCTTTAAAGGCGATTCCAACGTACCTCTTAAAATCTGTTTCCTGCTATTCTGCCTCGCTTTCAAGTCCGCCTCGTTGCCTTCCCTCAACAGATTTTTGGACGATAGTTGTCCTTTATTACTCGGCCAGTTTGTGAATTGCTGTGCCCCTGAGCTCCATTTTTCAACTCGTTTTTGGTGAGCTGACCGCAAGTCCAAAATTTTGGTTCAGGACCTATACTGGTTCCCGGTGGGTGGCTGAGAATTTGGTTAATTCTTCTTCCTGCCGGGAAATTACAGTGATATGTGCCCGTCCAAATGCCTAACAGCTACTCTCTCATTGGTTCTCCCTCTTCCCTTTCATCCTCTGCCAAATTGGCAACCTGTGCGAACCAAGAGGTTAAAGGGGCTGTCTCTCCAAGTTGGGAGGTTGATAGTAAAGCAGACGGAAAGTCAAACTGGAGCACCAGGAGAGGGACTATGCGTTGAGTTTTAGAAACCTTTCGTATTCACAGTGTATCCGTTCTCTAGGTTTCCCGCACATGTTATAGCTGTAGTAATATTCCCTTCAACCTGGAGAGTTCGGACCCATGGAATGGGTGCCATGCATTATTGCTTTAAAGGGTCTGCATTTGCTCACCCAATCTCACCAATCGTCTCAGTCCCAAGTGTCCCTCCTTATGCCACATCCAGCTGTCGTTGTAGATAGGGTCATTCCAGCTTTCATCAGAGACCCTGAAGGAATTGTAAAGAATTTCCCAGTTTTTTTGTTTTGTTTTTGAAATTCCTTTTTATAGTGGGTTTGAGCTGATTCTCGCTGCCATGTTTATGCCAGTCTAGACACAGTTGATTCCCTTACGGAGACATATCAATACATAGGTTTTAAGATTCTTACTAGTCAGATATTTTCCTCTGAGGGAAATATGGGGTTTTGAGTCCCTTTCGCTGAGGACGGTGTAGGTCTTGTCTATTCCATAGTTGGTTTTTGGAACGGTACCTGTGCTTATATCAAACTCTGGTTTTATGCATCACCCCACCTCTCCTTCCCCCTTAAGCAGGTATAAGAGTGTTTTCTAAATGTGAGACACTGTCCTCTTTCCTAACTCAGTTCAAGTGTAGCCATGTTTACAGGATCTTCATAAGTGATATCTTATGATAAGTTTCTTTTTCTGTGTGACTTATTTCACTTAGAATCATCGTACCTGAATCCACCCATTTTGCTGCTACTGGTCTTATGACATTGATTTCATGGCTGAGGGATATTCCATCGTACGTAAGTACCACAATTTTTTGAACCATGTTTATATTTTCTGGGATACTTAAGGTGTATCCAAGTTGAGGTCCTTGTATGCAGTGCAGCCTTAAATTTTGGGGTGCCTCTGTCTTATTGATTTTCAGTTTTCCCAAGGTATATTCCCTAGACTGGTAGTGCCCTTGGCTCTGTAGCTCTGTTCTTTACTTGTTTTAGGGAACAGAATGCACTCCTCCAGAGAGGCAGTTGGCAATTTACATCCCGCCCATCAGCATAACAAGGCTCCCTGTTCTCCAGGGCCTGTCTTGCCTTTCTTGTTCTTACACATTTTGTGGATGTCCCTTTTGACCGGTGGGAAGTGATACTTCTTTGTAGTGCAGATTTGCATTGCCCGCTTGCTTGCTTGGCCAAAAAGGGCGTATGCGTTTTCTCCTGAATATATTCAGGAGAAAACGCATACGCCCTTTTTGGCCAAGTGCATCATTGTCGAAGTTGTGCCCCTCTTCCTGTGCTTTAAAGGCGATTCCAACGTACCTCTTGAAATCTGTTTCCTGCTATTCTGCCTCGCTTTCAAGTCCGCCTCGTTGCCTTCCCTCAACAGATTTTTGGACGATAGTTGTCCTTTATTACTCGGCCAGTTTGTGAATTGCTGTGCCCCTGAGCTCCATTTTTCAACTCGTTTTTGGTGAGCTGACCGCAAGTCCAAAATTTTGGTTCAGGACCTATACTGGTTCCCGGTGGGTGGCTGAGAATTTGGTTAATTCTTCTTCCTGCCGGGAAATTACAGTGATATGTGCCCGTCCAAATGCCTAACAGCTACTCTCTCATTGGTTCTCCCTCTTCCCTTTCATCCTCTGCCAAATTGGCAACCTGTGCGAACCAAGAGGTTAAAGGGGCTGTCTCTCCAAGTTGGGAGGTTGATAGTAAAGCAGACGGAAAGTCAAACCGGAGCACCAGGAGAGGGACTATGCGTTGAGTTTTAGAAACCTTTCGTATTCACAGTGTGTCCGTTCTCTAGGTTTCCCGCACATGTTATAGCTGTAGTAATATTCCCTTCAACCTGGAGAGTTCGGACCCATGGAATGGGTGCCATGCATTATTGCTTTAAAGGGTCTGCATTTGCTCACCCAATCTCACCAATCGTCTCAGTCCCAAGTGTCCCTCCTTATGCCACATCCAGCTGTCATTGTAGATAGGGTCATTCCAGCCTTCATCAGAGACCCTGAAGGAATTGTAAAGAATTTCCCAGTTTTTTTGTTTTGTTTTTGAAATTCCTTTTTATAGTGGGTTTGAGCTGATTCTCGCTGCCATGTTTATGCCAGTCTAGACACACTTGATTCCCTTACGGAGACATATCAATACATAGGTTTTAAGATTCTTACTAGTCAGATATTTTCCTCTGCGGGAAATATGGGGTTTTGAGTCCCTTTCGCTGAGGACGGTGTAGGTCTTGTCTATTCCATAGTTGGTTTTTGGAACGGTACCTGTGCTTATATCAAACTCTGGTTTTATGCATCACCCCATCTCTCCTTCCCCCTTAAGCAGGTATAAGAGTGTTTTCTAAATGTGAGACACTGTTCTCTTTCCTAACTCAGTTCAAGTGTAGCCATGTTTACAGGATCTTCATAAGTGATATCTTATGATAAGTTTCTTTTTCTGTGTGACTTATTTCACTTAGAATCATCGTACCTGAATCCACCCATTTTGCTGCTACTGGTCTTATGACATTGATTTCATGGCTGAGGGATATTCCATCGTACGTAAGTACCACAATTTTTTGAACCATGTTTATATTTTCTGGGATACTTAAGGTGTATCCAAGTTGAGGTCCTTGTATGCAGTGCAGCCCTAAATTTTGGGGTGGCTCTGTCTTATTGATTTTCAGTTTTCCCAAGGTATATTCCCTAGACTGGTAGTGCCCTTGGCTCTGTAGCTCTGTTCTTTACTTGTTTTAGGGAACAGAATGCACTCCTCCAGAGAGGCAGTTGGCAATTTACATCCCGCCCATCAGCATAACAAGGCTCCCTGTTCTCCAGGGCCTGTCTTGCCTTTCTTGTTCTTACACATTTTGTGGATGTCCCTTTTGACCGGTGGGAAGTGATACTTCTTTGTAGTGCAGATTTGCATTGCCCGCTTGCTTGCTTGGCCAAAAAGGGCGTATGCGTTTTCTCCTGAATATATTCAGGAGAAAACGCATACGCCCTTTTTGGCCAAGTGCATCATTGTCGAAGTTGTGCCCCTCTTCCTGTGCTTTAAAGGCGATTCCAACGTACCTCTTGAAATCTGTTTCCTGCTATTCTGCCTCGCTTTCAAGTCCGCCTCGTTGCCTTCCCTCAACAGATTTTTGGACGATAGTTGTCCTTTATTACTCGGCCAGTTTGTGAATTGCTGTGCCCCTGAGCTCCATTTTTCAACTCGTTTTTGGTGAGCTGACCGCAAGTCCAAAATTTTGGTTCAGGACCTATACTGGTTCCCGGTGGGTGGCTGAGAATTTGGTTAATTCTTCTTCCTGCCGGGAAATTACAGTGATATGTGCCCGTCCAAATGCCTAACAGCTACTCTCTCATTGGTTCTCCCTCTTCCCTTTCATCCTCTGCCAAATTGGCAACCTGTGCGAACCAAGAGGTTAAAGGGGCTGTCTCTCCAAGTTGGGAGGTTGATAGTAAAGCAAACGGAAAGTCAAACCAGAGCACCAGGAGAGGGACTATGCGTTGATTTTTAGAAACCTTTCGTATTCACAGTGTGTCCGTTCTCTAGGTTTCCCGCACATGTTATAGCTGTAGTAATATTCCCTTCAACCTGGAGAGTTCGGACCCATGGAATGGGTGCCATGCATTATTGCTTTAAAGGGTCTGCATTTGCTCACCCAATCTCACCAATCGTCTCAGTCCCAAGTGTCCCTCCTTATGCCACATCCAGCTGTCGTTGTAGATAGGGTCATTCCAGCCTTCATCAGAGACCCTGAAGGAATTGTAAAGAATTTCCCAGTTTTTTTGTTTTGTTTTTGAAATTCCTTTTTATAGTGGGTTTGAGCTGATTCTCGCTGCCATGTTTATGCCAGTCTAGACACACTTGATTCCCTTATGGAGACATATCAATACATAGGTTTTAAGATTCTTACTAGTCAGATATTTTCCTCTGCGGGAAATATGGGGTTTTGAGTCCCTTTCGCTGAGGACGGTGTAGGTCTTGTCTATTCCATAGTTGGTTTTTGGAACGGTACCTGTGCTTATATCAAACTCTGGTTTTATGCATCACCCCACCTCTCCTTCCCCCTTAAGCAGGTATAAGAGTGTTTTCTAAATGTGAGACACTGTTCTCTTTCCTAACTCAGTTCAAGTGTAGCCATGTTTACAGGATCTTCATAAGTGATATCTTATGATAAGTTTCTTTTTCTGTGTGACTTATTTCACTTAGAATCATCGTACCTGAATCCACCCATTTTGCTGCTACTGGTCTTATGACATTGATTTCATGGCTGAGGGATATTCCATCGTACGTAAGTACCACAATTTTTTGAACCATGTTTATATTTTCTGGGATACTTAAGGTGTATCCAAGTTCAGGTCCTTGTATGCAGTGCAGCCCTAAATTTTGGGGTGGCTCTGTCTTATTGATTTTCAGTTTTCCCAAGGTATATTCCCTAGACTGGTAGTGCCCTTGGCTCTGTAGCTCTGTTCTTTACTTGTTTTAGGGAACAGAATGCACTCCTCCAGAGAGGCAGTTGGCAATTTACATCCCGCCCATCAGCATAACAAGGCTCCCTGTTCTCCAGGGCCTGTCTTGCCTTTCTTGTTCTTACACATTTTGTGGATGTCCCTTTTGACCGGTGGGAAGTGATACTTCTTTGTAGTGCAGATTTGCATTGCCCGCTTGCTTGCTTGGCCAAAAAGGGCGTATGCGTTTTCTCCTGAATATATTCAGGAGAAAACGCATACGCCCTTTTTGGCCAAGTGCATCATTGTCGAAGTTGTGCCCCTCTTCCTGTGCTTTAAAGGAGATTCCAACGTACCTCTTGAAATCTGTTTCCTGCTATTCTGCCTCGCTTTCAAGTCCGCCTCGTTGCCTTCCCTCAACAGATTTTTGGACGATAGTTGTCCTTTATTACTCGGCCAGTTTGTGAATTGCTGTGCCCCTGAGCTCCATTTTTCAACTCGGTTTTGGTGAGCTGACCGCAAGTCCAAAATTTTGGTTCAGGACCTATACTGGTTCCCGGTGGGTGGCTGAGAATTTGGTTAATTCTTCTTCCTGCCGGGAAATTACAGTGATATGTGCCCGTCCAAATGCCTAACAGCTACTCTCTCATTGGTTCTCCCTCTTCCCTTTCATCCTCTGCCAAATTGGCAACCTGTGCGAACCAAGAGGTTAAAGGGGCTGTCTCTCCAAGTTGGGAGGTTGATAGTAAAGCAGACGGAAAGTCAAACCGGAGCACCAGGAGAGGAACTATGCGTTGAGTTTTAGAAACCTTTCGTATTCACAGTGTGTCCGTTCTCTAGGTTTCCCGCACTTGTTATAGCTGTAGTAATATTCCCTTCAACCTGGAGAGTTCGGACCCATGGAATGGGTGCCATGCATTATTGCTTTAAAGGGTCTGCATTTGCTCACCCAATCTCACCAATCGTCTCAGTCCCAAGTGTCCCTCCTTATGCCACATCCAGCTGTCGTTGTAGATAGGGTCATTCCAGCCTTCATCAGAGACCCTGAAGGAATTGTAAAGAATTTCCCATTTTTTTTGTTTTGTTTTTGAAATTCCTTTTTATAGTGGGTTTGAGCTGATTCTCGCTGCCATGTTTATGCCAGTCTAGACACACTTGATTCCCTTATGGAGACATATCAATACATAGGTTTTAAGATTCTTACTAGTCAGATATTTTCCTCTGCGGGAAATATGGGGTTTTGAGTCCCTTTCGCTGAGGACGGTGTAGGTCTTGTCTATTCCATAGTTGGTTTTTGGAACGGTACCTGTGCTTATATCAAACTCTGGTTTTATGCATCACCCCACCTATCCTTCCCCCTTAAGCAGGTATAAGAGTGTTTTCTAAATGTGAGACACTGTTCTCTTTCCTAACTCAGTTCAAGTGTAGCCATGTTTACAGGATCTTCATAGGTGATATCTTATGATAAGTTTCTTTTTCTGTGTGACTTATTTCACTTAGAATCATCGTACCTGAATCCACCCATTTTGCTGCTACTGGTCTTATGACATTGATTTCATGGCTGAGGGATATTCCATCGTACGTAAGTACCACAATTTTTTGAACCATGTTTATATTTTCTGGGATACTTAAGGTGTATCCAAGTTGAGGCCCTTGTATGCAGTGCAGCCCTAAATTTTGAGGTGGCTCTGTCTTATTGATTTTCAGTTTTCCCAAGGTATATTCCCTAGACTGGTAGTGCCCTTGGCTCTGTAGCTCTGTTCTTTACTTGTTTTAGGGAACAGAATGCACTCCTCCAGAGAGGCAGTTGGCAATTTACATCCCGCCCATCAGCATAACAAGGCTCCCTGTTCTCCAGGGCCTGTCTTGCCTTTCTTGTTCTTACACATTTTGTGGATGTCCCTTTTGACCGGTGGGAAGTGATACTTCTTTGTAGTGCAGATTTGCATTGCCCGCTTGCTTGCTTGGCCAAAAAGGGCGTATGCGTTTTCTCCTGAATATATTCAGGAGAAAACGCATACGCCCTTTTTGGCCAAGTGCATCATTGTCGAAGTTGTGCCCCTCTTCCTGTGCTTTAAAGGCGATTCCAACGTACCTCTTAAAATCTGTTTCCTGCTATTCTGCCTCGCTTTCAAGTCCGCCTCGTTGCCTTCCCTCAACAGATTTTTGGACGATAGTTGTCCTTTATTACTCGGCCAGTTTGTGAATTGCTGTGCCCCTGAGCTCCATTTTTCAACTCGTTTTTGGTGAGCTGACCGCAAGTCCAAAATTTTGGTTCAGGACCTATACTGGTTCCCGGTGGGTGGCTGAGAATTTGGTTAATTCTTCTTCCTGCCGGGAAATTACAGTGATATGTGCCCGTCCAAATGCCTAACAGCTACTCTCTCATTGGTTCTCCCTCTTCCCTTTCATCCTCTGCCAAATTGGCAACCTGTGCGAACCAAGAGGTTAAAGGGGCTGTCTCTCCAAGTTGGGAGGTTGATAGTAAAGCAGACGGAAAGTCAAACCGGAGCACCAGGAGAGGGACTATGCGTTGAGTTTTAGAAACCTTTCGTATTCACAGTGTGTCCGTTCTCTAGGTTTCCCGCACATGTTATAGCTGTAGTAATATTCCCTTCAACCTGGAGAGTTCGGACCCATGGAATGGGTGCCATGCATTATTGCTTTAAAGGGTCTGCATTTGCTCACCCAATCTCACCAATCGTCTCAGTCCCAAGTGTCCCTCCTTATGCCACATCCAGCTGTCGTTGTAGATAGGGTCATTCCAGCCTTCATCAGAGACCCTGAAGGAATTGTAAAGAATTTCCCAGTTTTTTTGTTTTGTTTTTGAAATTCCTTTTTATAGTGGGTTTGAGCTGATTCTCGCTGCCATGTTTATGCCAGTCTAGACACACTTGATTCCCTTATGGAGACATATCAATACATAGGTTTTAAGATTCTTACTAGTCAGATATTTTCCTCTGCGGGAAATATGGGGTTTTGAGTCCCTTTCGCTGAGGACGGTGTAGGTCTTGTCTATTCCATAGTTGGTTTTTGGAACGGTACCTGTGCTTATATCAAACTCTGGTTTTATGCATCACCCCACCTCTCCTTCCCCCTTAAGCAGGTATAAGAGTGTTTTCTAAATGTGAGACACTGTTCTCTTTCCTAACTCAGTTCAAGTGTAGCCATGTTTACAGGATCTTCATAAGTGATATCTTATGATAAGTTTCTTTTTCTGTGTGACTTATTTCACTTAGAATCATCGTACCTGAATCCACCCATTTTGCTGCTACTGGTCTTATGACATTGATTTCATGGCTGAGGGATATTCCATCGTACGTAAGTACCACAATTTTTTGAACCATGTTTATATTTTCTGGGATACTTAAGGTGTATCCAAGTTCAGGTCCTTGTATGCAGTGCAGCCCTAAATTTTGGGGTGGCTCTGTCTTATTGATTTTCAGTTTTCCCAAGGTATATTCCCTAGACTGGTAGTGCCCTTGGCTCTGTAGCTCTGTTCTTTACTTGTTTTAGGGAACAGAATGCACTCCTCCAGAGAGGCAGTTGGCAATTTACATCCCGCCCATCAGCATAACAAGGCTCCCTGTTCTCCAGGGCCTGTCTTGCCTTTCTTGTTCTTACACATTTTGTGGATGTCCCTTTTGACCGGTGGGAAGTGATACTTCTTTGTAGTGCAGATTTGCATTGCCCGCTTGCTTGCTTGGCCAAAAAGGGCGTATGCGTTTTCTCCTGAATATATTCAGGAGAAAACGCATACGCCCTTTTTGGCCAAGTGCATCATTGTCGAAGTTGTGCCCCTCTTCCTGTGCTTTAAAGGCGATTCCAACGTACCTCTTGAAATCTGTTTCCTGCTATTCTGCCTCGCTTTCAAGTCCGCCTCGTTGCCTTCCCTCAACAGATTTTTGGACGATAGTTGTCCTTTATTACTCGGCCAGTTTGTGAATTGCTGTGCCCCTGAGCTCCATTTTTCAACTCGGTTTTGGTGAGCTGACCGCAAGTCCAAAATTTTGGTTCAGGACCTATACTGGTTCCCGGTGGGTGGCTGAGAATTTGGTTAATTCTTCTTCCTTCCGGGAAATTACAGTGATATGTGCCCGTCCAAATGCCTAACAGCTACTCTCTCATTGGTTCTCCCTCTTCCCTTTCATCCTCTGCCAAATTGGCAACCTGTGCGAACCAAGAGGTTAAAGGGGCTGTCTCTCCAAGTTGGGAGGTTGATAGTAAAGCAGACGGAAAGTCAAACCGGAGCACCAGGGGAGGGACTATGCGTTGAGTTTTAGAAACCTTTCGTATTCACAGTGTGTCCGTTCTCTAGGTTTCCCGCACTTGTTATAGCTGTAGTAATATTCCCTTCAACCTGGAGAGTTCGGACCCATGGAATTGGTGCCATGCATTATTGCTTTAAAGGGTCTGCATTTGCTCACCCAATCTCACCAATCGTCTCAGTCCCAAGTGTCCCTCCTTATGCCACATCCAGCTGTCGTTGTAGATAGGGTCATTCCAGCCTTCATCAGAGACCCTGAAGGAATTGCAAAGAATTTCCCAGTTTTTTTGTTTTGTTTTTGAAATTCCTTTTTATAGTGGGTTTGAGCTGATTCTCGCTGCCATGTTTATGCCAGTCTAGACACACTTGATTCCCTTACGGAGACATATCAATACATAGGTTTTAAGATTCTTACTAGTCAGATATTTTCCTCTGCGGGAAATATGGGGTTTTGAGTCCCTTTCGCTGAGGACGGTGTAGGTCTTGTCTATTCCATAGTTGGTTTTTGGAACGGTACCTGTGCTTATATCAAACTCTGGTTTTATGCATCACCCCACCTCTCCTTCCCCCTTAAGCAGGTATAAGAGTGTTTTCTAAATGTGAGACACTGTTCTCTTTCCTAACTCAGTTCAAGTGTACCCATGTTTACAGGATCTTCATAAGTGATATCTTATGATAAGTTTCTTTTTCTGTGTGACTTATTTCACTTAGAATCATCGTACCTGAATCCACCCATTTTGCTGCTACTGGTCTTATGACATTGATTTCATGGCTGAGGGATATTCCATCGTACGTAAGTACCACAATTTTTTGAACCATGTTTATATTTTCTGGGATACTTAAGGTGTATCCAAGTTGAGGCCCTTGTATGCAGTGCAGCCCTAAATTTTGTGGTGGCTCTGTCTTATTGATTTTCAGTTTTCCCAAGGTATATTCCCTAGACTGGTAGTGCCCTTGGCTCTGTAGCTCAGTTCTTTACTTGTTTTAGGGAACAGAATGCACTCCTCCAGAGAGGCAGTTGGCAATTTACATCCCGCCCATCAGCATAACAAGGCTCCCTGTTCTCCAGGGCCTGTCTTGCCTTTCTTGTTCTTACACATTTTGTGGATGTCCCTTTTGACCGGTGGGAAGTGATACTTCTTTGTAGTGCAGATTTGCATTGCCCGCTTGCTTGCTTGGCCAAAAAGGGCGTATGCGTTTTCTCCTGAATATATTCAGGAGAAAACGCATACGCCCTTTTTGGCCAAGTGCATCATTGTCGAAGTTGTGCCCCTCTTCCTGTGCTTTAAAGGCGATTCCAACGTACCTCTTGAAATCTGTTTCCTGCTATTCTGCCTCGCTTTCAAGTCCGCCTCGTTTCCTTCCCTCAACAGATTTTTGGACGATAGTTGTCCTTTATTACTCGGCCAGTTTGTGAATTGCTGTGCCCCTGAGCTCCATTTTTCAACTCGTTTTTGGTGAGCTGACCGCAAGTCCAAAATTTTGGTTCAGGACCTATACTGGTTCCCGGTGGGTGGCTGAGAATTTTGTTAATTCTTCTTCCTGCCGGGAAATTACAGTGATATGTGCCCGTCCAAATGCCTAACAGCTACTCTCTCATTGGTTCTCCCTCTTCCCTTTCATCCTCTGCCAAATTGGCAACCTGTGCGAACCAAGAGGTTAAAGGGGCTGTCTCTCCAAGTTGGGAGGTTGATAGTAAAGCAGACGGAAAGTCAAACCGGAGCACCAGGAGAGGGACTATGCGTTGATTTTTAGAAACCTTTCGTATTCACAGTGTGTCCGTTCTCTAGGTTTCCCGCACATGTTATAGCTGTAGTAATATTCCCTTCAACCTGGAGAGTTCGGACCCATGGAATGGGTGCCATGCATTTTTGCTTTAAAGGGTCTGCATTTGCTCACCCAATCTCACCAATCGTCTCAGTCCCAAGTGTCCCTCCTTATGCCACATCCAGCTGTCGTTGTAGATAGGGTCATTCCAGCCTTCATCAGAGACCCTGAAGGAATTGTAAAGAATTTCCCAGTTTTTTTGTTTTGTTTTTGAAATTCCTTTTTATAGTGGGTTTGAGCTGATTCTCGCTGCCATGTTTATGCCAGTCTAGACACACTTGATTCCCTTATGGAGACATATCAATACATAGGTTTTAAGATTCTTACTAGTCAGATATTTTCCTCTGCGGGAAATATGGGGTTTTGAGTCCCTTTCGCTGAGGACGGTGTAGGTCTTGTCTATTCCATAGTTGGTTTTTGGAACGGTACCTGTGCTTATATCAAACTCTGGTTTTATGCATCACCCCACCTCTCCTTCCCCCTTAAGCAGGTATAAGAGTGTTTTCTAAATGTGAGACACTGTTCTCTTTCCTAAGTCAGTTCAAGTGTAGCCATGTTTACAGGATCTTCATACGTGATATCTTATGATAAGTTTCTTTTTCTGTGTGACTTATTTCACTTAGAATCATCATACCTGAATCCACCCATTTTGCTGCTACTGGTCTTATGACATTGATTTCATGGCTGAGGGATATTCCATCGTACGTAAGTACCACAATTTTTTGAACCATGTTTATATTTTCTGGGATACTTAAGGTGTATCCAAGTTGAGGTCCTTGTATGCAGTGCAGCCCTAAATTTTGGGGTGGCTCTGTCTTATTGATTTTCAGTTTTCCCAAGGTATATTCCCTAGACTGGTAGTGCCCTTGGCTCTGTAGCTCTGTTCTTTACTTGTTTTAGGGAACAGAATGCACTCCTCCAGAGAGGCAGTTGGCAATTTACATCCCGCCCATCAGCATAACAAGGCTCCCTGTTCTCCAGGGCCTGTCTTGCCTTTCTTGTTCTTACACATTTTGTGGATGTCCCTTTTGACCGGTGGGAAGTGATACTTCTTTGTAGTGCAGATTTGCATTGCCCGCTTGCTTGCTTGGCCAAAAAGGGCGTATGCGTTTTCTCCTGAATATATTCAGGAGAAAACGCATACGCCCTTTTTGGCCAAGTGCATCATTGTCGAAGTTGTGCCCCTCTTCCTGTGCTTTAAAGGCGATTCCAACGTACCTCTTGAAATCTGTTTCCTGCTATTCTGCCTCGCTTTCAAGTCCGCCTCGTTGCCTTCCCTCAACAGATTTTTGGACGATAGTTGTCCTTTATTACTCGGCCAGTTTGTGAATTGCTGTGCCCCTGAGCTCCATTTTTCAACTCGTTTTTGGTGAGCTGACCGCAAGTCCAAAATTTTGGTTCAGGACCTATACTGGTTCCCGGTGGGTGGCTGAGAATTTGGTTAATTCTTCTTCCTGCCGGGAAATTACAGGGATATGTGCCCGTCCAAATGCCTAACAGCTACTCTCTCATTGGTTCTCCCTCTTCCCTTTCATCCTCTGCCAAATTGGCAACCTGTGCGAACCAAGAGGTTAAAGGGGCTGTCTCTCCAAGTTGGGAGGTTGATAGTAAAGCAGACGGAAAGTCAAACCGGAGCACCAGGAGAGGGACTATTCATTGAGTTTTAGAAACCTTTCGTATTCACAGTGTGTCCGTTCTCTAGGTTTCCCGCACATGTTATAGCTGTAGTAATATTCCCTTCAACCTGGAGAGTTCGGACCCATGGAATGGGAGCCATGCATTATTGCTTTAAAGGGTCTGCATTTGCTCACTCAATCTCACCAATCGTCTCAGTCCCAAGTGTCCCTCCTTATGCCATATCCAGCTGTCGTTGTAGATAGGGTCATTCCAGCTTTCATCAGAGACCTTGAAGGAATTGTAAAGAATTTCCCAGTTTTTTTGTTTTGTTTTTGAAATTCCTTTTTATAGTGGGTTTGAGCTGATTCTCGCTGCCATGTTTATGCCAGTCTAGACACACTTGATTCCCTTACGGAGACATATCAATACATAGGTTTTAAGATTCTTACTAGTCAGATATTTTCCTCTGCGGGAAATATGGGGTTTTGAGTCCCTTTCGCTGAGGACGGTGTAGGTCTTGTCTATTCCATAGTTGGTTTTTGGAACGGTACCTGTGCTTATATCAAACTCTGGTTTTATGCATCACCCCACCTCTCCTTCCCCCTTAAGCAGGTATAAGAGTGTTTTCTAAATGTGAGACACTGTTCTCTTTCCTAACTCAGTTCAAGTGTAGCCATGTTTACAGGATCTTCATAAGTGATATCTTATGATAAGTTTCTTTTTCTGTGTGACTTATTTCACTTAGAATCATCGTACCTGAATCCACCCATTTTGCTGCTACTGGTCTTATGACATTGATTTCATGGCTGAGGGATATTCCATCGTACGTAAGTACCACAATTTTTTGAACCATGTTTATATTTTCTGGGATACTTAAGGTGTATCCAAGTTGAGGTCCTTGTATGCAGTGCAGCCCTAAATATTGGGGTGGCTCTGTCTTATTGATTTTCAGTTTTCCCAAGGTATATTCCCTAGACTGGTAGTGCCCTTGGCTCTGTAGCTCTGTTCTTTACTTGTTTTAGGGAACAGAATGCACTCCTCCAGAGAGGCAGTTGGCAATTTACATCCCGCCCATCAGCATAACAAGGCTCCCTGTTCTCCAGGGCCTGTCTTGCCTTTCTTGTTCTACACATTTTGTGGATGTCCCTTTTGACCGGTGGGAAGTGATACTTCTTTGTAGTGCAGATTTGCATTGCCCGCTTGCTTGCTTGGCCAAAAAGGGCGTATGCGTTTTCTCCTGAATATATTCAGGAGAAAACGCATACGCCCTTTTTGGCCAAGTGCATCATTGTCGAAGTTGTGCCCCTCTTCCTGTGCTTTAAAGGCGATTCCAACGTACCTCTTGAAATCTGTTTCCTGCTATTCTGCCTCGCTTTCAAGTCCGCCTCGTTGCCTTCCCTCAACAGATTTTTGGACGATAATTGTCCTTTATTACTCGGCCAGTTTGTGAATTGCTGTGCCCCTGAGCTCCATTTTTCAACTCGTTTTTGGTGAGCTGACCGCAAGTCCGAAATTTTGGTTCAGGACCTATACTGGTTCCCGGTGGGTGGCTGAGAATTTGGTTAATTCTTCTTCCTGCCGGGAAATTACAGTGATATGTGCCCGTCCAAATGCCTAACAGCTACTCTCTCATTGGTTCTCCCTCTTCCCTTTCATCCTCTGCCAAATTGGCAACCTGTGCGAACTAAGAGGTTAAAGGGGCTGTCTCTCCAAGTTGGGAGGTTGATAGTAAAGCAGACGGAAAGTCAAACCGGAGCACCAGGAGAGGGACTATGCGTTGAGTTTTAGAAACCTTTCGTATTCACAGTGTGTCCGTTCTCTAGGTTTCCCGCACATGTTATAGCTGTAGTAATATTCCCTTCAACCTGGAGAGTTCGGACCCATGGAATGGGTGCCATTCATTATTGCTTTAAAGTGTCTGCGTTTGCTCACCCAATCTCACCAATCGTCTCAGTCCCAAGTGTCCCTCCTTATGCCACATCCAGCTGTCGTTGTAGATAGGGTTATTCTAGCCTTCATCAGAGACCCTGAAGGAATTGTAAAGAATTTCCCAGTTTTTTTGTTTTGTTTTTGAAATTCCTTTTTATAGTGGGTTTGAGCTGATTCTCGCTGCCATGTTTATGCCAGTCTAGACACACTTGATTCCCTTACGGAGACATATCAATACATATGTTTTAAGATTCTTACTAGTCAGATATTTTCCTCTGCGGGAAATATGGGGTTTTGAGTCCCTTTCGCTGAGGACGGTGTAGGTCTTGTCTATTCCATAGTTGGTTTTTGGAACGGTACCTGTGCTTATATCAAACTCTGGTTTTATGCATCACCCCACCTCTCCTTCCCCCTTAAGCAGGTATAAGAGTGTTTTCTAAATGTGAGACACTGTTCTCTTTCCTAACTCAGTTCAAGTGTAGCCATGTTTACAGGATCTTCATAAGTGATATCTTATGATAAGTTTCTTTTTCTGTGTGACTTATTTCACTTAGAATCATCGTACCTGAATCCACCCATTTTGCTGCTACTGGTCTTATGACATTGATTTCATGGCTGAGGGATATTCCATCGTACGTAAGTACCACAATTTTTTGAACCATGTTTATATTTTCTGGGATACTTAAGGTGTATCCAAGTTGAGGCCCTTGTATGCAGTGCAGCCCTAAATTTTGGGGTGGCTCTGTCTTATTGATTTTCAGTTTTCCCAAGGTATATTCCCTAGACTGGTAGTGCCCTTGGCTCTGTAGCTCTGTTCTTTACTTGTTTTAGGGAACAGAATGCACTCCTCCAGAGAGGCAGTTGGCAATTTACATCCCGCCCATCAGCATAACAAGGCTCCCTGTTCTCCAGGGCCTGTCTTGCCTTTCTTGTTCTTACACATTTTGTGGATGTCCCTTTTGACCGGTGGGAAGTGATACTTCTTTGTAGTGCAGATTTGCATTGCCCGCTTGCTTGCTTGGCCAAAAAGGGCGTATGCGTTTTCTCCTGAATATATTCAGGAGAAAACGCATACGCCCTTTTTGGCCAAGTGCATCATTGTCGAAGTTGTGCCCCTCTTCCTGTGCTTTAAAGGCGATTCCAACGTACCTCTTGAAATCTGTTTCCTGCTATTCTGCCTCGCTTTCAAGTCCGCCTCGTTGCCTTCCCTCAACAGATTTTTGGACGATAGTTGTCCTTTATTACTCGGCCAGTTTGTGAATTGCTGTGCCCCTGAGCTCCATTTTTCAACTCGTTTTTGGTGAGCTGACCGCAAGTCCAAAATTTTGGTTCAGGACCTATACTGGTTCCCGGTGGGTGGCTGAGAATTTGGTTAATTCTTCTTCCTGCCGGGAAATTACAGTGATATGTGCCCGTCCAAATGCCTAACAGCTACTCTCTCATTGGTTCTCCCTCTTCCCTTTCATCCTCTGCCAAATTGGCAACCTGTGCGAACCAAGAGGTTAAAGGCGCTGTCTCTCCAAGTTGGGAGGTTGATAGTAAAGCAGACGGAAAGTCAAACTGGAGCACCAGGAGAGGGACTATGTGTTGAGTTTTAGAAACCTTTCGTATTCACAGTGTGTCCGTTCTCTAGGTTTCCCGCACATGTTATAGCTGTAGTAATATTCCCTTCAACCTGGAGAGTTCGGACCCATGGAATGGGTGCCATGCATTATTGCTTTAAAGGGTCTGCATTTGCTCACCCAATCTCACCAATCGTCTGAGTCCCAAGTGTCCCTCCTTATGCCACATCCAGCTGTCGTTGTAGATAGGTTCATTCTAGCCTTCATCAGAGACCCTGAAGGAATTGTAAAGAATTTCCCAGTTTTTTTGTTTTGTTTTTGAAATTCCTTTTTATAGTGGGTTTGAGCTGATTCTCGCTGCCATGTTTATGCCAGTCTAGACACACTTGATTCCCTTACGGAGACATATCAATACATAGGTTTTAAGATTCTTACTAGTCAGATATTTTCCTCTGCGGGAAATATGGGGTTTTGAGTCCCTTTCGCTGAGGACGGTGTAGGTCTTGTCTATTCCATAGTTGGTTTTTGGAACGGTACCTGTGCTTATATCAAACTCTGGTTTTATGCATCACCCCACCTCTCCTTCCCCCTTAAGCAGGTATAAGAGTGTTTTCTAAATGTGAGACACTGTTCTCTTTCCTAACTCAGTACAAGTGTAGCCATGTTTACAGGATCTTCATAAGTGATATCTTATGATAAGTTTTTTTTCTGTGTGACTTATTTCACTTAGAATCATCGTACCTGAATCCACCCATTTTGCTGCTACTGGTCTTATGACATTGATTTCATGGCTGAGGGATATTCCATCGTACGTAAGTACCACAATTTTTTGAACCATGTTTATATTTTCTGGGATATTTAAGGTGTATCCAAGTTGAGGTCCTTGTATGCAGTGCAGCCCTAAATTTTGGGGTGGCTCTGTCTTATTGATTTTCAGTTTTCCCAAGGTATATTCCCTAGGCTGGTAGTGCCCTTGGCTCTGTAGCTCTGTTCTTTACTTGTTTTAGGGAACAGAATGCACTCCTCCAGAGAGGCAGTTGGCAATTTACATCCCGCCCATCAGCATAACAAGGCTCCCTGTTCTCCAGGGCCTGTCTTGCCTTTCTTGTTCTTACACATTTTGTGGATGTCCCTTTTGACCGGTGGGAAGTGATACTTCTTTGTAGTGCAGATTTGCATTGCCCGCTTGCTTGCTTGGCCAAAAAGGGCGTATGCGTTTTCTCCTGAATATATTCAGGAGAAAACGCATACGCCCTTTTTGGCCAAGTGCATCATTGTCGAAGTTGTGCCCCTCTTCCTGTGCTTTAAAGGCGATTCCAACGTACCTCTTGAAATCTGTTTCCTGCTATTCTGCCTCGCTTTCAAGTCCGCCTCGTTGCCTTCCCTCAACAGATTTTTGGACGATAGTTGTCCTTTATTACTCGGCCTGTTTGTGAATGGCTGTGCCCCTGAGCTCCATTTTTAAACTCGTTTTTGGTGAGCTGACCGCAAGTCCAAAATTTTGGTTCAGGACCTATACTGGTTCCCGGTGGGTGGCTGAGAATTTGGTTAATTCTTCTTCCTGCCGGGAAATTACAGTGATATGTGCCCGTGCAAATGCCTAACAGCTACTCTCTCATTGGTTCTCCCTCTTCCCTTTCATCCTCTGCCAAATTGGCAACCTGTGCGAACCAAGAGGTTAAAGGGGCTGTCTCTCCAAGTTGGGAGGTTGATAGTAAAGCAGACGGAAAGTCAAACTGGAGCACCAGGAGAGGGACTATTCGTTGAGTTTTAGAAACCTTTCGTATTCACAGTGTGTCCGTTCTCTAGGTTTCCCGCACATGTTATAGCTGTAGTAATATTCCCTTCAACCTGGAGAGTTCGGACCCATGGAATGGGTGCCATGCATTATTGCTTTAAAGGGTCTGCATTTGCTCACCCAATCTCACCAATCGTCTCAGTCCCAAGTGTCCCTCCTTATGCCACATCCAGCTGTCATTGTAGATAGGGTCATTCCAGCCTTCATCAGAGACCCTGAAGGAATTGTAAAGAATTTCCCAGTTTTTTTGTTTTGTTTTTGAAATTCCTTTTTATAGTGGGTTTGAGCTGATTCTCGCTGCCATGTTTATGCCAGTCTAGACACACTTGATTCCCTTACGGAGACATATCAATACATAGGTTTTAAGATTCTTACTAGTCAGATATTTTCCTCTGCGGGAAATATGGGGTTTTGAGTCCCTTTCGCTGAGGACGGTGTAGGTCTTGTCTATTCCATAGTTGGTTTTTGGAACGGTACCTGTGCTTATATCAAACTCTGGTTTTATGCATCACCCCACCTCTCCTTCCCCCTTAAGCAGGTATAAGAGTGTTTTCTAAATGTGAGACACTGTTCTCTTTCCTAACTCAGTTCAAGTGTAGCCATGTTTACAGGATCTTCATAAGTGATATCTTATGATAAGTTTCTTTTTCTGTGTGACTTATTTCACTTAGAATCATCGTACCTGAATCCACCCATTTTGCTGCTACTGGTCTTATGACATTGATTTCATGGCTGAGGGATATTCCATCGTACGTAAGTACCACAATTTTTTGAACCATGTTTATATTTTCTGGGATACTTAAGGTGTATCCAAGTTGAGGTCCTTGTATGCAGTGCAGCCCTAAATTTTGGGGTGGCTCTGTCTTATTGATTTTCAGTTTTCCCAAGGTATATTCCCTAGACTGGTAGTGCCCTTGGCTCTGTAGCTCTGTTCTTTACTTGTTTTAGGGAACAGAACGCACTCCTCCAGAGAGGCAGTTGGCAATTTACATCCCGACCATCAGCATAACAAGGCTCCCTGTTCTCCAGGGCCTGTCTTGCCTTTCTTGTTCTTACACATTTTGTGGATGTCCCTTTTGACCGGTGGGAAGTGATACTTTTTTGTAGTGCAGATTTGCATTGCCCGCTTGCTTGCTTGGCCAAAAAGGGCGTATGCGTTTTCTCCTGAATATATTCAGGAGAAAACGCATACGCCCTTTATGGCCAAGTGCATCATTGTCGAAGTTGTGCCCCTCTTCCTGTGCTCTAAAGGCGATTCCAACGTACCTCTTGAAATCTGTTTCCTGCTATTCTGCCTCGCTTTCAAATCCGCCTAGTTGCCTTCCCTCAACAGATTTTTGGACGATAGTTGTCCTTTATTACTCGGCCAGTTTGTGAATGGCTGTGCCCCTGAGCTCCATTTTTAAACTCGTTTTTGGTGAGTTGACCGCAAGTCCAAAATTTTGGTTCAGGACCTATACTGGTTCCCGGTGGGTGGCTGAGAATTTGGTTAATTCTTCTTCCTGCCGGGAAATTACAGTGATATGTGCCCGTCCAAATGCCTAACAGCTACTCTCTCATTGGTTCTCCCTCTTCCCTTTCATCCTCTGCCAAATTGGCAACCTGTGCGAACCAAGAGGTTAAAGGGGCTGTCTCTCCAAGTTGGGAGGTTGATAGTAAAGCAGACGGAAAGTCAAACTGGAGCACCAGGAGAGGGACTATGCGTTGAGTTTTAGAAACCTTTCATATTCACAGTGTGTCCGTTCTCTAGGTTTCCCGCACATGTTATAGCTGTAGTAATATTCCCTTCAACCTGGAGAGTTCGGACCCATGGAATGGGTGCCATGCATTATTGCTTTAAAGGGTCTGCGTTTGCTCACCCAATCTCACCAATCGTCTCAGTCCCAAGTGTCCCTCCTTATGCCACATCCAGCTGTCATTGTAGATAGGGTCATTCCAGCCTTCATCAGAGACCCTGAAGGAATTGTAAAGAATTTCCCAGTTTTTTTGTTTTGTTTTTGAAATTCCTTTTTATAGTGGGTTTGAGCTGATTCTCGCTGCCATGTTTATGCCAGTCTAGACACACTTGATTCCCTTACGGAGACATATCAATACATAGGTTTTAATATTCTTACTAGTCAGATATTTTCCTCTGCGGGAAATATGGGGTTTTGAGTCCCTTTCGCTGAGGACGGTGTAGGTCTTGTCTATTCCATAGTTGGTTTTTGGAACGGTACCTGTGCTTATATCAAACTCTGGTTTTATGCATCACCCCACCTCTCCTTCCCCCTTAAGCAGGTATAAGAGTGTTTTCTAAATGTGAGACACTGTTCTCTTTCCTAACTCAGTTCAAGTGTAGCCATGTTTACAGGATCTTCATAAGTGATATCTTATGATAAGTTTCTTTTTCTGTGTGACTTATTTCACTTAGAATCATCGTACCTGAATCCACCCATTTTGCTGCTACTGGTCTTATGACATTGATTTCATGGCTGAGGGATATTCCATCGTACGTAAGTGCCAAAATTTTTTGAACCATGTTTATATTTTCTGGGATACTTAAGGTGTATCCAAGTTGAGGTCCTTGTATGCAGTGCAGCCCTAAATTTTGGGGTGGCTCTGTCTTATTGATTTTCAGTTTTCCCAAGGTATATTCCCTAGACTGGTAGTGCCCTTGGCTCTGTAGCTCTGTTCTTTACTTGTTTTAGGGAACAGAATGCACTCCTCCAGAGAGGCAGTTGGCAATTTACATCCCGCCCATCAGCATAACAAGGCTCCCTGTTCTCCAGGGCCTGTCTTGCCTTTCTTGTTCTTACACATTTTGTGGATGTCCCTTTTGACCGGTGGGAAGTGATACTTCTTTGTAGTGCAGATTTGCATTGCCCGCTTGCTTGCTTGGCCAAAAAGGGCGTATGCGTTTTCTCCTGAATATATTCAGGAGAAAACGCATACGCCCTTTTTGGCCAGGTGCATCATTGTCGAAGTTGTGCCCCTCTTCCTGTGCTTTAAAGGCGATTCCAACGTACCTCTTGAAATCTGTTTCCTGCTATTCTGCCTCGCTTTCAAGTCCGCCTCGTTGCCTTACCTCAACAGATTTTTGGACGATAGTTGTCCTTTGTTACTCGGCCAGTTTGTGAATTGCTGTGCCCCTGAGCTCCATTTTTCAACTCGTTTTTGGTGAGCTGACCGCAAGTCCAAAATTTTGGTTCAGGACCTATACTGGTTCCCGGGGGGTGGCTGAGAATTTGGTTAATTCTTCTTCCTGCCGGGAAATTACAGTGATATGTGCCCGTCCAAATGCCTAACAGCTACTCTCTCATTGGTTCTCCCTCTTCCCTTTCATCCTCTGCCAAATTGGCAACCTGTGCGAACCAAGAGGTTAAAGGGGCTGTCTCTCCAAGTTGGGAGGTTGATAGTAAAGCAGACGGAAAGTCAAACCGGAGCACCAGGAGAGGGACTATTCGTTGAGTTTTAGAAACCTTTCATATTCACAGTGTGTCCGTTCTCTAGGTTTCCCTCACATGTTATAGCTGTAGTAATATTCCCTTCAACCTGGAGAGTTCGGACCCATGGAATGGGTGTCATGCATTATTGCTTTAAAGGGTCTGCATTTGCTCACCCAATCTCACCATTCGTCTCAGTCCCAAGTGTCCCTCCTTATGCCATATCCAGCTGTCGTTGTAGATAGGGTCATTCCAGCTTTCATCAGAGACCCTGAAGGAATTGTAAAGAATTTCCCAGTTTTTTTGTTTTGTTTTTGAAATTCCTTTTTATAGTGGGTTTGAGCTGATTCTCGCTGCCATGTTTATGCCAGTCTAGACACACTTGATTCCCTTACGGAGACATATCAATACATAGGTTTTAAGATTCTTACTAGTCAGATATTTTCCTCTGCGGGAAATATGGGGTTTTGAGTCCCTATCACTGAGGATGGTGTAGGTCTTCTCTATTCCATAGTTGGTTTTTGGAACGGTACCTGTGCTTATATCAAACTCTGGTTTTATGCATCACCCCACCTCTCCTTCCCCCTTAAGCAGGTATAAGAGTGTTTTCTAAATGTGAGACACTGTTCTCTTTCCTAACTCAGTTCAAGTGTAGCCATGTTTACAGGATCTTCATAAGTGATATCTTATGATAAGTTTTTTTTCTGTGTGACTTATTTCACTTAGAATCATCGTACCTGAATCCACCCATTTTGCTGCTACTGGTCTTATGACATTGATTTCATGGCTGAGGGATATTCCATCGTACGTAAGTACCACGATTTTTTGAACCATGTTTATATTTTCTGGGATATTTAAGGTGTATCCAAGTTGAGGTCCTTGTATGCAGTGCAGCCCTAAATTTTGGGGTGGCTCTGTCTTATTGATTTTCAGTTTTCCCAAGGTATATTCCCTAGACTGGTAGTGCCCTTGGCTCTGTAGCTCTGTTCTTTACTTGTTTTAGGGAACAGAATGCACTCCTCCAGAGAGGCAGTTGGCAATTTACATCCCGCCCATCAGCATAACAAGGCTCCCTGTTCTCCAGGGCCTGTCTTGCCTTTCTTGTTCTTACACATTTTGTGGATGTCCCTTTTGACCGGTGGGAAGTGATACTTCTTTGTAGTGCAGATTTGCATTGCCCGCTTGCTTGCTTGGCCAAAAAGGGCGTATGCGTTTTCTCCTGAATATATTCAGGAGAAAACGCATACGCCCTTTTTGGCCAAGTGCATCATTGTCGAAGTTGTGCCCCTCTTCCTGTGCTTTAAAGGCGATTCCAACGTACCTCTTGAAATCTGTTTCCTGCTATTCTGCCTCGCTTTCAAGTCCGCCTCGTTGCCTTCCCTCAACAGATTTTTGGACGATAGTTGTCCTTTATTACTCGGCCAGTTTGTGAATGGCTGTGCCCCTGAGCTCCATTTTTCAACTCGTTTTTGGTGAGCTGACCGCAAGTCCAAAATTTTGGTTCAGGACCTATACTGGTTCCCGGTGGGTGGCTGAGAATTTGGTTAATTCTTCTTCCTGCCGGGAAATTACAGTGATATGTGCCCGTGCAAATTCCTAACAGCTACTCTCTCATTGGTTCTCCCTCTTCCCTTTCATCCTCTGCCAAATTGGCAACCTGTGCGAACCAAGAGGTTAAAGGGGCTGTCTCTCCAAGTTGGGAGGTTGATAGTAAAGCAGACGGAAAGTCAAACTGGAGCACCAGGAGAGGGACTATTCGTTGAGTTTTAGAAACCTTTCGTATTCACAGTGTGTCCGTTCTCTAGGTTTCCCGCACATGTTATAGCTGTAGTAATATTCCCTTCAACCTGGAGAGTTCGGACCCATGGAATGGGTGCCATGCATTATTGCTTTAAAGGGTCTGCATTTGCTCACCCAATCTCACCAATCGTCTCAGTCCCAAGTGTCCCTCCTTATGCCACATCCAGCTGTCATTGTAGATAGGGTCATTCCAGCCTTCATCAGAGACCCTGAAGGAATTGTAAAGAATTTCCCAGTTTTTTTGTTTTGTTTTTGAAATTCCTTTTTATAGTGGGTTTGAGCTGATTCTCGCTGCCATGTTTATGCCAGTCTAGACACACTTGATTCCCTTACGGAGACATATCAATACATAGGTTTTAAGATTCTTACTAGTCAGATATTTTCCTCTGCGGGAAATATGGGGTTTTGAGTCCCTTTCGCTGAGGACGGTGTAGGTCTTGTCTATTCCATAGTTGGTTTTTGGAACGGTACCTGTGCATATATCAAACTCTGGTTTTATGCATCACCCCACCTCTCCTTCCCCCTTAAGCAGGTATGAGAGTGTTTTCTAAATGTGAGACACTGTTCTCTTTCCTAACTCAGTTCAAGTGTAGCCATGTTTACAGGATCTTCATAAGTGATATCTTATGATAAGTTTCTTTTTCTGTGTGACTTATTTCACTTAGAATCATCGTACCTGAATCCACCCATTTTGCTGCTACTGGTCTTATGACATTGATTTCATGGCTGAGGGATATTCCATCGTACGTAAGTACCACAATTTTTTGAACCATGTTTATATTTTCTGGGATACTTAAGGTGTATCCAAGTTCAGGTCCTTGTATGCAGTGCAGCCCTAAATTTTGGGGTGGCTCTGTCTTATTGATTTTCAGTTTTCCCAAGGTATATTCCCTAGACTGGTAGTGCCCTTGGCTCTGTAGCTCTGTTCTTTACTTGTTTTAGGGAACAGAATGCACTCCTCCAGAGAGGCAGTTGGCAATTTACATCCCGCCCATCAGCATAACAAGGCTCCCTGTTCTCCAGGGCCTGTCTTGCCTTTCTGATTTTTACACATATTGTGGATGTCCCTTTTGACCGGTGGGAAGTGATACTTCTTTGTAGTGCAGATTTGCATTGCCCGCTTGCTTGCTTGGCCAAAAAGGGCGTATGCATTTTCACCTGAATATATTCAGGAGAAAATGCATACGCCCTTTTTGGCCAAGTGCATCATTGTCGAAGTTGTGCCCCTCTTCCTGTGCTTTAAAGGCGATTCCAACGTACCTCTTGAAATCTGTTTCCTCCTATTCTGCCTCGCTCTCAAGTCCGCCTCGTTGCATTCCCTCAACAGATTTTTGGACGATAGTTGTCCTTTATTACTCGGCCAGTTTGTGAATTGCTGTGCCCCTGAGCTCCATTTTTCAACTCGTTTTTGGTGAGCTGACCGCAAGTCCAAAATTTTGGTCCAGGACCTATTCTGGTTCCCGGTGGGTGGCTGAGACTTTGGTTAATTCTTCCTCCTGCTGGGAAGTTAGAGTGATATGTGCCCGTCCAAATGCCTAACAGCTACTCTCTCATTGGTTCTCCCTCTTCCCTTTCATCCTCTGCCAACTTGGAAACCTGTGCGAACCAGGAGGTTAAAGGGGCTGTCTCTCCAAGATGGGAGATTGAAAGTAAACGGATGGACAGTCAAACCGGAGCACCAGGAGAGAGACTATCCGTTGAGTTTTAGAAACCTTTCATATTCACAGTGTGTCCGTTCTCTAGATTTTTCGTACATGTTATAACTGTAGTAATATTCCCTTCAACCTGGAGAGTTGGGACCCATGGCATTGGTGCCATGCATTATTGCTTTAAAGGGTCTGCATTTGCTCACCCAATCTCACCAATCCTCTCAGTCCCAAGTGTCCAGCCTTATGCCACATCCAGCTGTCGTTGTAGATAGGGTCTTTCCAGGTTTCATCAGAGACCATGAAGGAATTGTAAGGAATATCCCAGTTTTTTTGTTTTGTTTTTGAAATTCCTTTTTATAGTGGGTTTGAGCGGATTCTCGCTGCCATGTTTATGCCAGTCTAGAATCACTTGATTCCCTTACGGAGACATATCAATACATAGGTTTTAAGATTCTTACTAGTCAGATATATTCTTCTGTGGGAAATATGGGGTTTTGAGTCCCTTTCACTGAGGAAGGTGTAGGTCTTGTCTATTCCATAGTTGGTTTTTGGAACGGTACCTCTGCTTATATCAAACTGTGGTTTTATGCATCACCCCTCCTCTCCTTCCCCCTTAAGCAGCCATAAGAGTGTTTTCTAAATGTGAGACACTTTTCTCTTTCCTAACTCAGTTCAAGTGTAGCCATGTTTACAGGATCTTCATAAGTGATATCTTATGATAAGTTTCTTTTTCTGTGTGACTTATTTCACTTAGAATCATCGTACCTGAATCCACCCATTTTGCTGCTACTGGTCTTATGACATTGATTTCATGGCTGAGGGATATTCCATCGTACGTAAGTACCACAATTTTTTGAACCATTTTTATATTTCCTGGGATATTTAAGGTGTACCCAAGTTGAGGTCCTTGTAAGCAGTGCAGCCCTAAATTTTGGGGTGGCTCTCTCTTATTGATTTTCAGTTTACTCAAGGTATATTCCCTAGACTGGAAGTGCCCTTGGCTCTGTAGCTCTGTTCTTTTCCTTGTTTTAGGGAACGCAATGTACTCCTCCAGAGGGGCAGTTGGCAATTTACATCCTGCCCATCAGCATAACAAGGCTTCCTGTTCTCCAGAGCCTGTCTTGCCTTTCTGGTTTTTACACATTTTGTGGATGTCCCTTTTGACCGGTGGGAAGTGATACTTCTTTGTAGTGCAGATTTGCATTGCCTGCTTGCCTGCTTGGCCAAAAAGGGCGTATGCGTTTCCTCCTGAATATATTCAGGATAAATCGCATACACCATTTTTGGCCAAGTGCATCATTGTCGAAGTTGTGCCCCTCTTCCTGTGCCTTAAAGTCGATTCCAACGTACCTCTTGAAATCTGTTTCCTGCTATTCTGCCTCGCTTTCAAGTCCGCCTCGTTGCCTACCCTCAACAGATTTTTGGACGATAGTTGTCCTTTATTACTCGGTCAGTTTGTGAATTGCTGTGCCCCTGAGCTCCATTTTTCAACTCGTTTTTTGTGAGCTGACCGCAAGCCCAAAATTTTGGTTCAGGACCGATACTGGTTCCCGGTGGGTGGCTGACACCTTGGTTAATTCTTCTTCCGGCGGGGAAATTACAGTGATATGTGCCCCTACAAACGCCTAACAGCTACTCTCTCATTGTTTCTCCCTCTTCCCTTTCATCCTCTGCCAAATTGGCAACCCGTGGAAACCAGGTGGTTAAAGGGGCTGTCTCTCCAAGTTGGGAGGTTGATAGTAAAGCATATGGGAAGTCAAACCGGGGCTCCAGGAGAGTGACTATTCGTTGAGTTTTAGAAACCTTTCATATTCACAGTGTGTCCGTTCTCTAGGTTTCCCTTACATGTTATAACTGTAGTAATATTCCCTCTAACCTGGAGAGTTGGGAACCATGGAATGGGTGCCAGGCATTTGTGCTTTAAAGGGTCTGCATTTGCTCACCCAATCTCACCAATCGTCTCAGTGTCAAGTGTCCCTCCTTATGCCACATCCAGCTGTCATTGTACATAGGGTCATTCCAGGTTTCATCAGAGACCCTGAAGGAATTTTAAAGAATTATGCAGTTTTTTCGTTTTGTTTTTGAAATTCCTTTTTATAATAGGTTTGAGCTGATTCTCGCTGCCATGTTTATGCCAGTCTAGACACACTTGATTCCCTTACGGAGACATATCAATACATAGGTTTTAAGATTCTTACTAGTCAGATATATTTCTCTGCAGGAAATATGGGGTTTTGAGACCCTTTCACTGAGGAAGGTGTAGGTCTTGTCTATTCCATAGTTGGTTTTTGGAACGGTACCTGTGCTTATATCAAACTCTGGTTTTATGCATCACCCCACCTCTCCTTCCCCCTTAAGCAGGCATAAGAGTGTTTTCTAAATGTGAGACACTGTTCTCTTTCCTAACTCAGTTCAAGTGTAGCCATGTTTACAGAAACTTCATAAGTGATATCTTATGATAAGTTTCTTTCTCTGTGTGACTTATTTCACTTAGAATCATCGTACCTGAAACCACCCATTTTGCTGCTACTGGTCTTATGACATTGATTTCATGGCTGAGGGATATTCCATCGTACGTAAGTACCACAATTTTTTGAACCATTTTTATATTTCCTGGGATATTTAATGTGTACCCAAGTTGAGGTCCTTGTAAGCAGTGCAGCCCTAAATTTCGGTGTGGCTCTGTCTTATTGATTTTCAGTTTTCCCAAGGTATATTCCCTAGACTGGAAGTGCCCTTGCCTCTGTAGCTCTGTTCTTTACTTGTTTTAGGGAACAGAATGCACTCCTCCAGAGAGGCAGTTGGCAATTTACATCCCGCCCATCAGCATAACAAGGCTCCCTGTTCTCCAGGGCCTGTCTTGCCTTTCTTGTTCTTACACATTTTGTGGATGTCCCTTTTGACCGGTGGGAAGTGATACTTCTTTGTAGTGCAGATTTGCATTGCCCGCTTGCTTGCTTGGCCAAAAAGGGCGTATGCGTTTTCTCCTGAATATATTCAGGAGAAAACGCATACGCCCTTTTTGGCCAAGTGCATCATTGTCGAAGTTGTGCCCCTCTTCCTGTGCTTTAAAGGCGATTCCAACGTACCTCTTGAAATCTGTTTCCTGCTATTCTGCCTCGCTTTCAAGTCCGCCTCGTTGCCTTCCCTCAACAGATTTTTGGACGATAGTTGTCCTTTATTACTCGGCCAGTTTGTGAATTGCTGTGCCCCTGAGCTCCATTTTTCAACTCGTTTTTGGTGAGCTGACCGCAAGTCCAAAATTTTGGTTCAGGACCTATACTGGTTCCCGGTGGGTGGCTGAGAATTTGGTTAATTCTTCTTCCTGCCGGGAAATTACAGTGATATGTGCCCGTCCAAATGCCTAACAGCTACTCTCTCATTGGTTCTCCCTCTTCCCTTTCATCCTCTGCCAAATTGGCAACCTGTGCGAACCAAGAGGTTAAAGGGGCTGTCTCTCCAAGTTGGGAGGTTGATAGTAAAGCAGACGGAAAGTCAAACCGGAGCACCAGGAGAGGGACTATTCGTTGAGTTTTAGAAACCTTTCGTATTCACAGTGTGTCCGTTCTCTAGGTTTCCCGCACATGTTATAGCTGTAGTAATATTCCCTTCAACCTGGAGAGTTCGGACCCATGGAATGTGTGCCATTCATTATTGCTTTAAAGGGTCTGCATTTGCTCACCCAATCTCACCAATCGTCTCAGTCCCAAGTGTCCCTCCTTATGCCACATCCAGCTGTCGTTGTAGATAGGGTCATTCCAGCTTTCATCAGAGACCCTGAAGGAATTGTAAAGAATTTCCCAGTTTTTTTGTTTTGTTTTTGAAATTCCATTTTATAGTGGGTTTGAGCTGATTCTCGCTGCCATGTTTATGCCAGTCTAGACACACTTGATTCCCTTACGGAGACATATCAATACATAGGTTTTAAGGTTCTTACTAGTCAGATATTTTCCTTGCGGGAAATATGGGGTTTTGAGTCCCTATCACTGAGGACGGTGTAGGTCTTGTCTATTCCATAGTTGGTTTTTGGAACGGTACCTGTGCTTATATCAAACTCTGGTTTTATGCATCACCCCACCTCTCCTTCCCCCTTAAGCAGGTATAAGAGTGTTTTCTAAATGTGAGACACTGTTCTCTTTCCTAACTCAGTTCAAGTGTAGCCATGTTTACAGGATCTTCATAAGTGATATCTTATGATAAGTTTCTTTTTCTGTGTGACTTATTTCATTTAGAATCATCGTACCTGAATCCACCCATTTTGCTGCTACTGGTCTTATGACATTGATTTCATGGCTGAGGGATATTCCATCGTACGTAAGTACCACAATTTTTTGAACCATGTTTATATTTTCTGGGATACTTAAGGTGTATCCAAGTTGAGGTCCTTGTATGCAGTGCAGCCCTAAATTTTGGGGTGGCTCTGTCTTATTGATTTTCAGTTTTCCCAAGGTATATTCCCTAGACTGGTAGTGCCCTTGGCTCTGTAGCTCTGTTCTTTACTTGTTTTAGGGAACAGAATGCACTCCTCCAGAGAGGCAGTTGGCAATTTACATCCCGCCCATCAGCATAACAAGGCTCCCTGTTCTCCAGGGCCTGTCTTGCCTTTCTGATATTTACACATATTGTGGATGTCCCTTTTGACCGGTGGGAAGTGATACTTCTTTGTAGTGCAGATTTGCATTGCCCGCTTGCTTGCTTGGCCAAAAAGGGCGTATGCGTTTTCACCTGAATATATTCAGGAGAAAATGCATACGCCCTTTTTGGCCAAGTGCATCATTGTCGAAGTTGTGCCCCTCTTCCTGTGCTTTAAAGGCGATTCCAACGTACCTCTTGAAATCTGTTTCCTGCTATTCTGCCTCGCTCTCAAGTCCGCCTCGTTGCCTTCCCTCAACAGATTTTTGGACGATAGTTGTCCTTTATTACTCGGCCAGTTTGTGAATTGCTGTGCCCCTGAGCTCCATTTTTCAACTCGTTTTTGGTGAGCTGACCGCAAGTCCAAAATTTTGGTCCAGGACCTATTCTGGTTCCCGGTGGGTGGCTGAGACTTTGGTTAATTCTTCCTCCTGCTGGGAAGTTAGAGTGATATGTGCCCGTCCAAATGCCTAACAGCTACTCTCTCATTGGTTCTCCCTCTTCCCTTTCATCCTCTGCCAACTTGGAAACCTGTGCGAACCAGGAGGTTAAAGGGGCTGTATCTCCAAGATGGGAGATTGAAAGTAAACCGATGGACAGTCAAACCGGAGCACCAGGAGAGAGACTATCCGTTGAGTTTTAGAAACCTTTCATATTCACAGTGTGTCCGTTCTCTAGATTTCTCGTACATGTTATAACTGTAGTAATATTCCCTTCAACCTGGAGAGTTGGGACCCATGGCATTGGTGCCATGCATTATTGCTTTAAAGGGTCTGCATTTGCTCACCCAATCTCACCAATCCTCTCAGTCCCAAGTGTCCAGCCTTATGCCACATCCAGCTGTCGTTGTAGATAGGGTCTTTCCAGGTTTCATCAGAGACCCTGAAGGAATTGTGAGGAATATCCCAGTTTTTTTGTTTTGTTTTTGAAATTCCTTTTTATAGTGGGTTTGAGCGGATTCTCGCTGCCATGTTTATGCCAGTCTAGAATCACTTGATTCCCTTACGGAGACATATCAATACATAGGTTTTAAGATTCTTACTAGTCAGATATATTCTTCTGTGGGAAATATGGGGTTTTGAGTCCCTTTCACTGAGGAAGGTGTAGGTCTTGTCTATTCCATAGTTGGTTTTTGGAACGGTACCTCTGCTTATATCAAACTCTGGTTTTATGCATCACCCCTCCTCTCCTTCCCCCTTAAGCAGCCATAAGAGTGTTTTCTAAATGTGAGACACTGTTCTCTTTCCTAACTCAGTTCAAGTGTAGCCATGTTTACAGGATCTTCATAAGTGATATCTTATGATAAGTTTCTTTTTCTGTGTGACTTATTTCACTTAGAATCATCGTACCTGAATCCACCCATTTTGCTGCTACTGGTATTATGACATTGATTTCATGGATGAGGTATATTCCATCGTACGTAAGTACCACAATTTTTTGAACCATTTTTATATTTCCTGGGATATTTAAGGTGTACCCAAGTTGAGGTCCTTGTAAGCAGTGCAGCCCTAAATTTTGGGGTGGCTCTGTCTTATTGATTTTCAGTTTACTCAAGGTATATTCCCTAAACTGGAACTGCCCTTGGCTCTGTAGCTCTGTTCTTTTCCTTGTTTTAGGGAACGCAATGTACTCCTCCAGAGGGGCAGTTGGCAATTTACATCCTGCCCATCATCATAACAAGGCTTCCTGTTCTCCAGGGCCTGTCTTGCCTTTCAGGTTTTTACACATTTTGTGGATGTCCCTTTTGACCGGTGGGAAGTGATACTTCTTTGTAGTGCAGATTTGCATTGCCCGCTTGCCTGCTTGGCCAAAAAGGGCGTATGAGTTTTCTCCTGAATATATTCAGGATAAATCGCATACACCCTTTTTGGCCAAGTGCATCATTGTCGAAGTTGTGCCCCTCTTCCTGTGCCTTAAAGTCGATTCCAACGTACCTCTTGAAATCTGTTTCCTGCTATTCTGCCTCGCTTTCAAGTCCGCCTCGTTGCCTACCCTCAACAGATTTTTGGACGATAGTTGTCCTTTATTACTCGGTCAGTTGGTGAATTGCTGTGCCCCTGAGCTCCATTTTTCAACTCGTTTTTTGTGAGCTGACCGCAAGCCCAAAATTTTGGTTCAGGACCGATACTGGTTCCCGGTGGGTGGCTGACACCTTGGTTAATTCTTCTTCCGGCGGGGAAATTACAGTGATATGTGCCCGTGCAAACGCCTAACAGCTACTCTCTCATTGTTTCTCCCTCTTCCCTTTCATCCTCTGCCAAATTGGCAACCCGTGGAAGCCAGGTGGTTAAAGGGGCTGTCTCTCCAAGTTGGGAGATTGATAGTAAAGCATATGGGAAGTCAAACCGGGGCTCCAGGAGAGTGACTATTCGTTGAGTTTTAGAAACCTTTCATATTCACAGTGTGTCCGTTCTCTAGGTTTCCCTTACATGTTATAACTGTAGTAATATTCCCTCTAACCTGGAGAGTTGGGAACCATGGAATGGGTGCCAGGCATTTGTGCTTTAAAGGGTCTACATTTGCTCACCCAATCTCACCAATCGTCTCAGTGTCAAGTGTCCCTCCTTATGCCACATCCAGCTGTCATTGTACATAGGGTCATTCCAGGTTTCATCAGAGACCCTGAAGGAATTTTAAAGAATTATGCAGTTTTTTCGTTTTGTTTTTGAAATTCCTTTTTATAATGGGTTTGAGCTGATTCTCGCTGCCATGTTTATGCCAGTCTAGGCACACTTGATTGCCTTACGGAGACATATCAATACATAGGTTTTAAGATTTTTACTAGTCAGATATATTTCTCTGCAGGAAATATGGGGTTTTGAGACCCTTTCACTGAGGAAGGTGTAGGTCTTGTCTATTCCATAGTTGGTTTTTGGAACGGTACCTGTGCTTATATCAAACTCTGGTTTTATGCATCACCCCACCTCTCCTTCCCCCTTAAGCAGGCATAAGAGTGTTTTCTAAATGTGAGACACTGTTCTCTTTCCTAACTCAGTTCAAGTGTAGCCATGTTTACAGAATCTTCATAAGTGATATCTTATGATAAGTTTCTTTCTCTGTGTGACTTATTTCACTTAGAATCATCGTACCTGAAACCACCCATTTTGCTGCTACTGGTCTTATGACATTGATTTCATGGCTGAGGGATATTCCATCGTACGTAAGTACCACAATTTTTTGAACCATTTTTATATTTCCTGGGATATTTAATGTGTACCCAAGTTGAGGTCCTTGTAAGCAGTGCAGCCCTAAATTTCGGGGTGGCTCTGTCTTATTGATTTTCAGTTTTCCCAAGGTATATTCCCTAGACTGGAAGTGCCCTTGCCTCTGTAGCTCTGTTCTTTACTTGTTTTAGGGAACACAATGTACTCCTACAGAGAGGCGGTTGGCAATTTACATCCCGCCCATCAGCATAACAAGGCTCCCTGTTCTCCAGGGCCTGTCTTGCCTTTCTGGTTTTTACATATTTTGTGGATGTCCCTTTTGAACGGTGGGAAGTGATACTTCTTTGTAGTGCAGATTGGCATTGCCCCCTTCCTTGCTTGGCCAAAATGGGTGTATGCGTATTCTCATGAACATATTCAAGAGAAAACGCATACGCCCTTTTTGGCCAAGTGCATCATTGTCGAAGTTGTGCCCCTCTTCCTGTGCTTTAAAGGCGATTCCAACGTACCTCTTGAAATCTGTTTCCTGCTATTGTGTCTCGCTTTCAACTCCACCTCGTTGCCTTCCCTCAACAGATTTTTGGACGATAGTTGTCCTTTATTACTCTGCCAGTTTGTGAATTGCTGTGCCCCTGAGCTCCATTTTTCAACTCGTTTTTTGTGAGCTGACCGCATGTCCAAAATTTTGGTCCAGGAACTATGCTGTTTCCCGGTGGGTGGCTGAGACTTTGGTTAATTCTTCTTCCTGCTGGGACATTAGTCTGATATGTGCCCGTCCAAATGCCTAACAGCTACTCTCTCATTGGTTCTCCCTCTTCCCTTTCATCCTCTGCCAAATTGGCAACCTGTGCGAACCAGGAGGTTAAAGGGGCTGTCTCTCCAAGTTGGGAGGTTGATAGTAAAGCAGATGGAAAGTAAAACGGGAGCACCAGGAGAGGGACTATTCGTTGAGTTTTAGAAACCTTTCTATTCACAATGTGTCCGTTCTCTAGGTTTCCCGTACATGTTATAGCTGTAGTAATATTCCCTTCAACCTGGAGAGTTGGGACCCATGGAATGGGTGCCAGGCATTTGTGATTTAAAGGGACTGCATTTGCTCACCCAATCTCACCAATCGACTCAGTCCCAAGTGTCCCTCCTTATGCCACATCCAGCTGTCGTTGTAGATAGGGTCATTCCAGGTTTCATCATTGACCCTGAAGGAATTGTAAAGAATTTCCCAGTTTTTTTGTTTTGTTTTTGAAATTCCTTTTTATAGTGGGTTTGAGCTGATTCTCGCTGCCATGTTTATGCCAGTCTAGACACACTTGATTCCCTTACGGAGACATATCAATACATAGGTTTTAAGATTCTTACTAGTCAGATATATTCCTCTGCGGGAAATATGGGGTTTTGAGTCCCTTTCACTGAGGAAGGTGTAGGTCTTGTCTATTCCATAGTTGGTTTTTGGAACGGTACCTGTGCTTATATCAAACTCTGGTTTTATGCATCACCCCACCTCTCCTTCCGCCTTAAGCAGGCATAAGAGTGTTTTTTAAATGTGAGACACTGTTCTCTTTCCTAACTCAGTTCAAGTGTAGCCATGTTTACAGGATCTTCATAAGTGATATCTTATGATAAGTTTCTGTTTCTGTGTGACTTATTTCATTAGAATCATCGTACCTGAATCCCCCCATTTTGCTGCTACTGGTCTTATGACATTGATTTCATGGCTGAGGGATATTCCATCGTACGTAAGTACCACAATTTTTTGAACCATTTTTATATTTCCTGGGATATTTAAGGTGTACCCAAGTTGAGGTCCTTGTAAGCAGTGCAGCCCTAAATTTTGGGGTGGCTGTGTCTTTTTGATTTTCAGTTTTCCCAAGGTATATTCCCTAGACTGGAAGTGCCCTTGGCTCTGTAGCTCTGTTCTTTACTTGTTTTAGGGAGCACAATGCAGTCTTCCAGAGAGGCAGTTGGCAATTTACATCCCGCCCATCAGCATAGCAAGACTCCCTGTTCTCCAGGGCCTGTCTTGCCTGTCTGGTTTTTACACATTTTGTGGATGTCCCTTTTGACAGGTGGGAAGTGATACTTCTTTGTAGTGCAGATTTGCATTGCCCGCTTGCTTGCTTGGCCGAAAAGGGCATATGCGTTTTCTCCTGAATATATTCAGGAGAAAACGCATATGCCCTTTTTGGCCAAGTGCATCATTGTCGAAGTTGTGCCCCTCTTCCTGTGCTTTAAAGGCGATTCCAACGTACCTCTTGAAATCTGTTTCCTGCTATTCTGCCTCGCTTTCAAGTCCGCCTCGTTACCTTCCCTCAACAGATTTTTGGACGATAGTTGTCCTTTATTACTCGGCCAGTTTGTGAATGGCTGTGCCCCAGAGCTCCATTTTTCAACTCGTTTTTGGTGAGCTCACCGCAAGTCCAAAATTTTGGTTCAGGACCTATTTTGGTTCCCGGTGTGGGGCTGAGACTTTGGTTAATTCTTCTTCCTGCCGGGAAATTACAGTGATATGTGCCTGTCCAAATGCCTAACAGCTACTCTCTCATTGGTTCTCCCTATTCCCTTTCATCCTCTGCCAAATTGGCAACCTGTGTGAACCAGGAGGTTAAAGGGTCTGTCTCTCCAAGTTGGGAGGTTGATAGTAAAGCAGATGGAAAGTCAAACCGGAGCACCGGGAGAGGGACTATTCGTTGAGTTTTAGAATCCTTTCGTATTCACAGTGTGTCCGTTCTCTAGGTTTCCCGTACATGTTATAACTGTAGTAATATTCTCTTCAACATGGAGAGTTGGGAACCATGGAATGGGTGCCAGGCATTATTGCTTTAAAGGGTCTGCATTTGCTCACCAATCTCACCAATCCTCTCAGTCCCAATTATCCAGCCTTATGCCACATCCAGCTGTCATTGTAGATAGGGTCATTCCAGGTTTCATCAGAGACCCTGAAGGAATTGTAAAGAATTTGCCAGTTTTTTTGTTTTGTTTGTGAAATTACTTTTTATAGTGGGTTTGAGCTGATTCTCGCTGCCATGTTTATGCCAGTCTAGACACACTTGATTCCCTTAGGGTGACATATCAATACATAGGTTTTAAGATTCTTACTAGGCAGATATATTCCTCTGCGGGAAATATGGGATTTTGAGTCCCTTTCACTGAGGAAGGTGTAGGTCTTGTCTATTCCATAGTTGGTTTTTTGAACGGTACCTGTGCTTATATCAAACTCTGGTTTTATACATCACCCCACCTCTCCTTCCCCCTTAAGCAGGCATAAGAGTGTTTTCTAAATGTGAGACACTGTTCTCTTTCCTAACTCAGTTCAAGTGTAGCCATGTTTACAGGATCTTCATAAGTGATATCTTATGATAAGTTTGTTTTTGTGTGTGACTTATTTCACTTAGAATCATCGTACCTGAATCCACCCATTTTGCTGCTACTGGTTTTATGACATTGATTTCATGGCTGAGGGATATTCCATCGTTCGTAAGTACCACAAAATTTTGAAACATTTTTATATTTCCTGGGATATTTAAGGTGTACCCAAGTTGAGGTTTTTGTAAGCAGTGCAGCCCTAAATTTTGCGGTGGCTCTGTCTTATTGATTTTCAGTTTTCCCAAGGTATATTCCCTAGATTGGAAGTGCCCTTGGCTCTGTAGCTCTGTTGTTTACTTGTTTTAGGGAACATAGTGCACTCCTCCAGAGAGGCAGTTGGCAATTTACATCCACCCCATCAGCATAACAAGGCTCCCTGTTCTCCAGGGCCTGTCTTGCCTTTCTGGTTTTTACACATTTTGCGGATGTCCCTTTTGACCGGTGGGAAGTGATACTTCTTTGTATTGCAGATTTGCATTGCCCGCTTGCTTGGTTTGCCAAAAAGGGCGTATGCGTTTTCTCCTGAATATATTCAGGAGAAAACGCATACGCCCTTTTTGGCCAAGTGCATCATTGTCGAAGTTGTGCCCCTCTTCCTGTGCTTTAAAGGCGATTCCAACATACCTCTTGAAATCTGTTTCCTGCTATTCTGCCTCGATTTCAACTCCGCCTCGTTGCCTTCCCTCAACAGATTTTTAAATGATAGTTGTCCTTTATTACTCTTCCAGTTTGTGAATTGCTGTGCCCTGAGCCCCATTTTTCAGCTCATTTTTTGTGTGCTGACCGCAAGTCCAAAATTTTGGTTCAGGACCTCTACTTTTTACCTGTGGGAGGCTGAGACTTTGGTTAGTTCTTCTTCCTCCCGTGAAATTAGAGTGACATGTTCCCGTCTAAATTCCTAACAGCTACTCTGTCATTGGTTCTCCCCCTTTCCTTTCATCCTCTGCCAAATTGGCAACGTGTGTGTACCAGGAGGTTAAAAGTGGTGTCTCTCCAAGTTGGGAGATTGATAGTAAAGCAGTTGGAAAGTCAAACCGGAACACCAGGAGAGGGACTATTTGTTGAGTTTTAGAAACCTTTTGTATTCACAGTGTGTCCATTCTCTAGGTTTCCTGTACATGTTATAGCTGTATTAATATTCCCTTCAACCCGCAGAGTTGGGACCCATGGAATGGGTGCCATGCATTATTGGTTTACAAGGTCTGCATTTGCTCACCCAATCTCACCAATCCTCTCAGTCCCAAGTGTCCAGCCTTATGCCACATCCAGCTGTCGTTGTAGATAGGGTCATTCCAGGTTTCATCAGAGACCCTGAAGGAATTGTAAAGAATTTCCCTGTTTTTTTGGTTTGTTTGTGAAATTCCTTTTGATAGTGGGTTTCAGCTGATTCACGCTGCCAAGTTTATGCCAGTCTAGACACACTTGATTCACTTACAGAGACATATCAATACATAGGTTTTAAGATTCTTACTAGTCAGATATATTCTTCTGCGGGAAATATGGGCTTTTCAGTCCCTTTCACTGAGGAATGTGTAGGTCTTGTCTATTCCATAGTTGGTTTTCGGAACGGTAGGTGTCCTTATATGAAACTCTGGTTTTATGCATCACCCCACCTCTCCTTCCCCCTTAAGCAGGCATAAGAGTGTTTTCCAAATGTGAGACTCTGTTCTCTTTCCTAGCTAAGTTCAAGTGTAGCCATGTTTACAGGTTCTTCATAAGTGATATCTTATGATAAATTTCTTTTTCTGTGTGTCTTATTTCACTTAGAATCATCATAACAGAATCCACACATTTTGTTGCTACTGGTCTTATGACATTGATTTCATGGCTGAGGGATATTCCATCGTACGTAAGTACCACAATTTTTTGAACCATTTTTATATTTCCTGGGATATTTAAGGTGTACCGAAGTTGAGGTTATTGTGAGCAGTGCAGCCGTAAATTTTGGGGTGGCTCTGTCTTATTGATTTTCAGTTTTCCCAAGGTATATTCCCTAGACTGGTAGTGCCCTTGGCTCTGTAGCTCTGTTGTTTACTTGTTTTAGGGAACACAATGCACTCCTCCATAGAGGCAGTTGGCAATTTACATCCCGCCCATCAGCATAAAAAGGCTCCCTGTTCTCCAGGGCCTGTCTTGCCTTTCTGGTTTTTACACATTTTGCGGATGTCCCTTTTGACCGGTGGGAAGTGATACTTCTTTGTAGTGCAGATTTGCATTGCCCGCTTGCTTGCTTGGCCAAAAAGGGCGTATGCGTTTTCTCCTGAATATATTCAAGAGAAAACGCATACGCCCTTTTTGGCCAAGTGCATCATTGTCGAAGTTGTTCCACTCTTCCTGTGCTTTAAAGGCGATTCCAACGTACCTCTTGAAATCTGTTTCCTGCTATTCTGCCTCGATTTCAACTCCGCCTCGTTCCCTTCCCTCAACAGATTTTTGGATGATAGTTGTCCTTTATTACTCTTCCAGTTTGTGAATTGCTGTGCCCTGAGCCCCATTTTTCAACTTATTTTTTGTGAGCTGACCGCACGTCCAAAATTTTGGTTCAGGACCTCTACTTGTTCCCCGTGGGAGGCTGAGACTTTGGTTAATTCTTCTTCCTACCGTGAAATTAGAGTCACATATGCCGGTCTAAATGCCTAACAGCTACTCTGTCATTGGTTCTCCCCCTTTCCTTTCATCCTCTGCCAAATTGGCAACGTGTGTGTACCAGGAGGTTAAAAGGGGTGTCTCTCCAATTTGGGAGATTGATAGTAAAGCAGTGGGAAAGTCAAACCGGAACACCAGGAGAGGGACTATTCGTTGAGTTTTAGAAACCGTTCGTATTCACAGTGTGTCCATTCTCTAGGTTTCCCGTACATGTTATAGCTGTAGTAATATTCCCTTCAACCTGGAGAGTTGGGACACAAGGAGTGGGTGCCATGCATTATTGCTTTAAAGGGTCTGCATTTGCTCACCCAATCTCACCAATCCTCTCAGTCCCAAGGGTCCAGCCTTATGCCACATCCAGCTGTCCTTGTAGATAGGGTTATTCCAGGTTTCATCAGAGACCCTGAAGGAATTGTAAAGAATTTCCCTGTTTTTTTGTTTTGTTTGTGAAATTCGTTTTGATAGTGGATTTCAGCTGATTCTCGCTGCCATGTTTATGCCAATCTAGACACACTTGATTCCCTTACAGAGGCATATCAATACATAGGTTTTAAGATTCTTACTAGTCAGATATATTCTTCTGCGGGAAATATGGGGTTTTGTGTCCCTTTCACTGAGGAAGGTGTAGGTATTGTCTATTCCATAGTTGGTTTTTGGAACGGTACCTGTGCTTATATCAAACTCTGGTTTTATGCATCACCCACCTCTCCTTCCCCCTTAAGCAGGCATAAGAGTGTTTTCCAAATGTGAGACTCTGTTCTCTTTCCTAGCTAAGTTCAAGTGTAGCCATGTTTACAGGATCTTCATAAGTGATATCTTATGATAAGTTGCTTTTTCTGTGTGACTTATTTCACTTAGAATCATCGAACCGGAACCACTCATTTTGCTGCTACTGGTCTTATGACATTGATTTCATGGCTGAGGGATATTCCATCGTACGTAAGTACCACAATATTTTGAACCAATTTTATATTTCCTGGGATATTTAAGGTGTACCCAAGTTGAGGTTCTTGTAAGCAGTGCAGCCCTAAATTTTGGTGTGGCTCTGTCTTATTGATTTTCAGTTTTCTCAAGGTATATTCCCTAGACTGGAAGTGCCCTTGGCTCTGTAGCTCTGTTGTTTACTTGTTTTAGGGAACACAATGCACTCCTCCAGAGAGGGAGTTGGCAATTTACGTACCGCCCATCAGCATAAAAAGGCTCCCTGTTCCCCAGGGCCTGTCTTGCCTTTCTGGTTTTTACACATTTTGTGGATGTCCCTTTTGTACCGGTGGGAAGAGAAACTTCTTTGTATTGCAGATTTGCATTGTCCGCTTGCTTGCTTGGCCAAAACGGGCATATGAGTTCTCTCCTAAATATATTCAGGAGAAAATGCATACGCCCTTTTTGGCCAAGTGCATCATTGTCGAAGTTGTGCCCCTTTTCCTGTGCTTTAAAGGCGATTCCAACGTACCTCTTGAAATCTGTTTCCTGCTATTCTGCCTAGCTTTCAAGTCTACCTCGCTGCCTTCCCTCAACAGATTTTTGGATGATAGTTGTCCTTTATTACTCTGCCAGTTTGTGAATTATTGTGCCCCTGAGCCCCATTTTGCAACTCGTTTTTTGTGAGCTGAACGCAAGACCAATATTTTGGTTCAGGACGTATATGGGTTCCCGGTGGGTGGCTGAGACTTTGGTTAATTCTTCTTCCTGCCGGGAAATTAGAGTGACATGTGCCCGTCCAAATGCCAAACAGCTACTCTCTCATTGGTTCTCCCTCTTCCCTTTCATCCTGTGCCAAATTGGCAACGTGTGCCAACAAGGGGGTTAAATGTGCTGTCTCTAAGTTGGGAGATTGATAGTAAAGCAGTTGCAGTGTCAAACATGAGCACCAGGAGACGGAGTATTAGTTGAGTTTTAGAAACGTTTCTTGTTCACAGTGTGTCCATTCTCTAGGTTTCCGGTACATGTTATAGTTGTAGTAATATCCCCTTCAACTTGGAGAGTTGGGACGCATGTAATGTGTGCCATGCATTATTGCTTTGAAGGGTCTGCATTTGCTCACCCAATCTCACCAATCCTCTCAGTGCCACGTGTCCAGCCTTATGTAACATCCAGCTGTCATTGTAGATAGGGTCATTCCAGGTTTCATCAGAGACCCTGAAGGAATTGGAAAGAATTTGCCTGTTTCTTTGTTTTGTTTTTGAAATTCCTTTTTATAGTGGGTTTGAGCTGATTCTCGCTGCCATGCTTATGCCAGTCTAGACACTCTTGATTCCCTTACAGAGACATATCAATGCATAGGTTTTAAGATTCTTACTTGTCAGATATATTCTTCTGCGGGAAATATGGAGTTTTGAGTCCCTTTCACTGAGGAAGGTGTAGGTCTTGTCTATTCCATAGTTGGTTTTTGGAACGGTACCTGTGCTTATATCAAACTCTGGTTTTATGCATCACCCCACCTCTCCTTCCCCCTTAAGCAGGCATAAGAGTGTTTTCTAAATGTGAGACTATGTTCTCTTTCCTAGCTCAGTTCAAGTGTAGCCATGTTTACAGGATCTTCATAAGTGATATCTTATGATAAGTTGCTTTTTCTGTGTGACTTATTTCACTTAGAATCATCGAACCTGAATCCACTCATTTTGCTGCTACTGGTCTTATGACATTGATTTCATGGCTGAGGGATATTCCATCGTACGTAAGTACCACAATTTTTTGAACCATTTTTATATTTCCTGGGATATTTAAGGTGTACCCAAGTTGAGGTTCTTGTAAGCAGTGCAGCCCTAAACGTTGGGGTGGCTCTGGCTTATTGATTTTCAGTTTTCCCAAGGTATATTCCCTAGACTGGAAGTGCCCTTGGCTCTGTAGCTCTGTTGTTTACTTGTTTTAGGGAACACAGTTCACTCCACCAGAGAGGCAGTTGGCAATTTACATCCTGCCCATCAGCATAACAATGCTCCCTGTTCTCCAGGGCCTGTCTTGCCTTTCTGGTTTTTACACATTTTGCGGATGTCCCTTTTGACCGGTGGGAAGTGATACTTCTTTGTAGTGCAGATTTGCATTGCCTGCTTGCTTGCTAGGCCAAAAAGGGCGTATGCGTTTTCTCCTGAATATATTCAGGAGAAAATGAAAACGCCCTTTTTGGCCAAGTGCATCATTGTCGAAGTTGTGCCCCACTTCTGGTGCTTTAAAGGCGATTCCAACATACCTCTTGAAATCTGTTTCCTGCTATTCTGCCTCGATTTCAAGTCCGCCTCGTTGCCTTCCCTCAACAGATTTTTGGATGATAGTTGTCCTTTATTACTCTTCCAGTTTGTGAATTGCTGTGCCCTGAGCCCCATTTTTCAACTCATTTTTTGTGTGCTGACCGCAAGTCCAAAATTTTGGTTCAGGACCTCTACTTTTTACCCGTGGGAGGCTGAGACTTTGGTTAGTTCTTCTTCCTCCCGTGAAATTAGAGTGACATGTGCCCGTCTAAATGCCTAACAGCTACTCTGTCATTGGTTCTCCCCCTTTCCTTTCATCCTCTGCCAAATTGGCAACGTGTGTGTACCAGGAGGTTAAAAGTGGTGTCTCTCCAAGTTGGGAGATTGATAGTAAAGCAGTTGGAAAGTCAAACCGGAACACCAGGAGAGGGACTATTCGTTGAGTTTTAGAAACCTTTTGTATTCACAGTGTGTCCATTCTCTAGGTTTCCTGTATATGTTATAGCTGTATTAATATTCCCTTCAACCCGCAGAGTTGGGACCCATGGAATGGGTGCCATGCATTATTGGTTTACAAGGTCTGCAGTTGCTCACCCAATCTCACCAATCCTCTCAGTCCCAAGTGTCCAGCATTATGCCACATCCAGCTGTCGTTGTAGATAGGGTCATTCCAGGTTTCATCAGAGACCCTGAAGGAATTGTAAAGAATTTTCCTGTTTTTTTGTTTTGTTTGTGAAATTCCTTTTGATAGTGGGTTTCAGCTGATTCTCGCTGCCAAGTTTATGCCAGTCTAGACACACTTGATTCCCTTACAGAGACATATCAATACATAGGTTTTAAGATTCTTACTAGTCAGATATATTCTTCTGCGGGAAATATGGGCTTTTCAGTCCCTTTCACTGAGGAATGTGTAGGTCTTGTCTATTCCATAGTTGGTTTTCGGAACGGTAGGTGTGCTTATATGAAACTCTGGTTTTATGCATCACCCCACCTCTCCTTCCCCCTTAAGCAGGCATAAGAGTGTTTTCCAAATGTGAGACTCTGTTCTCTTTCCTAGCTAAGTTCAAGTGTAGCCATGTTTACAGGTTCTTCATAAGTGATATCTTATGATAAATTTCTTTTTCTGTGTGTCTTATTTCACTTAGAATCATCATAACAGAATCCACACATTTTGTTGCTACTGGTCTTATGACATTGATTTCATGGCTGAGGGATATTCCATCGTACGTAAGTACCACAATTTTTTGAACCATTTTTATATTTCCTGGGATATTTAAGATGTACCGAAGTTGAGGTTATTGTGAGCAGTGCAGCCGTAAATTTTGGGGTGGCTCTGTCTTATTGATTTTCAGTTTTCCCAAGGTATATTCCCTAGACTGGTAGTGCCCTTGGCTCTGTAGCTCTGTTGTTTACTTGTTTTAGGGAACACAATGCACTCCTCCATAGAGGCAGTTGGCAATTTACATCCCGCCCATCAGCATAAAAAGGCTCCCTGTTCTCCAGGGCCTGTCTTGCCTTTCTGGTTTTTACACATTTTGCGGATGTCCCTTTTGACCGGTGGGAAGTGATACTTCTTTGTAGTGCAGATTTGCATTGCCTGCTTGCTTGCTTGGCCAAAAAGGGCGTATGCGTTTTCTCCTGAATATATTCAAGAGAAAACGCATACGCCCCTTTTGGCCAAGTGCATCATTGTCGAAGTTGTTCCACTCTTCCTGTGCTTTAAAGGCAATTCCAACGTACCTCTTGAAATCTGTTTCCTGCTATTCTGCATCGATTTCAACTCCGCCTCGTTCCCTTCCCTCAACAGATTTTTGGATGATAGTTGTCCTTTATTACTCTTCCAGTTTGTGAATTGCTGTGCCCTGAGCCCCATTTTTCAACTTATTTTTTGTGAGCTGACCGCACGTCCAAAATTTTGGTTCAGGACCTCTACTTGTTCCCCGTGGGAGGCTGAGACTTTGGTTAATTCTTCTTCCTACCGTGAAATTAGAGTCACATATGCCGGTCTAAATGCCTAACAGCTACTCTGTCATTGGTTCTCCCCCTTTCCTTTCATCCTCTGCCAAATTGGCAACGTGTGTGTACCAGGAGGTTAAAAGGGGTGTCTCTCCAATTTGGGAGTTTGATAGTAAAGCAGTGGGAAAGTCAAACCGGAACACCAGGAGAGGGACTATTCGTTGAGTTTTAGAAACCTTTTGTATTCACAGTGTGTCCATTCTCTAGGTTTCCTGTACATGTTATAGCTGTATTAATATTCCCTTCAACCCGCAGAGTTGGGACCCATGGAATGGGTGCCATGCATTATTGGTTTACAAGGTCTGCATTTGCTCACCCAATCTCACCAATCCTCTAAGTCCCAAGTGTCCAGCCTTATGCCACATCCAGCGGTCGTTGTAGATAGGGTCATTCCAGATTTCATCAGAGACCCTGAAGGAATTGTAAAGCATTTGCCTGTTTTTTTGTTTTGTTTGTGAAATTCCTTTTGATAGTGGATTTCAGCTGATTCTCGCTGCCATGTTTATGCCAGTCTAGACACTTGATTCCCTTACAGAGACATATCAATACATAGGTTTTAAGATTCTTACTAGTCAGATATATTCTTCTGCGGGAAATATGGGGTTTTGAGTCCCTTTCACTGTGGAAGGTGTAGGTCTTGTCTATTCCATAGTTGGTTTTTGGAACGGTACCTGTGCTTATATCAAACTCTGGTTTTATGCATCACCCCACCTCTCCTTCCCCCTTAAGCAGGCATAAGAGTGTTTTCCAAATGTGAGACTCTGTTCTCTTTCCTAGCTCAGTTCAAGTGTAGCCATGTTTACAGGATCTTCGTAAGTGATATCTTATGATAACTTGCTTTTTCTGTGTGACTTATTTCACTTAGAATCATCGAACCTCATTCCACTCATTTTGCTGCTACTGGTCTTATGACATTGATTTCATGGCTGAGGGATATTCCATCGTACGTAAGTACCACAATTTTTTGAACCATTTTTATATTTCCTGGGATATTTAAGGTGTACCCATGTTGAGGTTCTTGTAAGCAGTGCAGCCCTAAACGTTGGGGTGGCTCTGGCTTATTGATTTTCAGTTTTCCCAAGGTATATTCCCTAGACTGGAAGTGCCCTTGGCTCTGTAGCTCTGTTGTTTACTTGTTTTAGGGAACACAATTCACTCCACCAGAGAGGCAGTTGGCAATTTACATCCTGCCCATCAGCATAACAATGCTCCCTGTTCTCCAGGGCCTGTCTTGCCTTTCTGGTTTTTACACATTTTGCGGATGTCCCTTTTGACCGGTGGGAAGTGATACTTCTTTGTAGTGCAGATTTGCATTGCCTGCTTGCTTGCTTGGCCAAAAAGGTCGTATGCATTTTCTCCTGATAATATTCAGCAGAAAATGCAAACGCCCTTTTTCACCAAGTGCATCATTGTCGAAGTTGTGCCCCACTTCTTGTGCTTTAAAGGCGATTCCAACATACCTCTTGAAATCTGTTTCCTGCTATTCTGCCTCGTTTTCAACTCCGCCTCGATGCCTTCCCTCAACAGATTTTTGGATGATAGTTGTCCTTTATTACTCTTCCAGTTTGTGAATTGCTGTGCCCTGAGCCCCATTTTTCAACTCATTTTTTGTGAGCTGACCGCAAGTCCAAAATTTTGGTTCAGGACCTCTACTTGTTCCCCGTGGGTGGCTGAGACTTTGGTTAATTCTTCTTCCTCCCGTGAAATTAGAGTGACATGTGCCAGTCTAAATGCCTAACAGCTACTCTGTCAATGGTTCTCCCCCTTTCCTTTCATCCTCTGCCAAATTGGCAACGTGTGTGTACCAGGAGGTTAAAAGTGGTGTCTCTCCAAGTTGGGAGATTGTTAGTAAAGCAGTTGGAAAGTCAAACCGGAACACCAGGAGAGGGACTATTCGTTGAGTTTTAGAAACCATTTGTATTCACAGTGTGTCCATTCTCTAGGTTTCCTGTATATGTTATAGCTGTATTAATATTCCCTTCAACCCGCAGAGTTGGGACCCATGGAATGGGTGCCATGCATTATTGGTTTACAAGGTCTGCATTTGCTCACCCCATCTCACCAATCCTCTCAGTCCCAAGTGTCCAGCCTTATGCCACATCCAGCGGTCGTTGTAGATAGGGTCATTCCAGGTTTCATCAGAGACCCTGAAGGAATTGTAAAGAGTTTCCCTGTTTTCTTTGTTTTGTTTTTGAAATTCCTTTTGATAGTGGGTTTGAGCTGATTCTCGCTGCCATGTTTATGCCAGTCTAGAAACACATGATTCCCTTACGGAGACATATCAATACATAGGTTTTAAGATTCTTACTAGTCAGATATATTCCTCTGCCGGAAATATGGGGTTTTGAGTCCGTTTCAGTGAGGAACTTGTAGGTCTTCTGTATTCCATAGTTGGTTTTTGGAACAGTACCTGTGCTTATATCAAACTCTGGTTTTATGCATCACCCCACCTCTCTTTCCAACTCTAGCAGGCATAAGTGTGTTTTCTAAATGTGAGACTCGGTTCTCTTTCCTAACTCAGTTCAAGTGTAGCCATGTTACAGGATCTTCATAAGTGATATCTTATGATAAATTTCTTTTTCTGTGTGTCTTATTTCACTTAGAATCATCATAACAGAATCCACTCATTTTGTTTCTACTGGTCTTATGACATTGATTTCATGCCTGACGGATATTCCATCATACATAATTACCACAATTTTTTGAGCCATTTTAATATTTCCTGGGATATTTAAGGTGTACCCAAGTTGAGGTTCTTGTAAGCAGTGCAGCCCTAAATTTTGAGGTGGCTGTGTCTTATTGATTTTCAATTTTCCCAAGGTATATTCCCTAGACTGCAAGTGCCCTTGGCTCTGTAGATCTGTTGTTTACTTGTTTTAGGGAACCCAATGCACTCCTCCAGAGAGGCAGTTGGCAATTTACATCCCGCCCATCAGCATAACAAGGCTCCCTGTTCTCCAGGGCCTGTCTTGCCTTTCTGGTTTTTACACATTTTGTGGATGTCCCTTTTGTACCGGTGGAAAGAGATACTTCTTTGTATTGCAGATTTGCATTGTCCGCTTGCTTGCTTGGCCAAAACGGGCATATGAGTTCTCTCCTAAATATATTCAGGAGAAAATGCATACGCCCTTTTTGGCCAAGTGCATCATTGTCGAAGTTGTGCCCCTTTTCCTGTGCTTTAAAGGCGATTCCAACGTACCTCTTGAAATCTGTTTCCTGCTATTCTGCCTAGCTTTCAAGTCTACCTCGCTGCCTTCCCTCAACAGATTTTTGGATGATAGTTGTCCTTTATTACTCTGCCAGTTTGTGAATTGTTGTGCCCCTGAGCCCCATTTTGCAACTCGTTTTTTGTGAGCTGAACGCAAGACCAATATTTTGGTTCAGGACGTATATGGGTTCCCGGTGGGTGGCTGAGACTTTGGTTAATTCTTCTTCCTGCCGGGAAATTAGAGTGACATGTGCCCGTCCAAATGCCAAACAGCTACTCTCTCATTGGTTCTCCCTCTTCCCTTTCATCCTGTGCCAAATTGGCAACGTGTGCCAACAAGGGGGTTAAATGTGCTGTCTCTAAGTTGGGAGATTGATAGTAAAGCAGTTGCAGTGTCAAACATGAGCACCAGGAGACGGAGTATTAGTTGAGTTTTAGAAACGTTTCTTGTTCACAGTGTGTCCATTCTCTAGGTTTCCGGTACATGTTATAGTTGTAGTAATATCCCCTTCAACTTGGAGAGTTGGGACGCATGTAATGTGTGCCATGCATTATTGCTTTGAAGGGTCTGCATTTGCTCACCCAATCTCACCAATCCTCTCAGTGCCACGTGTCCAGCCTTATGTAACATCCAGCTGTCATTGTAGATAGGGTCATTCCAGGTTTCATCAGAGACCCTGAAGGAATTGGAAAGAATTTGCCTGTTTCTTTGTTTTGTTTTTGAAATTCCTTTTTATAGTGGGTTTGAGCTGATTCTCGCTGCCATGCTTATGCCAGTCTAGACACTCTTGATTCCCTTACAGAGACATATCAATGCATAGGTTTTAAGATTCTTACTTGTCAGATATATTCTTCTGCGGGAAATATGGAGTTTTGAGTCCCTTTCACTGAGGAAGGTGTAGGTCTTGTCTATTCCATAGTTGGTTTTTGGAACGGTACCTGTGCTTATATCAAACTCTGGTTTTATGCATCACCCCACCTCTCCTTCCCCCTTAAGCAGGCATAAGAGTGTTTTCTAAATGTGAGACTATGTTCTCTTTCCTAGCTCAGTTCAAGTGTAGCCATGTTTACAGGATCTTCATAAGTGATATCTTATGATAAGTTGCTTTTTCTGTGTGACTTATTTCACTTAGAATCATCGAACCTGAATCCACTCATTTTGCTGCTACTGGTCTTATGACATTGATTTCATGGCTGAGGGATATTCCATCGTACGTAAGTACCACAATTTTTTGAACCATTTTTATATTTCCTGGGATATTTAAGGTGTACCCAAGTTGAGGTTCTTGTAAGCAGTGCAGCCCTAAACGTTGGGGTGGCTCTGGCTTATTGATTTTCAGTTTTCCCAAGGTATATTCCCTAGACTGGAAGTGCCCTTGGCTCTGTAGCTCTGTTGTTTACTTGTTTTAGGGAACACAGTTCACTCCACCAGAGAGGCAGTTGGCAATTTACATCCTGCCCATCAGCATAACAATGCTCCCTGTTCTCCAGGGCCTGTCTTGCCTTTCTGGTTTTTACACATTTTGCGGATGTCCCTTTTGACCGGTGGGAAGTGATACTTCTTTGTAGTGCAGATTTGCATTGCCTGCTTGCTTGCTAGGCCAAAAAGGGCGTATGCGTTTTCTCCTGAATATATTCAGGAGAAAATGCAAACGCCCTTTTTGGCCAAGTGCATCATTGTCGAAGTTGTGCCCCACTTCTGGTGCTTTAAAGGCGATTCCAACATACCTCTTGAAATCTGTTTCCTGCTATTCTGCCTCGATTTCAAGTCCGCCTCGTTGCCTTCCCTCAACAGATTTTTGGATGATAGTTGTCCTTTATTACTCTTCCAGTTTGTGAATTGCTGTGCCCTGAGCCCCATTTTTCAACTCATTTTTTGTGTGCTGACCGCAAGTCCAAAATTTTGGTTCAGGACCTCTACTTTTTACCCGTGGGAGGCTGAGACTTTGGTTAGTTCTTCTTCCTCCCGTGAAATTAGAGTGACATGTGCCCGTCTAAATGCCTAACAGCTACTCTGTCATTGGTTCTCCCCCTTTCCTTTCATCCTCTGCCAAATTGGCAACGTGTGTGTACCAGGAGGTTAAAAGTGGTGTCTCTCCAAGTTGGGAGATTGATAGTAAAGCAGTTGGAAAGTCAAACCGGAACACCAGGAGAGGGACTATTCGTTGAGTTTTAGAAACCTTTTGTATTCACAGTGTGTCCATTCTCTAGGTTTCCTGTATATGTTATAGCTGTATTAATATTCCCTTCAACCCGCAGAGTTGGGACCCATGGAATGGGTGCCATGCATTATTGGTTTACAAGGTCTGCAGTTGCTCACCCAATCTCACCAATCCTCTCAGTCCCAAGTGTCCAGCATTATGCCACATCCAGCTGTCGTTGTAGATAGGGTCATTCCAGGTTTCATCAGAGACCCTGAAGGAATTGTAAAGAATTTTCCTGTTTTTTTGTTTTGTTTGTGAAATTCCTTTTGATAGTGGGTTTCAGCTGATTCTCGCTGCCAAGTTTATGCCAGTCTAGACACACTTGATTCCCTTACAGAGACATATCAATACATAGGTTTTAAGATTCTTACTAGTCAGATATATTCTTCTGCGGGAAATATGGGCTTTTCAGTCCCTTTCACTGAGGAATGTGTAGGTCTTGTCTATTCCATAGTTGGTTTTCGGAACGGTAGGTGTGCTTATATGAAACTCTGGTTTTATGCATCACCCCACCTCTCCTTCCCCCTTAAGCAGGCATAAGAGTGTTTTCCAAATGTGAGACTCTGTTCTCTTTCCTAGCTAAGTTCAAGTGTAGCCATGTTTACAGGTTCTTCATAAGTGATATCTTATGATAAATTTCTTTTTCTGTGTGTCTTATTTCACTTAGAATCATCATAACAGAATCCACACATTTTGTTGCTACTGGTCTTATGACATTGATTTCATGGCTGAGGGATATTCCATCGTACGTAAGTACCACAATTTTTTGAACCATTTTTATATTTCCTGGGATATTTAAGGTGTACCGAAGTTGAGGTTATTGTGAGCAGTGCAGCCGTAAATTTTGGGGTGGCTCTGTCTTATTGATTTTCAGTTTTCCCAAGGTATATTCCCTAGACTGGTAGTGCCCTTGGCTCTGTAGCTCTGTTGTTTACTTGTTTTAGGGAACACAATGCACTCCTCCATAGAGGCAGTTGGCAATTTACATCCCGCCCATCAGCATAAAAAGGCTCCCTGTTCTCCAGGGCCTGTCTTGCCTTTCTGGTTTTTACACATTTTGCGGATGTCCCTTTTGACCGGTGGGAAGTGATACTTCTTTGTAGTGCAGATTTGCATTGCCTGCTTGCTTGCTTGGCCAAAAAGGGCGTATGCGTTTTCTCCTGAATATATTCAAGAGAAAACGCATACGCCCTTTTTGGCCATGTGCATCATTGTCGAAGTTGTTCCACTCTTCCTGTGCTTTAAAGGCGATTCCAATGTACCTCTTGAAATCTGGTTCCTGCTATTCTGCCTCGATTTCAACTCCGCCTCGTTCCCTTCCCTCAACAGATTTTTGGATGATAGTTGTCCTTTATTACTCTTCCAGTTTGTGAATTGCTGTGCCCTGAGCCCCATTTTTCAACTTATTTTTTGTGAGCTGACCGCACGTCCAAAATTTTGGTTCAGGACCTCTACTTGTTCCCCGTGGGAGGCTGAGACTTTGGTTAATTCTTCTTCCTACTGTGAAATTAGAGTCACATATGCCCGTCTAAATGCCTAACAGCTACTCTGTCATTGGTTCTCCCCCTTTCCTTTCATCCTCTGCCAAATTGGCAACGTGTGTGTACCAGGAGGTTAAAAGGGGTGTCTCTCCAATTTGGGAGATTGATAGTAAAGCAGTGGGAAAGTCAAACCGGAACACCAGGAGAGGGACTATTCGTTGAGTTTTAGAAACCTTTTGTATTCACAGTGTGTCCATTCTCTAGGTTTCCTGTACATGTTATAGCTGTATTAATATTCCCTTCAACCCGCAGAGTTGGGACCCATGGAATGGGTGCCATGCATTATTGGTTTACAAGGTCTGCATTTGCTCACCCAATCTCACCAATCCTCTAAGTCCCAAGTGTCCAGCCTTATGCCACATCCAGCGGTCGTTGTAGATAGGGTCATTCCAGATTTCATCAGAGACCCTGAAGGAATTGTAAAGCATTTGCCTGTTTTTTTGTTTTGTTTGTGAAATTCCTTTTGATAGTGGATTTCAGCTGATTCTCGCTGCCATGTTTATGCCAGTCTAGACACTTGATTCCCTTACTGAGACATATCAATACATAGGTTTTAAGATTCTTACTAGTCAGATATATTCTTCTGTGGGAAATATGGGGTTTTGAGTCCCTTTCACTGTGGAAGGTGTAGGTCTTGTCTATTCCATAGTTGGTTTTTGGAACGGTACCTGTGCTTATATCAAACTCTGGTTTTATGCATCACCTCACCTCTCCTTCCCCCTTAAGCAGGCATAAGAGTGTTTTCCAAATGTGAGACTCTGTTCTCTTTCCTAGCTCAGTTCAAGTGTAGCCATGTTTACAGGATCTTCGTAAGTGATATCTTATGATAACTTGCTTTTTCTGTGTGACTTATTTCACTTAGAATCATCGAACCTCATTCCACTCATTTTGCTGCTACAGGTCTTATGACATTGATTTCATGGCTGAGGGATATTCCATCGTACGTAAGTACCACAATTTTTTGAACCATTTTTATATTTCCTGGGATATTTAAGGTGTACCCATGTTGAGGTTCTTGTAAGCAGTGCAGCCCTAAACGTTGGGGTGGCTCTGGCTTATTGATTTTCAGTTTTCCCAAGGTATATTCCCTAGACTGGAAGTGCCCTTGGCTCTGTAGCTCTGTTGTTTACTTGTTTTAGGGAACACAATTCACTCCACCAGAGAGGCAGTTGGCAATTTACATCCTGCCCATCAGCATAACAATGCTCCCCGTTCTCCAGGGCCTGTCTTGCCTTTCTGGTTTTTACACATTTTGCGGATGTCCCTTTTGACCGGTGGGAAGTGATACTTCTTTGTAGTGCAGATTTGCATTGCCTGCTTGCTTGCTTGGCCAAAAAGGTCGTATGCATTTTCTCCTGAAAATATTCAGCAGAAAATGCAAACGCCCTTTTTGGCCAAGTGCATCATTGTCGAAGTTGTGCCCCACTTCTGGTGCTTTAAAGGCGATTCCAACATACCTCTTGAAATCTGTTTCCTGCTATTCTGCCTCGATTTCATGTCCACCTCGTTGCCTTCCCTCAACAGATTTTTGGATGATAGTTGTCCTTTATTACTCTTCCAGTTTGTGAATTGCTGTGCCCTGAGACCCATTTTTCAACTCATTTTTTGTGAGCTGACCGCAAATGCAAAATTTTGGTTCAGGACCTCTACTTGTTCCCCGTGGGTGGCTGAGACTTTGGTTAATTCTTCTTCCTCCTGTGAAATTAGAGTGACATGTGCCCGTCCAAATGCCTAACAGCTACTCTCTCATTGGTTCTCCCTCTTCCCTTTCATCCTCTGCCAAATTGGCAATGTGTGCGAACCAGGAGGTTAAAGGGGCTGTCTCTCCAAGTTTTGAGATTGATAGTAAATCAGTTGGAAAGTCACACCTGAGCACCAGGAGAGGGACTATTATTTGAGATTTAGAAACCGTTCGTATTCACAGTGTGTCCATTCTCTAGGTTTCCCGTACATGTTATAGCTGTAGTAATATTTCCTTCAATCTGGAGAGTTGGGACCCAAGGAGTGGGTGCCATGCATTATTGCTTTAAAGGGTCTGCATTTGCTCACCCAATCTCACCAATCCTCTCAGTCCCAAGGGTCCAGCCTTATGCCACATCCAGCTGTCCTTGTAGATAGGGTTATTCCAGGTTTCATCAGAGACCCTGAAGGAATTGTAAAGAATTTCCCTGTTTTTTTGTTTTGTTTGTGAAATTCGTTTTGATAGTGGATTTCAGCTGATTCTCGCTGCCATGTTTATGCCAGTCTAGACACACTTGATTCCCTTACAGAGACATATCAATACATAGGTTTTAAGATTCTTACTAGTCAGATATATTCTTCTGCGGGAAATATGGGGTTTTGAGTCCCTTTCACTGAGGAAGGTGTAGGTCTTGTCTATTCCATAGTTGGTTTTTGGAACGGTACCTGTGCTTATATCAAACTCTGGTTTTATGCATCACCCACCTCTCCTTCCCCCTTAAGCAGGCATAAGAGTGTTTTCCAAATGTGAGACTCTGTTCTCTTTCCTAGCTAAGTTCAAGTGTAGCCATGTTTACAGGATCTTCATAAGTGATATCTTATGATAAGTTGCTTTTTCTGTGTGACTTATTTCACTTAGAATCATCGAACCGGAATCCACTCATTTTGCTGCTACTGGTCTTATGACATTGATTTCATGGCTGAGGGATATTCCATCGTACGTAAGTACCACAATATTTTGAACCAATTTTATATTTCCTGAGATATTTAAGGTGTACCCAAGTTGAGGTTCTTGTAAGCAGTGCAGCCCTAAATTTTGGTGTGGCTCTATCTTATTGATTTTCAGTTTTCTCAAGGTATATTCCCTAGACTGGAAGTGCCCTTGGCTCTGTAGCTCTGTTGTTTACTTGTTTTAGGGAACACAATGCACTCCTCCAGAGAGGGAGTTGGCAATTTACATCCCGCCCATCAGCATAACAATGTTCCCTGTTCTCCAGGGCCTGTCTTGCCTTTCTGGTTTTTACACATTTTGTGGATGTCCCTTTTGACCGCTGGGAAGTGATACTTCTTTGTAGTGCCGATTTGCATTGTCCACTTGATTGCTTGGCCAAAAAGGGCATATGCGTTATCTCCTAAATATAATCAGGAGAAAACGCATATGCCCTATTTGGCCAAGTGCATCATTGTCGAAGTTGTGCCCCTCTTCCTGTGCTTTAAAGGCGATTCCAACATACCTCTTGAAATCTCTTTCCTGCAATTCTGCCTCGCTTTCAAGCTGCCTCAATGCCTTCCGTCAACAGATTTTTGGATGATAGTTGTCCTTTATTACTGTGCCAGTTTGTGAATTGCTGTGCCCCTGAGCTCCATTTTTCAACTCGTTTTTTGTGAGATGAACGCAAGACCAATATTTTGGTTCAGTACCTATACTGGTTCCCAGTGGGTGACTGAGACTTTGGTTAATTCTTCTTCCTGCCAGGAAATTAGAGTGACATGTGCCCGTCCAAATGCCAAACAGCTACTCTCTCATTGGTTCTCCCTCTTCCCTTTCATCCTCTGCCTAATTGGCAACTTGTGCGAACCAGGAGGTTAAATGTGCTGTCACTCTACGTTGGGAGATTGATAGTAAAGCAGTTTGAAAGTCAAACGTGAGCACTAGGAGAGGGACTATTAGTTGAGTTTTAGAAACCTTTCGTATTCACACTGTGTCCATTCTCTAGGTTTCCTTTACATGTTATAGCTCTAGTAATATTCCCTTCAACCTGGAAAGTTGGGACCCATGGAATGGGTGCCATGCGTTATTGCTTTAAAGGGTCTGCATTTGCTCACCCAATGTCACCAATTCTCTCATTCCCAAGTGTCCAGCCTTATGCCATATCCAGCTGTCATTGTAGTTAGGGTCATTCCAGGGTTCATCAGAGACTGAAGGAATGGTAAAGAATTTCCATGTTTTTTTTGTTTTGTTTTTTAAATTCCTTTTTATAGTGAGTTTAGGCTGATTCTCGCTCCCATGTTTATGCCAGTCTAGAAACACTTGATTCACTTATGGTGTCATATCAATACATAGGTTATAAGATTCTTACTAGTCACATATATTCCTCTGCGGGAAATATGGGGTTTTGAGTCCCTTTCACTGAGGAAGGTGTATGTCTTCTGTATTCCATAGTTGGTTTTTGGAACAGTACCTGTGCTTATATCAAACTCTGGTTTTATGCATCACCCCACCTCTCATTCCCCCTTAAGAAGGAATAAGAGTGTTTTCTAAATGTGAGACTCTGTTCTCTTTCCTATCTAAGTTCTGGTGTAGCCATGTTGACATGATCATCATAAGTGATATCTTATGATAAGTTTCTGTTTCTGTGTGACTTTGTTCACTTAGAATCATCGTACCTGAATCCCCTCATTTTGCTTCTACTGGTCTTATGACATTGATTTCATGGCTGAGGGATATTCCATCGTACGTATGTACCACAAATTTTTGAACCATTTTTATATTTCCTGGGATATTTAAGGTGTACCCAAGTTGAAGTTCTTGTAGGCAGTGCCGCCCTAAATTTTGGGGTGGCTCTGTATTATTGTTTTTCAGTTTTCCCAAGGTTTATTCCCTAGACTGGAAGTGCCCTTGTCTCTGTAGCTCTGTTCTTTACTTGTTTTAGGGAACACAATACACTCCTCCAGGGAGGCAGTTGGCAATTTACATCCCGCCCATCATCATAACAAGGCTCCCTGTTCTCCAGGGCCTGTCTTGCCTTTCTGGTTTTTACATATTTTGTGGATGTCCCTTTTGACCGGTGGGAAGTGATACTTCTTTGTAGTGCCGATTTGCATTGCCTTCTTGCTTGCTTGGCCAAAAAAGTCGTATGCGTTTTCTCCTGAATATCTTCAGGAGAAAACGAATACGCCCTTTTTGGCCAAGTGCATCATTGTCGAAGTTGTGCCCCTCTTCGTGTGCTTTAAAGGCGATTCCAATGTACCTCTTGAAATCTGTTTCCTGCTATTCTGCCTCGATTTCAAGTCCACCTCGTTGCCTTCCCTCAACAGATTTTTAGACGATAGTTTTCCTTTATTATTCTGTCAGTTTGTGAATTGCTGTGCCCCTGAGCTCCATTTTTCAACTCGTTTTTTGTGAACTGACCGCAAGTCCAAAATTTTGGTTCAGGAACTATACTGGTTCCCGGTGGGTGGCTGAAAATTTGGTTAATTCTTCTTCCTGCCGGGAAATTAGATTGACATGTGACCGTCCAAATGCCTAACAGCTACTCTCTCATTGGTTCTCCCTCATGCCTTTCATCCTCTGCCAATTTGGCAACGTGTGTGAACCAGGATGTTAAAGGGGCTGTCTCTCCAAGTTGGGAGATTGATAGTAAAGCAGTTGGAAAGTCAAACCGGAGCACCAGGAGAGGGACTATTCGTTGAGTTGTAGAAACCTTTCGTATTCACAGTGTGTCCATTCTCTAGATTTCTTGTATATGTTATTGCTGTAGTAATATTCTCTTCAACCTGCAGAGTGGGACCCATGGAATGGTTGCCATGCATTATTGCTTTAAAGGGTCTGCATTTGCTCACCCAATCTCACCAATCCTCTCAGTCCCAAGTGTCCAGCCTTATGCCACATCCAGCTGTCACTGTAGATACAGTCATTCAAGGTTTCATCAGCGACCCTGAAGGAATTGTAAAGAATTTCCCAGTTTTTTTGTTTTGTTTTTGAAATTCCTTTTTATAGTGGGTTTGAGCTGATTCTCGCTGCCATGTTTATGCCAGTGTAGACACACTTGATTCCCTTACGGAGACATATCAATACATAGGTTTTAAGATTCTTACTAGTCAGATGTATTCCTCTGCGGGAAATATGGGGTTTTGAGTCCCTTTCACTGAGGAAGGTGTAGGTTTTGTCTATTCCATAGTTGGTTTTTGGGACGGTATCTGTGCTTATATAAAACTCTGGTTTTATGCATCCCCCCCACCTCTCCTTCACCCTTAAGCAGGCATAAGTGTGTTTTCTAAATGTGAGACTCTGTTCTCTTTCCTAACTCAGTTCATGTGTAGCCATGTTTACAGGATCTTCATAAGTGATATCTTATGATAAGTTTCTTTTTCTGTGTGACTTATTTCACTTAGAATCATCGAACCTGAATCCACTCATCATTTTGCTTCTACTGGCCTTATGACATTGATTTCATGGCTGAGGGATATTCCATCATACGTAAGTACCACAATTTCTTTACCATTTTTGTCTTTCCTTGGATATTTAAGGTGTCCCTGATTCGAGGTTCTTGTAAGCAGTGCTGCCCTAAATTTTGGGGTGGCTGTGTCTTATTGATATTCAGTTTTCCCAAGGTATTTTCCCATGACTGGAAGTGACTTAGGTTGTGAAGCTCTGTTGTTTACTTCTTTTAGAGAACACAATGCACTCCTCCAGGGTGGCTGTTGGCATTTACATCCCACCCATGAGCATAACAAGGCTTACTGTTCTCCAGAGCCTGTCTTGCCTTTCTGGTTTTTACACATTTTGCAGATGACCCTTTTGACCGGTGGGAAGTGATACTTATTTGTAGTGCAGATTTGCATTGTGCAGTTGCTTGGTTGGTCAAAATCGGCGTATGTGTTTTCTCCTGAATATATTCAGGTGAAAACGCATACGCCCTTTATGGACAATTCCATAATTGTCGAAGTTGTGATGCTTTTCCTGTGTTTAAAGGCAATTCCAATATACTTCTTGAAATCTGTTTCGTGCAATTCTGCATCATTTTAAAGTCTGCCTCGTGGCTTTCCCTCAACAGATTTTTGGAAGAGAGTAGTCCTTTATAACTCTGCAAGTTAGTGAAATGCTGTGCCGCTGTGCTCCAGTTCTCAACTCGCGTTTTTGTGAGCTGACCGCAAATCCATAGTTTTGCTTCAGGACCTGTACAGGTTCCGGGGGGGGGGGCAGGCTGACAGTTTGGTTAATTCTTCTTCGTGACGGGAAATTAGAGTGACATGTGGCCGTCCAAATGCCTACAGCTACTCTCTCATTGGTTCTCCCTTTTCCCTTATATCCTCTGAACAATGTGCCAACTGTGCGAAACAGGTTATAGGGGTTGACTCTCCAAGTTGGGAGATTGATATTAAAGCAGTTGGAATGTCAAGTTGGAGCACAAGGAGAGAAAAAGAATTAGTAGAGTTTTAGAAACCTTTCTCCATCAGAGGGTGTCCATTCTCTAGGTTTCCCATACATGTTATAACTGTAGTGATATTCCCATCTACCTGGAGAGTTGGGAACCATGGAATGATGGGCAGGAATTATTGCTTTAGAGGGTCTGCCTTTTCTCACCCAATCTCACCAATCGTCTCAGTCCCAAGTGACCAGCCTTATGCCACATCCAGCTGTCGTTGTAGACAGGGTCATTCCAAGTTTCATCAGAACCCCTGAAGGTATTGTGTAAGAATTAAACTGTTTTTTGTTTTGTTTTGAAATTCATTTTTATAGTGGGTTTGAGCTGCTTCTCACTGCCGTGTTTATGTCGTCCTAGGCACACTTGGTTCCTTTACGGAGACATATCAATACATAGGTTTTAAGATTCTTACTAGTCAGATATATTTCTCTGCCGGGAATTAGGGTGTTGAGTCCCGTTCACTGAGGAAGGAGTAGGGCTTGTCTCTTCTGTATTTGGATTATGGAATGTTACCTGTGCTAATATCAAACTCTGGTTTTGTGTGTCTCCCCACCTCTCCTTTCCCCTTAAGCAAGCATAAGTGTGTTTTCTATATCTGAGACACTGTTCTCTTTCCTAATTCAGTTCATATGTAGCCATGTTTACATTCCCTTCATAAGTGATATCTTATGTCAGAATGCACTATGGCCCTTGTCATAATAATGCTCCATGACACCTGTCATCACAATGCTCTATGCCCTGCTCATCACAATGCTCCATGTCCCTTGTCATCACAATTCTCCACGTCCTTGTCATCACAATGCTACATGACACTTCTCATCACAATGTTACATGCTCTTGTCATCACAATTCTCCATGCACTTGTCATTGCAATGTTCCATGCCCCCTGTCATATCAAGCTCCAAGTGTTTGTCATCACAATGCTTCATGACCTTGTCATCAAAATTCTCAATGGCCCTTGTCATCACAATGCTCCGTGCCCTTGTCATCACAATGCTCCATGACCCCTGTCATCACAATGCTCCCTGACACCTGTCATCACAATGCTTCATGCCCCTTGTCATTACAGTGCTTCATGATGCTCGTCATCACAATTACGCAAGGTCTTCTCATCACAATGCTCCACGGTTTTGCCATCACAATTCTCCATGCCCTGGTCATCTCAAAGCTCAATGTCCCTCGTCCTCACAATTCTCCACTTCCTTGTCATCACAATGCTCCATGGCACTTCTCATCACAATGTTATATGCTCTTGTCATCACAATACTCCATGCACTTGTCATCGCAATGCTCCATGACCCCTGTCATAGGAAGCTCCATGCGCTTGTCATCACAATGTTTCACGACCTGGACATTAAAATTATCAGTGGACCTTGTCATCTCAATGCTCCATGCCCTTGTCATCAAAATGCTCCTTTACGTTTGTCACAACAATCCTCCATGACACTTGGCATCACAATGCTCCGTGTTATTGTCATCACAATGGAACATGACATATGTCATCACAATGCTCCCTGACACCTGTCTTCACAATACTCCATGACCTTGTCATCACAATGCTTCATGCCCTTGTCATCACAATGTGCCATGCCCACTGTCATCACAATAATCCATGAAACTTGTCAGACAAATGCTCCATGACCCTTTTCATCAAAATGCTCCATGAACACTGTCATCACAATGCACCATGCCCATCATCATAATGCTTCATGCTATTGTCATCACAATGAAATCAAAATGCTCCATGACCTCTGTCATCACAATGCTCCAAACCCTTGTGATCACAATGTTCCATAACACTTGTCATCACAATGCCCCATGACGCTGGTCATCACAATTATCCATGGACTTCTCATCACAATGCCCCATGACATTTGTCATCACAATGCTCAATACACATGTCATCACAATGCTCCCTTACTCTTGCCATCGGTATGCTCCTTGAACCCTTTCATGACAAGGCTCCATGCCTTTTTCATCACAATGATCCATGCACTTTTCATCACAATGCTCCATGCCCTTGTCATCACAATGGTCCTAGACCCCTGTAATCACAATGCTCCATGCCCCTTTTCATCAGAATGCTCCATGAGACTTGGCATCACAAGGCTCCATGGACTTCTCATCACAATGCTCCAGGACGTTGTCATCAAAATGCTCCATTCCCTTATCATCACAATGCTCCATGACGCCTGTCATCACAATACTCCATGAACGTTTTCAGCCCAATGCTCCATGACCTTCTCATTACAATGCTCCTTGACCAATATCATCACAATGCTCCATGACCACTGTCATCACAACGCTCCATGACACCTGACAACACAATGATCCGGTACTCTTGTCATCACAATGCTCCATTCCCTAGTCATCACAATGCTCCATGACCCCTGTCATCACAAAACTCCATGAACATTTTCAGCCCAATGCTCCATGACACTTGGCATCACAATGATGCATGCCCTTGTCATCCCAATGCTCCTTGACCCCTGTAAACACAATGCTCCTTGACGCTTGCCATCACAGTGCTCCTGGACACCTGTCATCTCAATGCTCCATGCCTTTGTCAGCAAAATGCTACATGACCCTGTCATTACGATGCTCTATGCGCTTGTCATCACAATACTCCATGAACCTTGGGATCACATTGCTTCCTGCCCTTGTCATCACAATGCTCCATGTTCCTTGAAATCAAAATGATCCAAGACCTCTGTCCTCACAATGCTCCAAACCCTTGTGATCACAATGTTCCATAACACTTGTCATCACAATGCTCCATGATGCCTTTCATCACAATACTCCATGCCCTTTTCATCACAATGCTCCATGACCTTTGTCATCATAATTTTCAATACACTTGTCATCACAATGCTCCCTGACACTTGTCGTCAGAATGCTCCTTGAAACCTGTCACGAAAAGGCTCCATGCCTTTTTCATCACAATGCCCCATGCCGTTTTCATCACAATGCTCCATGCCAATGTCATCAAATTACTCCACAAGCTTGTCATCAGAATGCTCCCTGACCCTGTCATCACAATGCTCCAAGCCATTGTCATCACAATGCTCCATTACCTTTGTCATCAGAATCCTCCATGACACTTGGCAACACAATGCTCCATGCCATTGTCATCACAATGGGCCATTATATATGTCATCACAATGCTCCCTGACACCTGTCTTCACAATACTGCATGACCTGGTCATCACAGTGCTCCATGCCCTTGTCATCACAATGCGCCATTCCAACTGTCATCGCAATAATCCATGAAACTTATGAGACCAATGCTCCATGCCCTTGTCATCACAATGTTCCATGCCCTTCTTATCACAATGCTCCACGACCCCTGTCATCACAATTCTCCGTGACTCCAGTCATCACAATGCTTCATGACCTTTGTCATCACAATGGTCCATGCCCTCCTCATCTACAGTCTCTGTGACTTTTTAACCACAATGCTCCATGAACTTTTCATCACAATGCTCTTTGACCCTTGTCATCACAATGCTCTATGCCTTTCTCAGCACAATGCTCCATGACCCTTGTCATCACAATGCTCCATGCGCTTGTCAGCACAATGCTCCATGACCCATGTCATCACAATGCGCCATGCGCTTGTCATCACAGTGCTCCACAATCTTGTCATCACAATGCTCCATAAACCTTGTCATCACAATGCTCCATGCACTTCAAATCAAAATGCTCTCTCACCACTGATATCACAATGTTACATCACTATTCATCACAATACTCCCTCACCCCTATCATCACAATGTTCCATGACTCCTGTCATCACAATTCTACATGCGCTTATCATCACAATGTTCGATGACCCCTGACATCACAATGTTCCATAACCCCTGTCATCAAAATGCTCCATGAACCATTTCATCAAAATGCTCAATGACCCCTGACATCACAATGTTCCATAACCCCTGTCATCAAAATGTTGCATGACCCTTTTCATCAAATTGTTCCATGACCCTGTCATCACAATGCTCCCTGCCCTTCTCATCACAATGCACCACGCCCTTGTCATCAAAATGCTCCATGACCTTTGTCATCACAAAGATCCATGACCCTTTGCATCACAATGCTCCATGTCATGGTCATCACAATGCTCCATGAACGCTCTCATCACATTGCTCCATGCCATTGTCATCACAATGCTACCTGACACATGTCATCAGAATGCTCCATGGCCTTCTCATCACAATGCTCCATGCCCTTGCCATCACAATGCTCCATTACACCTGTGATAACAATGCTCCATTACCCCTGCCATCACGATGTTCCATGGCCTTGTCATTACAAGGCTCCATGACCCTTCTCATCACAATGCTCCAAGACCCCTGTAATCACAATGCTCCATGCCCCTTTTCATCTCAATGATCCATGACCTCTGTCATCACAATGCTCCAAACCCTTGTGATCACAATGTTCCATAATACTTGTCATCACAACGCCCCATGATGCTGGTCATCACAATTATCCATGGACTTCTCATCACAATGCTCCATGACCCTTGTCATCACAATTCTCAATACACTTGTCATCACAATGCTCCCTGACACCTGTCGTCAGTATGCTCATTGAACCCTGTCATGACAAGTCTCCATGCCTTTTTCATCACAGTGATCCATGCCCTTTTCATCACAATGCTCCATGCCATTGTCATCACAATACTCCACAAGCTTGTCATCAGAATGCTCCGTGACACTTGTCATCACAATGATCCATGACCCCTGTCGTCACAATGCTCCATGACACCTGTCATCACAATGCTCCATGCCCCTTGTCATTACAGTGTTCCATGATGCTCGTCATCACAATTATCCATGGTCTTCTCATCACAGTGCTCCACGGTCTTGCCATCACAATGCTCCATGCCCTGGTTATGACAATGCACCATGTCCCTTGTCATCACAATTCTCCACGTCCTTGTCATCACAGTGCTCCATGACAGTTCTCATCACTATGTTACATGCTCTTGTCATCACAATTCTCCATGCACTTGTCATCGCAATGCCCCATGACCCCTGTCATAGCAAGCTCCATGCCTTTGTTATCACAATGCTTCACGACCTTTTCATCAAAATTCTCACTGCCCGTTGTCATCACAATGCTCCATGCCCTTGTCATCACAATGATCCAAGCCCTTGTCATCACAATGCTCCATTACCTTTGTCATCACAATCCTCCATAACACTTGGCATCACAATGCTCCATGCCATTCTCATCACAATGGACCATGAAATATGTCATCACAATGCTCCCTGACACCTGTCTTCACAATACTCCATGACCTTGCCTTCACAATGCTCCATGACCTTGTCATCACAATGTGCCATGCCCACTGTCAACACAATTATCCATGAAACTTGTCAGACCAATGCCCTATGCCCCTGTCATCACAAAGCTCCATGCCCTTGTCATCACAATGCTCCATGACCCCAGTCATCACAATTCTCCGTGACTCCAGTCTTCACAAGGCTTCATGACCTGTGTCATCACAATGGTCCATGCCCTCATCATCACAAGGCTCTGTGAACTTTGTCACCACAATGCTCCATGAACTTTTCATCACAATGCTCCGTGACACTTGTCATCACAATGCTCCGTGCCTTTGTCAACTCAATGCTCCATGACCCTTGTCATCACAATGCTCCACAACCTTGTCATCACAATGCTCCATAAAGATTGTCATCACAATGCTCCATGCACTTCTTATAAAAATGCTCTCTCACCACTGATATCAACATGTTCCCTCACTAGTCATCACAATACACCCACTCCCCTGTCATCACAATGGTCCTTAAACCCTGTCATGGAAATGTTCCATGACCCTTGACATCTCAATGTTCCATAACCCCTGTCATCAAAATGTTCCATGACACTTTTCATCAAATTGCTCCATGACCCTGTTATCACAATGCTCCCTGCCCTACACAACAGAATGCACCACACCTCTTGTCATCAAAATGCTCCATGACCTTTGTCATCACAAAGCTCCATGACCCTTGGCATCACAATGCTGCATGCCATTGTCATCACAATGCTCCATGAAACCTCTCATCACATTGTTCCATGCCCTTGTCATCACAGGCTACATGATGCTTTTCATCACAATGCTCGATGCCATTCTTATCACAATGCTCCATGCGCTTGTCATTACAATCCTCCATGACCCATGTATCACAGTGTTCCATGCCCTGGTCATCACAATGCTCCATGACCCCTGTCATAAAAATGCTCCATGACCACTGCCATCACAATGTTCCACGGCCTTGTCATCACAAGGCTCCATGACCCTTGTCATCACAGTGCTCCAAGACCCCTGTAATCACAATGCTCCATGCCCTTGTCATCACAAAGCTCCATGACGCATGTCATCAGAATTCTCCATGGCCTTCTCATTCACGATGCTCCATGCCCTTGTCATCACAATGCTCCAAGACTCCTGTAATCACAATGCTCCATGCCCCTTTTCATCTCAATGCTCCATGAACCCTGTCATCACAATGCAGCATGCCCATCATCATAATGCTTCAGGCTATTGTCATCACAATGAAATCAAAATGCCCCATGACCTCTGTCATCACAATGCTCCAAATCCTTGTGATCAAAATGTTCCATAACACTTATCATCACAACGCCCCATGACGCTCGTCATCACAATTATCCATCGTCTTCTCATCACAATGCTCCATGACCTTTGTCAACACAATGCTCAATACCCTTGTCATCACAATGCTCCCTGACACTTGTCGTCAGTATGCTCCTTGAACCCTGTCATGACCAGGCTCCATGCCTTTTTCATCACAATGATCCATGCCCTTTTCATCACAGTGCTCCAAGACCCCTGAAAACACAATGCTCCATGCCCTTGTCCTCACAAAGCTCCATGATGCATGTCATCAGAACGCTCCATGGCCTTCTCATCCCAATGCTCCATGCCCTTGTCACCACAATGCTCCAAGACCTCTGTAATCACAATGCTGCATGCCCCTTTTCCTCAGAATGCCCCATGAGACATGTCATCACAAGGCTCCATGGTCTTCTCATCACAATGCTCCAGTACCTTGTCATCACAATGCTCCATGACGCCTCTCATCACAACACTCCATGAACATTTGCAGCCCAATGGTCCATGACCTTCTCATCACAATGCTCCCTGACCCCTGTCATCACAATGCTCCATGACCACTGTCATCACAACGCTCCATGAACCCTGACGACACAATGATCCGGGACTCTTGTCATCAAAATGCTCCATGAACCTTGTCATCACAATGATCCATGCTCTTGTCATCCCAATGCTCCATGACCCCTGTAATCACAATGCTCCATGACGCTTGTCATCAAAGTGCTCCATGAACCTTGTCATCACAATGCTCCTTGCCTTTGTCAGCAAAATGCTACATAATCTTGTCATCACAATGCTCCATGCGCTTGTCATCACAATCCTCCATGACCCTTGAGATCACATTGCTTCATGCCCTTCTCATCTCGCTCTTGCCTTTCTGGTTTTTACAGATATACAGATGTCCCTTTCGACCGGTGGGAAGTGACAATTCTTTGTAGTGTGGATTTGCATTGCATGCTTGCTTCATTGGCCAGAAAGGACGTATGCGTTTTCTCCTGAATATATTCAGGGGAAAAGGCATATGCCCTTTTTGGCCAAGTGCATCACCGTCCAAGTTGGGATGCTTTTTCTGTGCTTCAAAGGCGATTCCAATTTACCTCTTGAAATATGTTTTGTGCAATTCTGCCTCATTTTCAAGTCCGCTTCATTGCCTTCCCTCAACAGATTTCTGGAAGAGAGTAGTCCTTTATAACTCTGCAGGTTTTTGAATTGCTGGGCCCCTGAGCTCCAATTTTCAAATCCCATTTTTGTGAGCTGGCCGCAAATCCACAATTTTGCTTCAGGACCTATACTGGTTCCAGGGGTGGCTTTATTGGTTCGCTGTGGGTGGCTGAGGCTTTGGTTAATTCTTCTTCCTGACGGGAAATTAGAGTGACATGTGCCCGTCCAAATGCCTACATCTACTCTCTGATTGGTTCTCCCTCTTCCCTTTCATCATCTGCACAAATAGCAAACTGTGCGAACCAGGAGGTTATAGGGGCTGACTCTCCTAAGTTGGGAGATTGATAGTAAAGCAGTTGGAATGCCAAAGTGGAGCACAAGGAGAGGAAAAATTAGGAGAGTTTTAGAAACCTTTCGCCATCACAGGGTGTCCATTCTCTAGGTTTCCCATACATGTTATAACTGTAGTGATATTCCCTTCTACCTGGAGATTTGGCACCCATGGAATGGTGGCATGCATTACTACTTTAAAGGTTCTGCATTTTCTCTCCCAATCTCACCAGTCCTCTCAGTCCCAAGTGTCCAGCCTTATGTCTCATCCAGCTGTCTTTGCAGATAGGGTCATTCCAGGTTTCATTAGAACCCCTGAAGGAATTGTGTAAGAATTTTGCTGTTTTTTGGTTTGTTTTTGAAATTCATTTTTATTATGGGGTTGAGCTGGTTTTCACTGACCTGTTTATGCCAGTCTAGACACAATTGATTTCCTTACGGAGACATATGAATACATAGGTTTTAAGATTCTTACTAGTCAGATATATTCCTCGGCGGGGAATAGGGGTGTTGAGTCCCATTCACTGAGGAAGGTGTAGGTCTTGTCTATTCTGTATTTGGTTTATGGAATGGTACCTGTGCTAATATCATACTCTGGTTTTATGCATCACCCCACCTCTCCATTCCCCTGAAGCAGGCATAAGAGTTTTTTTCTAAATGTGAGACTCTGTTCTCTTTCCTAATTCAGTTCATGTGTTGTGATATTGACATTCCCTCTATAAGTGATATCTTATGATAAGATTCTTTTTCTGTGTGACTAATTTCCCTTAGAATCATCATACCTAAATCCACTCATTATGCTGCTACTGGCCTTATATACACTGATTTCACGTCTGAGTGATATTCCGTTGTACAAAATTACCACAAGTTCTTTATGCATTTCTCTTTTTCCTGGGATATTTTAGGTTTACCAAAGTTGAGGTTCTTGTATGCAGAGCAGCCCTAAACTTTGGGGTGCCTGTGTCTTATTGATATTTAGTCTTCCCAAGTCATATGCCCGTGAGTTGAAGTCCCCTTTGCTTGGGGGCTTTGTATTTTAGAAGTTTTAGGAAACAGCATACACTTCTTCAGAGTGGCTCTTGGATATTTATACCCCACCCATCAGCGTGACTAGGCTCCCTGTTTTCCATGGCCTCTCCTGCATTTCTGGTTTGTACACATTTTTTGGATTGCCTTTCTGAGCAGTGGAAATTGAGACTCCTTTGTTGTGCAGATTTGCATTTCCCTCTTGCTTGGTTGGCCAAAAACTCTGCATGTGTTTTTTTCCTGAAGATATTCACGAAAAAAACGCATACACCCTTTTGCACAACTGCATCATTTTAGAAATTCTGCTGCTTTTCATATGCTTTAAATGTGAGTACAATCTACCTTTTGAAATCTGTTTCCTGCAATTCTGCCTCTCATTCAGATCCTCTTCGTTGCCTTACCTGAATATATTTTTGGACGTTGGTTATCATTTATATCTTTGCAGGTCTTTGAATTGTCTGCTCCTGAGCTCCATTTTGCAACTCGCTTTTTTTGTGAGCTGGCCGCCAAACCATTGGATTGCTTCCGGCCCTATTCTGGTTCTGGGGAGGCAGGCTGAGCCTTTGGTTAATTCTTCTTCCTAATGGGAAATTAGAGTGACATGTGCCTGTCAAAACTCCTACAGCTAATCTCTCATTGGTTCCCCCTCTTCCCATTTACCCTCTGCACAAATTGCAAACTGTGGGAAACAGGAGGTTAAAGGTGCTGATTCTCCAAGTGGGGAGGTTGTTAGTAATGTGGCTGGAATGGCGAACCCCAGCAGCAGGAGATAAAAAATGAGGTGCATTTTAGACACCTTTCCTGAGCACACGGTGTACATTCATCTCGGTTTCCCGGGCATGGTTTCGCTGTCAGAAGACTCCCTTGAACCTGCAGATGTGGGACCCATGGAATGGGTACCAGGCAGTATTACTTTAAAAGGTCTGCATTTCCTCACCCAGCCTCTCTAACATCTCTTAGCGTGCATAGCTTCCAGCCTTATATAATCATCCTGCTGTGGGTCTACATGTGTTCAATCCATGTTACATCGTAGCCCTTCAACAAAAGTTGTAAGAATTTTTGTCTGTCTCACTGTTTTTATAAATAGTTTTACATTTATTTTTATATTGGTTACAGCTGATTTTCAAAGCTCTGTTTTTTGCTGCTGTACATCCACTTGATTCATGTACTGTGAGACAACAATAACTTCTTTTTCAGATGCTTACCAGTCATATGTATTATTTTCCAGTGACTTGAGTGGGCTGAGTGCAGTTCTTTGAGGTACCGTGTAGGCCTTGTCAGTTATTCAATTTGGTACTTGGAATGGTATCTTTGCTAATTTCAACCTCCTGGATAATACCTCACCATTCCCCACCTTTCCCATTTAGCAGCCTTATGTCTATTTTCTACATATTTGACTATGTTTCTGTTTTGTAATTTATTTCATGTGTAGCCATTTTTGATTCCACCTTTAAGTGACATCTTATGATATGTGTCTTTTTCTTTCTGACATATGTCACTTAGAATGATCGTATGTAACTCCTCCAGAGTTGTTACAACTGGCCTTATTTCATTGATTTCTGGATGAGTAATATTCCACTCTACATAAGTACCCCATCTCTTTTATCCATTTTATCCTTCCAGGGACATTTAGGTTATATCCAAGTTGAGGCCCTTTTTAACAGAGAGGTGGTAAACGTTCGGGTGCCTGTTTTCTGTCGATTTTTGTTTTTCCCAAGGTACACGCCCATGAGTGCAAGTGCCCTATGCTCTGTAGCTCATTTTTTAGATGTTTTACAAACACAATACACTTCTCCAGAGTGGCCGTTGGCAAATTACATTTCCACTATCAGCCTCACAGGGCTCCCTTTTCTCCTCGCCCTGTCCTGCATTTCTGGTGTTTACACTTTATGTGGATGGCCCTTCTGACTGATGTGAAGTGATACATTTTGTGATATTGATTTCCAGTGCCCACCTGTTTGGTTGGATAAAAAGTGTGTATGGCCTTTACTTGAATATATTCAGAAAAAATGCATACACCCTTTTTGGCCAACTGCATCATTGGCGATGTTCAGCCCCTTTTCTTGTGCTTTAATGGGGAGTCCTTTCTACCTCTTCAAATCTGTTTCCTGCCACTCTCCCTTGCTTACAAGTCCTTTTCTGTGACTTACCTCAAGACATTTTTCGACGATAGATATTTTCAACTCTGCAGTTTCATGAATTTTAGTGCCCCTGAGTTCCATTTTTCAACTTGTGTTTTTGGAAACTGGACACAAAACAGCGGGATTTCCTCTAGCCCTATTCTGTTTCCGTGGGCAATTCTAGCCTTTGATGAATTTGTGTTCTGGATTGGAAATTAGGGTGGCATGTGCCTGTCCGAACACCTAAGACATGTCTCTATATTTTTCTCATCCTTCCGCTACATCCTCTGGACAAATTCCAAACTGTGTGCAACAGGATGTTGACAGTGCTGATATCACCAAGTGAGGAGATTGTTAGGAAAGATGCTGGAGGGTTGAACCCGAGCACCAGGCGATGAGGAGATTAGGTGCCTTTTCCAAACTCTTTCCGATCAAACGGTGTACCATCCTCTAGGTGTGACAGGCATGTTTTAGCTGTAGGAAGGGTCCCGTGCATGTAAGGAGAACACCAGGGATTTTTCCAATTCAGTGCCTCCCCGAACCCCAAACTGGGGAATTTTTAAGCTACGGCTACACGTATGTCCTTTAAGGGCCTTGGGAAATAGGCAGAGCCCAAACTTTAGATGACTGAAATCTTCAGGGTCAGAGCGCTCACCATCGGCCTTGCTTAGGTTACATTTTATCTGTCATTGATAGATGATGTCAATAAAAATATCTATTCTTTTTCAGATTATTTCCCCTTATAGGTTATTGCAAAATATTCAGTGTAGTTCCCTGTGCTATACAGTAGTTCCTTGTTGATGATCTATTTTATACATAGCAGTGTGTATGTGTTAATCCCAAACTGTTAATTTATCCCTTCTCCTACCTTTCCCCTTTGGTAATAATAAATTATAAGGTTTTATACTTCTCAGAAATGGGGGAGCTGAAAGAGAGGTATCATTTTCAATGGAAAAGCATTCAAAACAAGATTGAAGCTTCAGCCAAGAGTATTCGATGTACATCCATGGAAATAAATCACTTCATTTCTCTAATGTTGACCTGACAAATAAGACAGACGTCTTCACTGAACTTGCTTATAGGAAAGTGATGGAAATATCAAATGTAAGTCTTAGAAACATCTTATTTTACCCGAGCATTATACACTGCTCTATGTTAACTACAGTTTGGCTCACACATCTGTTCATTGAAGTTACAATGTTCTCAATTTCTGTTACTGATCCTCCAGAGTGGACCCTAACAGGAGTCCCCGTGCCCAGTGTCATTGGAGCCAACAGATCAAGACTGAGTTTGGTTCAGAAGCAAAGGAAACATTATTTTGAAAACAGAATGGAGAGGTGAGAGCGTGCACTCCCCCATGGGCTGTGGGCTGGGCTGCTGTGTAGGGTCCCCGGCAGCGTCAGTGGGAGGGAGGGGATGGAGCTCTCGAGGGCTGAGTTGGCTGCAGCTCAGGCTCTATGCCGCAGAGTCTGCATGGGACCCCACTAGCTGAGGTGTCGACCCAGCCATTCTGCACTAGGAAATCGGGTCTGAAGTGCCGGGTGTGGGACCTCTGCATGCGGAACCCTAGGAGCACGTGAAATTAGACAAAGCACAAAGGAAAAACAGGTTAGACTTTATTTTATTGCCCAGATTCTCTTTTTATCTCCCAGGAATTTTTAATGAACGTTGCCGGAGACGAACACCTCCTCTGCTTTTTGTTCCGTTCCTTATTCTTGGGGTGTTGAGGGTGCAGACCCCTCTTTTGTAACTGCTTCATGTTGTGGTGGGAGCCCTGATACATGGGGGGAGGGTCAAAACGTCTCCACACCAGCCTCCTGGTGAGGTTGATTGTCCCAAGGCCTCCTGCCTCACTTCTCGTCCGCCTGAGCACCAGCATTGGAAGTGTTACAGATTCTAATGACCTTTAAGGGTCCAGGAAAGAGAGGCGCAGAGATGCTGCGGTGGCAGGTTTCACCCCACCCCACATATGTTCGGCGACCTTAGGCTGACAGTTTTTGCCAGACTAGATGCTCTGACCAGTAGTCTGTGCTTTCTTTAATTAGGTCCCTGAATTAATGTACAAACAGCACCATGTGTCAGAGCCCTGCCCACACAACTCCCAGACAGTCCAGGGTCAGTGGTGATCCAGGACCATGACGTCCACTGAGTCAACGGCCTTTAGAAGTAGCCAGCAGTCCAGCCGGTCATATTGGCCACCATCACCACGGTGTCTGTAGGGTTTTCTATGGTGAAAGCATGATATACGTTTCCCCCGCCAAGCTTATTAGCTCCCCTCTGGGTGCAGTAAGTCCTGCAAGCAGTAGTCTGCTCTTTCGGGGCACAGTCTTGTCGTTTTCTGAGAGAAACTCCAGGTCAAGTGATGGTCACATGAGTCATCTTGGGGGCCCGTTGCCCCCGTTTATCTCTCTGGAGGTTGGAGTTGGAGGGCCTCCTCACTCGAGGTCAGTGTGTCCACAGAGCGACCCCTGCAACTTCAGGGCATGATGGGTGGTTAGGATCACCACGTGGGGTCCTTTTCCCTTAGGAGGGAGCTGGCCTTGCGGGCTGCTGATTTCCAGCTTTTTAGATACCCCAGTATCCTGGCCTGATGAGTCGGTGGGCAAAGCCCTTGGTGACCATAGTTTATCATACCTGAAGGGCATTCTTGTGTTGCTCCATTTCAAGTGGTCCCAGTTTTTGCACTAAGGCTCCAAGGGCGATTAACCTTTGACCGGGTATGTAAAGGTCAAAGGGTTTAGCTAAATTAGGGAGTTCCTGGGCAAGGGTCTGTATTGACTGCTCTTTCCATTCTTGAAAGGCTGCTTCTGGATTCTATTCAAAAGGATCATCATCTTTTCGTGTCAGTGTTTCATGTAGAGGCCCAGCTATTAGACTGTAGTTAGGGATCCAGATGCAGAAAACCTTGGCCTCCCCAGGAACCCCTAAGCTGTCTTCTAGTTGTAGAAGAGGTAAGGCTGCAAATGGCTTCTTCCCTATCCTGGGATGCGTTTCTCCGAATATCTGTGAGAATGAAGCCCAGGCATGTCACCTTAGCCTGGGATATTTGAGCGTTTTTCTTGGACACCTTCTATCCTTTCTTGGCTAGGTAGTTCAGAGGCGTCTTTAGTAGGCCTGGCGATCAGAATGTCATCTGCATATTGAAGGAGGGTTCCCTTTTACAGAGGTTGAACTTTTAGGTCTTTAGAGGACATTTCCCCAATGATGGTGTGGGGATTTTTGAACCATTGGGGCAGGACGGCCCAGCATTACTGCTTTTGTTGCATGTTGTGTCCTGCCACTCACAAGCCAAAAATTCTTGTGATTCTGAGATGAATGGAATACAGAAGAAGGCATCATTGAAGTCTAATACAGAATGCCATGGCCTGGTGGAAGGTAGAATGACCAGCAGGGAGTAGGAAATAGGAGCTACTGGATGTATATCCTCGGTGGCTTCACTGACTGTCCTGATATCCTTTACCAGGTCTCCAGCAGCCCATGGGGCTCTCGTGGTAGGCCAATCCCAGGATATGGAGCTCACCTGGGCGGCACCCCTACCCCACAGCCCACGGGGCTCTCGTGGTCAAGTCCCTCCCAGGGTATGGAGCTCACCTCTGCAGCTACCCAGCAGCCCATGGGGCTCTCCTACTCAGGCCCTTCCCAGGATACAGAGCTCCCCTGGGCAGGTACCCCAGCAGGGCTGGACACACAGGAACTGTGCACATAGCCCACCTTGCAGAGAACCCACAGCTCACCTGTCGCTCACAGCTGACACAGAACACGTCAGAGCAGGACTTGAACTAACAAACAGCAGCTCTGACAGGTCTGTGACCATGGCTATCACTCTCTGCAGGCTCTTTCTGCCTGGTCTTCCAGACACTTCCACTGCAGCCAGGGCACCAGGCCTCTGTCTCCACCCACCATCACTCCTCTCCCTGACTCCTGGGTTCCTCTCATTAGGATAGGGTCTTCTTGAAGTTGTTTTCCACTCATGGACCAGATAAAATGATAAGAAAACAAGCCGCAGCTGCAGCCCCTTGTCTATCCTGACTCTCAAGAGCCCACACCTGTTCCTAGGGCCTGGCCCGTTTAGCAAGTTTCATTTTCTGCAACTGTGAACCCTGAGGGGTGAGGATTGGCTGATTTTGGCAGCCTGAAACTGCCTGCCGGCCCGCCACAGGTGTCCCTGGGTTGAGGGCAATATAAACAGCACTCCAGTGAGCGACAGCCCTTGTAGCTGTGACTGACGGCATATTCTCTGCCCCGTAGGCAGTTCCGGAGCTGTGCTGGTGGGAGGGAGTGAGGGTCCGTGGCTTTGTGGGTGGCCCAGTGTGAGTGGGGCTCTGCTGGACTTTCTGAAGGAGTTGGCAGGCTGCCACCTGCTAAAGAAGAGGATGTGTCACCCATACCTGCCACTGGAATTTCTCCCCAGGCAGAGGTGAGGAAGTAAAAAAGCAGTGGGGGCCGTGGCAGGAGGGGTATCTCAGGCAGGGAAATGGAAAGCTTCCAGAAGAGCATCTGGGGACAGGACCATCCTGACTGGCCTGCAGGCACCAAGTCGGCCTGCGTGCTGTCGTTGTTGTGGCTCCACAGCCCTTTCTCTAGGCTTTCAAGCCCTTGTACATATTCAGGTGTTTTACCTGGGAAGGGTGGCAAAAGTTCAACAGCAGCTGGCCTGGGGCTCAGCTCACGGTTACTCACAGATGCCTCGGCATGGCCCCCTCTTTGCAATGAGGATGCTCCTTGCGTAGGAGTGGGCTGCTGGCTCTATGGGAGATGATTCCCCATCTCTGACCAATTTCAGAATTGTTTAACGCTGGAGCAAGTGCCCTGATAGTGTTTTCCTCTGTCTAACTGGTGGGTTCAGGTTATTTTTTTTCTTTTTTTGTTCAAGTTAGATTTTATTCCTCTTTTATGTATTTATAGATATAAGCATGGAAATCATTCATTCATATAAATACATCTGTGTGAAGGGAAGAACTTTTTTCTGTTTTATTTTTAAATTTTATTTTTTAAATTTTGAAATTTAATTTTATTTATTTTTTTATACAGCAGGTTATTATTAGTTATGTATTTTATGCATATACATGTGTACAGGTCAATCCCAATCTCCCAACTCATCCCACCACCACCACCCCATGGCTTCCCACCCTTGGTGTCCATACGTGTGTTCTCTACCTCTGTGTCTCTATTTCTTCCCTGCAAACCAGTTCATCTGTACCATTTTTCTAGGTTCCACATATATGCATTAATATACCATATTTGTTTTTCTCTTTCTGACTTACTTCATTCTGTATGACAGTCTCTAGATCCATCGACGTCTCTACAAATGACCCAGTTTCATTCCTTCTTATGGCTGAGTAATATTCCATTTTATATATGTACCACATCTTTATCCATTCGTCTGCCTGTGGGTATTTAGGTTGCTTCCATTACCTGGCTATTGTAAATAGTGCTGAAATGAGCATTGTGGTGAATGTGCCTTTTTGATTTATGGTTTTCTCTGGGTATATGCCCAGAAGCGGGATTGCTGGATCATATGGTAATTCTATATCTAGGTTTTTTAAGGAAACTCCATACTGTTCTCCATCGTGACTGTATCAATTTACATTTCCACCACTAGTGGAAGAGGGATCCTTTTGTCCACACCCTCCCCAGAATTTGTTGTTTGTAGATTTTCTGATGATGCCGATTCTAACAGGTGTGAGGTGATACCTCATTGTAGTTTTGATTTGCATTTCTCTAATAATTAGTGATGTTGAGCAGCTTTTCATGTGCGTCTTGGCCATCTCTGTGTCTTCTTTGAAGAAACGTCTCTTTAGATCTTCTGCCCATTTTTGTATTGGGTTGTTTGTTTTTTTAATATTAAGCTGCATGAGCTCTTTATATATATTGGAGATTAAACCTTTGTCCATTGATTCGTTTGCAAATATTTTCGCCCATTCTGAGGGATGCTTTTTGCCATTCCCGTTTTTTTAACAAAAAAAGAAAGAAAAAAAAAAGAAGCAGAACACTAATGTGTGTAAAATATGCCTTTTGAAACTGTCGTTTTGAAATATGGACATACTTTGAATTTTTTGGTCGATATATGAACCCGGTATTTGTTTTCAGGGCAGGTGTCCTTTACAGGCCTGCAATGATTTTGAATATCAACTGACCATTAGCGCTGGGATTAAAGCTGCTGTTTTGTGAAACGGCCACAAGGTGGCAGCAGTTCTCCCTCACCAAATCTGCTTACTAGAGCAACAGAGCCTCAATGGAAGTCATGTTCTAGATTGGAATTTAGAATGGAATGTGCCAGGAGAAAGCCCCTCATGTTTGTCTCACTGCTTCTTGTTCGAGTTTTTAATGTAATTTTTTATTTTTTATTACAGCAAATATGATTACAATGTTTGGCTTGTTGTAGGTGTGGAAGATGTGGTTCTTTTACACATACACATATGTCTGTTCTTCCTGGGATCCTTTTCCCATGTACCTTATGACAGAATGTTGAGTAGTCTTCTCTTGGTATTCTGTAGGTCTTTGGTGATTATATATGTCACCTGTGTTTGTATATGTCTGTTAACCCCAATATCATAATGAAACCAATCCTCACACCTTTCCATTGGTGAACCATAAGTTTGTTGAATGAATCTGTGATTGCCCTTCTCCGTGGAAATATCTGCCCTGGTATCCATTTTTCGGTCACACCTATAAGAGATATGATACGATATGTGTCTTTCACTTTCTGACTTACTACAAGTCACGTGATTACCTCTAGACACACCTACGGTGCTGCAAATGGCATTGTGTCCTTTTATTCCTTGGCTTCTATTCTGCCTTAGCGAGGTCCATTTTCAACAATGTGATTCCCTGAGGGCTGAGGATTAGCTGACTTGGGTAGCCTGACCCTGCCGGCCGGCCCTCCCCAGGTGTGCCTGGGTTGAGTTCAATATAAACAGCGCTGCAGGCAGCAATAGCCCCTGAAGCTGTGCCTGACTCCATATTCTCTGCCCCGTCAGCAGTCTCGGGGCTGTTCTGGAGGGAGGGAGTGAGGGGCCACGGCTTTGTGGGTGGCCCGGTGTGAGTGGGTCTCTGCTGGACTTTCTGCAGGAGTTGCCAGGTTTCCACCTGTAAAGAAGAGGATGTGGCACCCATACCTTCCGCTGGAATTTCTCTCCGGACAGAGGTGAGGAAGGAAAAAAGCAGTGGGTGCCGGGACAGGAGGGGTATCTCAGGCAGGGCAATGGAAAGCTTCCAGAAGAGTGCCCAGGGCCAGGACCATACTGGCTGGCCTGCAGGCCACAAGTTGGCCTGCGTGCTGTCGCTGGTGTGGCTCCACACCCCTTCCTCTAGGCTTTCAAGCCCTTGTACATATTCAGGTGTTTTACCTGGGAAGGGTGGGAAAAGTTCAACAGCCGCTGGCCTGGGGCTCAGCTCACGGTTACTCACAGATGCCTCGGGTCCCTTTCACTGAGGAAGGTGTAGGTCTTGTCTATTCCATAGTTGGTTTTTGGAACGGTACCTGTGCTTATATCAAACTCTGGTTTTATGCATCACCCCACCTCTCCTTCCCCCTTAAGCAGGCATAAGAGTGTTTTCTAAATGTGAGACACTGTTCTCTTTCCTAACTCAGTTCAAGTGTAGCCATGTTTACAGGATCTTCATAAGTGATATCTTATGATAAGATTCTTTTTCTGTGTGACTTATTTCACTTAGAATCATCATACCTGAATCCACCCATTTCGCTGCTACTGGTCTTATGACATTGATTTCATGGCTGAGGGATATTCCATCGTATGTAAGTACCACAATTTTTTGAACCATTAATATATTTCCTGGGATATTTAAGGTGTACCCAAGTTGAGGTCCTTGTAAGCAGTGCAACCCTAAATTTTGGGGTGGCTCTGTCTTATTGATTTTCAGTTTTCCCAAGGTATATTCCCTAGACTGGAAGTGCCCTTGGCTCTGTAGCTCTGTTCTTTACTTGTTTTAGGGAACACAATGCACTCCTCCAGAGAGGCAGTTGGCAATTTACATCCCGCCTATCAGCATAACAAGGCTCCCTGTTCTCCAGGGCCTGTCTTGACTTTCTGGTTTTTACACATTTTCTGGATGTTCCTTTTGACCGGTGGGTAGTGATACTACTTTGTAGTGCAGATTTACATTGCCCGCTTGCTTGCTTGGCCAAAAAGGGCGTATGCGTTTTCTCCTGAATATATTCAGGAGAAAACGCATACGCCCTTTTTGGGCAAGTGCATCATTGTGGAAGTTGTGCCCCTCTTCCTGTGCTTTAAAGGCGATTCCAACGTACTTCTTGAAATCTGTTTCCTGCTATTCTGACTCGCTTTCAAGTCCACCTCGTTGCCTTCCCTCAACAGATTTTTGGACGATAGTTGTCCTTTATTACTCGGCCAGTTTGTGACTTGCTGTGCCCCTGAGCTCCATTTTTCAACTCGTTTTTGGTGAGCTGACCGCAAGTCCAAAATTTTGGTTCAGGACCTATACTGGTTCCCGGTGGGTGGCTGAGACTTTGGTTAATTCTTCTTCCTGCCTGGAAATTACAGTGATATGTGCCCGTCCAAATGCTTAACAGCTACTCTCTCATTGGTTCTCCCTCTTCCCTTTCATCCTCTGCCAAATTGGCAACCTGTGTGAACCAGGAAATTAAAGGGGCTGTCTCTCCATGTTTGGAGGTTGATAGTAAAGCAGATGAAAAGTCAAATCGGAGCACCAGGAGAGGGCCTATTCGTTGAGTTTTAGAAACCTTTCGTATTCACAGTGTGTCCGTTCTCTAGGTTTCCCGTACATGTTATAGCTGTAGTAATATTCCCTTCAACCTGGAGAGTTGGGGCCCATGGAATGGGTGCCATGCATTTGTGATTTAAAGGGTCTGCATTTGCTCACCCAATCTCACCAAACCTCTCAGTCCCAAGTGTCCTTCCTTATGCCACATCCAGCTGTCGTTGTAGATAGGGTCATTCCAGGTTTCATCAGGGACCCTGAAGGAATTGTAAAGAATTTCCGAGTTTTTTTGTTTTGTTTTTGAAATTCCTTTTTATAGTGGGTTTGAGCTGATTCTCGCTGCCATGTTTATGCCAGTCTAGACACACTTGATTCCCTTAAGGAGACATATCAATACATATGTTTTAAGATTCTTACTAGTCAGATATATTCCTCTGCGGGAAATATGGGGTTTTGAGTCCCTTTGACTGAGGAAGGTGTAGGTCTTGTGTATTCCATAGTAGGTTTTTGGAACGGTACTTGTGCTTATATCAAACTCTGGTTTTATGCATCACCCCACCTCTCCTTCCCCCTTAAGCAGGCATAAGAGTGTTTTCTAAATGTGAGACACTGTTCTCTTTCCTAACTCAGTTCAAGTGTAGCCATGTTTATAAGATCTTCATAAGTGATATCTTATGATAAGTTTCTTTTTCTGTGTGACTTATTTCACTTAGAAAAATCGTACCTGAATCCACCCATTTTGCTGCTACTGGTCTTATGACATTGATTTCATTGCTGAGGGATATTCCATCGTAAGTAAGTACCACAAATTTCTGAACCTTTTTTATATTTCCTGGGATACTTAAGTTGTATCAAAGTTGAGGTCCTTGTAAGCAGTGCAGCCCTAAATTTTGGGGTGGCTCTGTCTTATTGATTTTCAGTTTTCCCAAGGTATATTCCCTAGACTGGAAGTGCCCTTGGCTCTGTAGCTCTGTTGTTTACTTGTTTTAGGGAACACAATGCACTCCTCCAGAGAGGCAGTTGGCAATTTACATCCCGCCCATCAGCATAACAAGGCTCCCTGTTCTCCAGGGCCTGTCTTGCCTTTCTTGTTTTTACACATTTTGTGGATGTCCCTTTTGACCGGTGGGAAGTGATACTTCTTTGTAGTGCAGATTTGCATTGCCCGCTTGCTTGCTTGGCCAAAAAGGGCGTATGCGTTTTCTCCTGAATATATTCAGGAGAAAACACATACGCCCTTTTTGGCCAAGTGCATCATTGTCGAAGTTGTGCCCCTCTTCCTGTGCTTTAAAGGCGATTCCAATGTACCTCTTGAAATCTGTTTCCTGCTATTCTGCCTTGATTTCAAGTCTGCCTCCTTGCCTTTCCTCAACAGATTTTTGGACGATAGTTGTCCTTTATTACTTGGCCAGTTTGTGAATTGCTGTGCCCCTGAGCTCCATTTTTCAACTCGTTTTTGGTGAGCTGACCGCAAGTCCAAAATTTTGGTTCAGGACCTATAATGGTTCCCGGTGGGTGGCTGAGACTTTGGTTAATTCTTCTTCCTGCCGGGAAATTACAGTGATATGTGCCCGTCGAAATGCCTAACAGCTACTCTCTCATTGGTTCTCCCTCTTCCCTTTCATCCTCTGCCAAATTGGAAACCTGTGCGAACCAGGAGGTTAAAGGGGCTGTCTCTCCAATTTGGGAGGTTGATAGTAAAGCAGATGGAAAGTCAAACCGGAACACCAGGATAGGGGCTATTCGTTGAGTTTTAGAAACCTTTCATATTCACAGTGTGTCCGTTCTCTAGGTTTCCCATACTTGTTATAGCTGTAGTAATATTCCCTTCAACCTGGAGAGGTGGGACTCATGGAATGGGTGCCAAGAATTTGTGCTTTAAAGGGTCTGCATTTGCTCACCCAATCTCACCAATCGTCTCAGTCCCAAGTGTCCCTCCTTATGCCACATCCAGCTGTCGTTGTAGATAGGGTCATTCCAGGTTTCATCAGAGACCCTGAAGGAATTGTAAAGAATTTCCCAGTTTTTTTGTTTTGATTTTGAAATTCCTTTTTATAGTGGGTTTGAGCTGATTCTCGCTGCCATGTTTATGCCAGTCTAGACACACTTGATTCCCTTACGGAGACATATCAATACATAGGTTTTAAGATTCTTACTAGTCAGATATATTCCTCTGCGGGAAATATGGTGTTTTGAGTCCCTTTCACTGAGGAAGGTGTAGGTCTTGTCTATTCCATAGTTGGTTTTTGGAACGGTACCTGTGCTTATATCAAACTCTGGTTTTATGCATCACCCCACCTCTCCTTCCCCCTTAAGCAGGCATAAGAGTGTTTTCTAAATGTGAGACACTGTTCTCTTTCCTAACTCAGTTCAAGTGTAGCCATGTTTACAGGATCTTCATAAGTGATAACTTATGATAAGTTTCTTTTTCTCTGTGACTTATTTCACTTAGAATCATCGTACCTGAATCCACCCATTTTGCTGCTACTGGTCTTATGACATTGATTTCATGGCTGAGGGATATTCCATTGTACGTAAGTACCACAATTTTTTGAACCATTTTTATATTTCCTGGGATACTTAAGGTGTATCCAAGCGAGGTCCTTGTAAGCAGTGCAGCCCTAAATTTTGGGGTGGCTCTGTCTTATTGATTTTCAGTTTTCCCAAGGTATATTCCCTAGACTGGAAGTGCCCTTGGCTCTGTAGCTCTGTTGTTTACTTGTTTTAGGGAACACAATGCACTCCTCCAGAGAGGCAGTTGGCAATTTACATCCCGCCCATCAGCATAACAAGGCTCCCTGTTCTCCAGGGCCTGTCTTGCCTTTCTGGTTTTTACACATTTTGTGGATGTCCCTTTTGACCGGTGGGAAGTGATACTTCTTTGTAGTGCAGATTTGCATTGCCTGCTTGCTTGCTTGGCCAAAAAGGGCGTATGCGTTTTCTCCTGAATATATTCAGGAGAAAACGCAAACGCCCTTTTTGGGCAATTGCATCATTGTCGAACTTGTGCCCCTCTTCCTGTGCTTTAAAGGCGATTCCAACGTACTTCTTGAAATCTGTTTCCTGCTATTCTGACTCGCTTTCAAGTCCACCTCGTTGCCTTCCCTCAACAGATTTTTGGACGATAGTTGTCCTTTATTACTCGGCCAGTTTGTGAATTGCTGTGCCCCTGAGCTCCATTTTTCAACTCGTTTTTGGTGAGCTGACCGCAAGTCCAAAATTTTGGTTCAGGACCTATACTTGTTCCCGGTGGGTGGCTGAGACTTTGGTTAATTCTTCTTCCTGCCTGGAATTTACAGTGATATGTGCCCGTCCAAATGCCTAACAGCTACTCTCTCATTGGTTCTCCCTCTTCCCTTTCATCCTCTGCCAAATTGGAAACCTGTGCGAACCAGGAGGTTAAAGGGGCTGTCTCTCCAAGTTGGGAGGTTGATAGTAAAGCAGATGGAAAGTCAAACCAGAACACCAGGATAGGGGCTATTCGTTGAGTTTCAGAAACCTTTCGTATTCACAGTGTGTCCGTTCTCTAGGTTTCCCGTACATGTTATAGCTGTAGTAATATTCCCTTCAACCTGGAGAGGTGGGACTCATGGAATGGGTGCCAAGCATTTGTGCTTTAAAGGGTCTGCATTTGCTCACCCAATCTCACCAATCGTCTCAGTCCCAAGTGACCCTCCTTATGCCACATCCAGCTGTCGTTGTAGATAGGGTCATTCCAGGTTTCATCAGAGACCCTGAAGGAATTGTAAAGAATTTCCCAGTTTTTTTGTTTTGTTTTTGAAATTCCTTTTTATAGTGGGTTTGAGCTGATTCTCGCTGCCATGTTTATGCCAGTCTAGACACACTTGATTCCCTTACGGAGACATATCAATACATAGGTTTTAAGATTCTTACTAGTCAGATATATTCCTCTGCCTGAAATATGGTGTTTTGAGTCCCTTTCACTGAGGAAGGTATAGGTCTTGTCTATTCCATAGTTGGTTTTTGGTACGGTACCTCTGCTTATATCAAACTCTGGTTTTATGCATCACCCAACCTCTCCTTCCCCCTTAAGCAGGCATAAGAGTGTTTTCTAAATATGAGACACTGTTCTCTTTCCTAACTCAGTTCAAGTGTAGCCATGTTTATAGGATCTTTATAAGTGATATCTTATGATAAGTTTCTTTTTCTGTGTGACTTATTTCACTTAGAATCATCGTACCTGAATCCACCCATTTTGCTGCTACTGGTCTTATGACATTGATTTCATGGCTGAGGGATATTCCATCGTACGTAATTACCACAATTTTTTGAAACATTTTTATATTTCCTGGGATACTTAAGGTGTATCCAAGTTGAGGTCCTTGTAAGCAGTGCAGCCCTAAATTTTGGGGTGGCTCTGTCTCATTGATTTTCAGTTTTCCCAAGGTATATTCCCTAGACTGGAAGTGCCCTTGGCTCTGTAGCTCTCTTCTTTACTTGTTTTAGGGAACAGAATGCACTCCTCCAGAGAGGCAGTTGGCAATTTACATCCCGCCCATCAGCATAACAAGGCTCCCTGTTCTCCAGGGCCTGTCTTGCCTTTCTGGTTTTTACACATTTTGTGGATGTCCCTTTTGACCGGTGGGAAGTGATACTTCTTTGTAGTGCAGATTTGCATTGCCCGCTTGCTTGCTTGGCCAAAAAGGGCGTATGCGTTTTCTCCTGAATATATTCAGGAGAAAACGCATACGCCCTTTTTGGCCAAGTGCATCATTGTCGAACTTGTGCCCCTCTTCCTGTGCTTTAAAGGCGATTCCAACGTACCTCTTGAAATCTGTTTCCTGCTATTCTGCCTCGCTTTCAAGTCCGCCTCGTTGCCTTCCCTCAACAGATTTTTGGACGATAGTTGTCCTTTATTACTCGGCCAGTTTGTGAATTGCTGTGCCCCTGAGCTCCATTTTTCAACTCGTTTTTGGTGAGCTGACCGCAAGTCCAAAATTTTGGTTCAGGATCTATACTGATTCCCGGTGGGTGGCTGAGACTTTGGTTAATTCTTCTTCCTGCCGGGAAATTACAGTGATATGTGCCCGTCCAAATGCCTAACAGCTACTCTCTCATTGGTTCTCCCTCTTCCCTTTCATCCTCTGCCAAATTGGCAACCTGTGCGAACCAGGAGGTTAAAGGGGCTGTCTCTCCAAGTTGGGAGGTTGATAATAAAGCAGATGGAAAGTCAAACCGGAGCACCAGGAGAGGGACTATTCGTTGAGTTTTAGAAACCTTTCGTATTCACAGTGTGTCCGTTCTCTAGGATTCCCTTACATGTTATATCTGTAGTAATATTCCCTTCAACCTGGAGAGTTGGGACCCATGGAATGTGTGCCATGCATTATTGCTTTAAAGGGTCTGCATTTGCTCACCCAATCTCACCAATCCTCTCAGTCCCAAGTGTCCAGCCTTATGCCACATCCAGCTGTCATTGTAGATAGGGTCATTTCCGGTTTCATCAGAGACCCTGAAGGAATTGTAAAGAATTTCCCAGTTTTTTTGTTTTATTTTTGAAATTCCTTTTTATAGTGGGTTTGAGCTGATTCTCGCTGCCATATTTATCCCAGTCTAGACACACTTGATTCCCTTACGGAGACATATCAATACATAGGTTTTAAGATTCTTACTAGTCAGATATATTCCTCTGCGGGAAATATGGGGTTTTGAGTCCCTTTCACTGAGGAAGGTGTAGGTCTTGTCTATTCCATAGTTGGTTTTTGGAACGGTACCTGTGCTTATATCAAACTCTGGTTTTATGCATCACCCCACCTCTCCTTCCCCCTTAAGCAGGCATAAGAGTGTTTTCTAAATGTGAGACACTGTTCTCTTTCCTAACTCAGTTCAAGTGTAGCCATGTTTACAGGATCTTCATAAGTGATATCTTATGATAAGTTTCTTTTTCTGTGTGACTTATTTCACTTAGAATCATCGTACCTGAATCCACCCATTTTGCTGCTACTGGTCTTATGACATTGATTTCATGGCTGAGGGATATTCGGTCGTACGTAAATACCAAAATTTTTTGAACCATTTTTATATTTCCAGGGATATTTAAGGTGTACCCAAGTTGAGGTTCTTGTAAGCAGTGCAGCCCTAAATTTTGGGGTGGCTCTGTCTTATTGATTTTCAGTTTTCCCAAAGTATATTCCCTAGACTGGAAGTGCCCTTGGCTCTGTAGCTCTGTTCTTTACTTGTTTTAGGGAACACAATGTACTCCTCCAGAGAGGCAGTTGGCAAATTACATCCCGCCCATCAGCATAACAAGGCTCCCTGTTCTCCCGGGCCTGTCTTGCCTTTCTGGTTTTTACACATTTTGTGGATGTCCCTTTTGACCAGTGGGAAGTGATACTTCTTTGTAGTGCAGATTTGCATTGCCCGCTTGCTTGCTTTGTCAAAAATGGCATATGCGTTTTCTCCTGAATATATTCAGGAGAAAACGCATACGCCCTTTTTGGCCAAGTGCATCATTGTCGAAGTTGTGCCCCTCTTCCTGTGCTTTAAAGGCGATTCCAACGTACCTCTTGAAATCTGTTTCATGCTATTCTGCCTCGCTTTCAAGTCCGCCTTGTTGCCTTCCCTCAACAGATTTTTGGCCGATAGTTGTCCTTTATTACTCGGCCAGTTTGTGAATTGCTGTGCCCCTGAGCTCCATTTTTCAACTCGTTTTTGGTGAGCTGACCGCAAGTCCAACATTTTGGTTCAGGACCTTTGCTGATTCCCGGTGGGGGGCTGAGACTTTGGTTAATTGTTTTTTCCTGCCGGTAAATTACAGTGATATGTGCCCGTCCAAATGCCTAACAGCTACTCTCTCATTGGTTCTCCCTCTTCCCTTTCATCCTCTGCCAAATTTGATACCTGTGCGCACCAGGAGGTTAAAGGGGCTGTCTCTCCAAGTTGGGACGTTGATAGTAAAGCAGATGGAAAGACAAACCGGAGCACCAGGAGAGGGACTATTCGTTGAGTTTTAGAAAGCTTTCGTATTCACAATGTGTCCGTTCTCTAGGTTTCCCGTACATGTTATAGCTGTAGTAATATTGCCTTCAACCTGGAGAGTTGGGACTCGTGGAATGGGTGCCAGGCATTTGTGCTTTAAAGGGTCTGCATTTGCTCACCCAATCTCACCAATCGTCTCAGTCCCAATTGTCCCTCCTTATGCCACATCCAGCTGTCATTGTAGATAGGGTCATTCCAGGTTTCATCAGAGACACTGAAGGAATTGTAAAGAATTTCCCAGTTTTTTTTTGTTTTGTTTTTGAAATTCCTTTTTATAGTGGGTTTGAGCTGATTCTCGCTGCTAAGTTTATGCCAGTATAGACACACTTGATTCCCTTACGGAGACATATCAATACAGAGGTTTTAAGATTCTTACTAGTCAGATATATTCCTCTGCGGGGAATATGGGGTTTTGAGTCCCTTTCACTGAGGAAGGTGTAGGTGTTGTCTATTCCATAGTTGGTTTTTGGAACGGTACCTGTGCTTATATCAAACTCTGGTTTTATGCATCACCCCACCTCTCCTTCCCCCTTAAGCAGGCATAAGAGTGTTTTCTAAATGTGAGACACTGTTCTCTTTCCTAACTCAGTTCAAGTGTAGCCATGTTTACAGGATCTTCATAAGTGATATCTTATGATAAGTTTCTTTTTCTGTGTGACTCATTTCACTTAGAATCATCGTACCTGAATCCACCCATTTTGCTGCTACTGGTCTTATGACATTGATTTCATGGCTGAGGGATATTCCATCGTACGTAAGTACCACAATTTTTTGAACCATTTTTATATTTCCTGGGATATTTAAGGTGTACCCAAGTTGAGGTCCTTGTAAGCAGTACAGCCCTAAATTTTGGGGTGGCTCTGTCTTATTGATTTTCAGTTGTCCCAAGATATATTCCCTAGAATGGAAGTGCTGCTGGCTCTGTAGCTCTGTTGTTTACTTGATTTAGGGAACAGTATTCACTCCTCCAGAGAGGCAGTTGGCAATTTACATCCCGCCCATCAGCATAACAAGGCTCCCAGTTCTCCAGGGCCTGTCTTGCCTTTCTGGTTTTTACACATTTTGTGGATGTCCCTTTCGACCCGTGGGAAGTGAAACTTCTTTGTAGTGCAGATTTGCATTGCCCACTTTCTTGCTTGGCCAAAAAGGGCGTATGCGTTTTCTCCTGAATATATTCAGGAGAAGACGCATACGCCCTGTTTGGAAAAGTGCATCATTGTCGAAGTTGTGCCCCTCTTCCTGTGCTTTAAAGGCGATTCCAACGTACCTCTGGAAATCTGTTTCCTGCTATTCTGCCTCGCTTTCAAGTCCGCCTCGTTGCCTTCCCTCAACAGATTTTTGGACCATAGTTGTCCTTTATTACTCGGCCAGTTTGTGAATTGCTGTGCCCCTGTGCTCCATTTTTCAACTCGTTTTTGGTGATCTGACCGCAAGTCCAACATTTTGGTTCAGGACCTATGCTGGTTCCCGGTGGGGAGCTTAGACTTTGGTTAATTCGTCTTCCTGCCGGGAAGTTAGAGTGATATGTGCCCGTCCAAATGCCTAACAGCTACTCTCTCATTGGTTCTCCCTCTTCCATTTCATCCTCTGCCAAATTGGCAACCTGTGCGAACCAGGAGGTTAAAGGGGCTGTCTCTCCTAGTTGGGAGGTTGATAGTAAAGCAGATGGAAAGTCAAACCGGAGCACCAGGAGAGGGACTATTCGTTGAGTTTTAGAGACCTTTCGTATTCACAGTGTGTCCGTTCTCTAGGTTTCCCGTACATGTTATAGCTGTAGTAATATTCCCTTCAACCTGGAGAGTTGGGACTCATGGAATGGGTGCCAGGCATTTGTGCTTTAAAGGGTCTGCATTTGCTCACCCAATCTCACCAATCCTCTCAGTCCCAAGTGTCCCTCCTTATGCCACATCCAGCTGTCATTGTAGATGGGGTCATTCCAGGTTTCATCAGAGACCCTGAAGTAATTGTACAGAATTTCCCAGTTTTTTTTGTTTTGTTTTTGAAATTCCTTTTTATAGTGGGTTTGAGCTGATTCCCGCTGCCATGTTTATGCCAGTCTAGACACACTTGATTCCCTTACGGAGACATATCAATACATAGGTTTTAAGATTCTTACTAGTCAGATATATTCCTCTGCGGGAAATATGGGGTTTTGAGTCCCTTTCACTGAGGAAGGTGTAGGTCTTGTCTATTCCGTAGTTGGTTTTTGGAACGGTACCTGTGCTTATATCAAACTCTGGTTTTATGCATCACCCCACCTCTCCTTCCCCCTTAAGCAGGCATAAGAGTGTTTTCTAAATGTGAGACACTGTTCTCTTTCCTAACTCAGTTCAAGTGTAGCCATGTTTACAGGATCTTCATAAGTGATATCTTATGATAAGTTTCTTTTTCTGTGTGACTTATTTCACTTAGAATCATCGTACCTGAATCCACCCATTTTGCTGCTACTGGTCTTATGACATTGATTTCATGGCTGAGGGATATTCCATCGTACGTAAGTACCACAATTTTTTGAACCATATTTATATTTCCTGGGATATTTAAGGTGTACCCAAGTTGAGGTCCTTGTAAGCAGTGCAGCCCTAAATTTTGGGGTGGCTCTGTCTTATTGATTTTCGGTTTACCCATGGTATATTCCCTAGACTGGAATTGCCCTTGGCTCTGTATCTCTGTTCTTTACTTGTTTTAGGGAACACAATGTACTCCTCCAGAGAGGCAGTTGGCAATTTACATCCCGCCCATCAGCATAACAAGGCTCCCTGTTCTCCAGGGCCTGTCTTGTCTTTCTGGTTTTTACACATTTTGTGGATGTCCCTTTTGACGGCTGGGAAGTGATACTTCTTTGTAGTGCAGATTTGCATTGCCCGCTTGCTTGCTTGGCCAAGAAAGGCGTATGCGTTTTCTCCTGAATATATTCAGGAGAAAATGCATACGCCCTTTTTGGCCAAGTGCATCATTGTCGATGTTGTGCGCCTCTTCCTGTGCTTTAAAACCGATGCCAACGTACCTCTTGAAATCTGTTTTTTCTTATTCTGCCTCGCTTTCAAGTCCGGTTCTTTGTCCTCCCTCAAAAGATTTTTGAACGATAGTTGTCCTTTATTACTCGGCCAGTTTGTGAATTGCTGTGCCCCTGAGCTCCATTTTTCAACTCGTTTTTTGTTAGCTGACTGGAAGTCCAAAATTTTGGCTCAGAACCTATACTGGTTCCTGGTGGGTGGCTGAACTTTGGTTAATTCTTCTTCCTGCCTGGAAATTAGAGTGACATGTGCCCGTCCAAATGCCTAACAGCTACTCTCTCATTGGTTCTCCCTCTTCCCTTTCATCCTCTGCCAAATGGCAAACCTGTGCGAACCAGGAGGTTAAATGGGCTGTCTCTCCAAGTTGGGAGGTTAATAGTAAAGCATATGGAAAGTCAAACCGAAGCAACAGGAGAGGGACTATTCGTTGAGTTTTAGAAACTTTTCGTATTCACAGTGTGTCCGTTCTCTAGGTTTCCCGTACATGTCATAGCTGTAGAAATATTCCCTTCAACCTGGAGAGTTGGGACCCATGGAATGGGTACCATGCATTATTGCTTTAAAGGGTCTGCATTTGCTCACCCAATCTCACCAATCGTCTCAGTCCAAAGTGTCCAGCCTTAGGCCACATCCAGCTGTCATTGTACATAGGGTCATTCCATGTTTCATCAGAGACCCTGAAGGAATTGTAAAGAATTTCCCAGTTTTTTTGTTTCGTTTTTGAAATTCCTTTTTATACTGGTTTTGAGCTGATTCTCGCTGCCATGTTTATGCCAGTCTAGACACACTTGATTCCCTTACGGAGACATATGAATACATAGGTTTTAAGATTCTTACTAGTCAGATATATTCCTGTGCAGGAAATAAGGGGTTTTGAGACCCTTTCACTGAAGAAAGTGTAGGTCTTGTCTATTCCATAGTTGGTTTTTGGAACGGTACCTGTGCTTATATCAAACTCTGGTTTTATGCATCAGCCCACCTCTCCTTCCCCCTTAAGCAGGCATAAGAGTGTTTTCTAAATGTGAGACTCTGTTCTCTTTCCTAACTCAGTTCAAGTGTAGCCATGTTTACAGGATCTTCATGAGTGATATCTTATGATAAGTGTCTTTTTCTGTGTGACTTATTTCACTTAGAATCATCGTACCTGAATCCACTCATTTTGCTGCTACTGTTCTTATGACATTTATTTAATGGCTGAGGGATATTCCATCGTACATAAGGACCACAATTTTTTGAACCATTTTTATATTTCCTGGGATATTTAAGGTGTACCCAAGTTGAGGTTCTTTTAAGCAGTGCAGCCCTAAATTTTGGGCTGGCTCTGTCTTATTGAGTTTCAGTTTTCCCAAGGTGTATTCCCTAGACTGGAAGTGCCCTTGGCTCTGTAGATCTGTTGTTTACTTGTTTTAGGGAACACAATGCACTCCTCCAGAGAGGCAGTTGGCAATTTACATCCCGCCCATCAGCATAACAAGGCTCCCTGTTCTCCAGGGCCTGTCTTGCCTTTCTGCTTTTTACACATTTTGTGGATGTCCCTTTTGACCGGTGGGAAGTGATACTTCTCTGTAGTGCAGATTTGCATTGCCCGCGTGCTTGCTTGGCCAAAAAGGGTGTATGCGTTTTCTCCTGTATATATTCAGTAGAAAACGCATACACACTTTTTGGCCAAGTGCATCATTGTCGCAGTTGTGCCCCTCTTCCTGTGCTTTAAAGGCGATTCCAACGTACCTCTTGAAATCTGTTTCCTGCTATTCTGCCTCGCTTTCAAGTCCGCCTCGTTGCCTTCCCTCAACAGATTTTTGGACGATAGTTGTCCTTTATTACTCGGCCAGTTTCTGAATTGCTGTGGCCCTGAGCTCCATTTTTCAACTCGTTTTTGGTGAGCTGACCGCAAGTCCAAAATTTTGCTTCAGAACCTATGCTGGTTCCCGGTGCGGGGCTGAGACTTTGGTTAATTCTTCATCCTGCCGGGAAGTTAGAGTGATATGTGCCCGTCCAAATGCCTAACAGCTACTCTCTCATTGGTTCTCCCTCTTCCCTTTCATCCTCTGCCAAATTGGCAACCTGTGTGAACCAGGAGGTTAAAGGGGCTGTCTCTCCAAGTTGGGAGATTGATAGTAAAGCAGATGGAAAGTCAAACCGGAGCACCAGGAGAGGGACTATTCGTTGAGGTTTAGAAACCTTTCATATTCACAGTGTGTCCATTCCCTAGGTTTCCCGTACATGTTATATCTGTAGTAATATTCACTTCAACCTTGAGAGTTGGGACCCATGGAATGGGTTCCATGCATTATTGCTTTAAAGGGTCTGCATTTGCTCACCCAATCTCACCAATCATCTCAATCCCAAGTGTCCCTCCTTATGCCACATCCACTGTCGTTGTAGATATGGGTCATTACACGTTTTATCAGAGACCCTGAATGAATTGTAAAGAATTTCCCAGTTTTTTTTGTTTTGTTTTTTAAATTCATTTTTATAGTGGGTTTGAGCTGATTCTCACTGCCATGTTTATGCCAGTCTAGACACACTTGATTCCTTACGGAGACACATCAGTACATAGGTTTTAAGATTCTTACTATTCAGATATATTCCTCTGCGGGAAATATGGGCTTTTGAGTCCCTTTTACTGAGGAAGGTGTAGGTCTTGTCTATTCCATAGTTGGGTTTTGGAACGGTACCTGTTCTTATATCAAACTCTGGTTTTATGCATCACCCCACCTCTCCTTCCCCCTTAAGCAGGCATAAGAGTGTTTTCTAAATGTGAGACACTGTTCTCTTTCCTAACTCAGTTCAAGAGTAGTGATGTTTACAGGATCTTCATAAGTGATATCTTATGATAAGTTTCTTTTTCTGTGTGACTTATTTCACTTAGAATCATCGTACCTGAATCCACCCATTTTGCTGCTACTGGTCTTATGACATTGATTTCATGGTTGAGGGATATTCCATCGTACGTAAGTACCGCAATTTTTTGAACCATTTTTATATTTCCTGGGATATTTAAGGTGTACCCAATTTGATGTCCTTGTAAGCAGTGCAGCCCTAAATTTTGGGGTGGCTGTGCTTATTGATTTTTAGTTTTCCCAAGGTATATTCCCTAGACTGGAAGTGCCCTTGGCTCTGTAGCTCTGTTGTTTACTTGTTTTAGGGAACACAATGCACTCCTCCAGAGAGGCAGTTGGCAATTTACATCCCGCCCATCAGCATAACAAGGCTCCCTGTTCTCCAGGGCCTGTCTTGCCTTTCTGGTTTTTACACATTTTGTGGATGTCCCTTTTGACCGGTGGGAAGTGATACTTCTTTGTAGTGCAGATTTGCATTGCCCGCTTGCTTGCTTGGCCAAAAAGGGCGTATGCGTTTTCTCCTGAATATATTCAGGAGAAAACGCATACGCCCTTTTTGGCCAAGTGCATCATTGTCGAAGTTGTGCCCTTCTTCCAGGCTTTAAAGGCGATTCCAACGTACCTCTTGAAATCTGTTTCCTGCTATTCTGCCTCGCTTTCAAGTCTGCCTCGTTGCCTTCCCTCAACAGATTTTTGGCCGATAGTTGTCCTTTATTACTCGGCCAGTTTGTGAATTGCTGTGCCCCTGAGCTCCATTTTTCAACTCGTTTTTGGTGAGCTGACCGTAAGTCCAACATTTTGGTTCAGGACCTTTGCTGATTCCCGGTGGGGGGCTGAGACTTTGGTTAATTTTTCTTCCTGCCGGTAAATTACAGTGATATGTGCCCGTCCAAATGCCTAACAGCTACTCTCTCATTGGTTCTCCCTCTTCCCTTTCATCCTCTGCCAAATTTGATACCTGTGCGCACCAGGAGGTTAAAGGGGCTGTCTCTCCAAGTTGGGACGTTGATAGTAAAGCAGATGGAAAGACAAACCGGAGCACCAGGAGAGGGACTATTCGTTGAGTTTTAGAAAGCTTTTGTATTCACAATGTGTCCGTTCTCTAGGTTTCCCGTACATGTTATAACTGTAGTAATATTGCCTTCAACCTGGAGAGTTGGGACTCATGGAATGGGTGCCAGGCATTTGTGCTTTAAAGGGTCTGCATTTGCTCACCCATTCTCACCAATCGTCTCAGTCCCAATTGTCCCTCCTTATGCCACATCCAGCTGTCATTGTAGATAGGGTCATTCCAGGTTTCATCAGAGACACTGAAGGAATTGTAAAGAATTTCCCAGTTTTTTTTTGTTTTGTTTTTGAAATTCCTTTTTATAGTGGGTTTGAGCTGATTCTCGCTGCTATGTTTATGCCAGTATAGACACACTTGATTCCCTTACGGAGACATATCAATACAGAGGTTTTAAGATTCTTACTAGTCAGATATATTCCTCTTCGGGGAATATGGGGTTTTGAGTCCCTTTCACTGAGGAAGGTGTAGGTCTTGTCTATTCCACAGTTGGTTTTTGGAACGGTACCTGTGCTTATATCAAACTCTGGTTTTATGCATCACCCCACCTCTCCTTCCCCCTTAAGCAGGCATAAGAGTGTTTTCTAAATGTGAGACACTGTTCTCTTTCCTAACTCAGTTCAAGTGTAGCCATGTTTACAGGATCTTCATAAGTGATATCTTATGATAAGTTTCTTTTTCTGTGTGACTCATTTCACTTAGAATCATCGTACCTGAATCCACCCATTTTGCTGCTACTGGTCTTATGACATTGATTTCATGGCTGAGGGATATTCCATCGTACGTAAGTACCACAATTTTTTGAACCATTTTTATATTTCCTGGGATATTTAAGGTGTACCCAAGTTGAGGTCCTTGTAAGCAGTACAGCCCTAAATTTTGGGGTGGCTCTGTCTTATTGATTTTCAGTTGTCCCAAGATATATTCCCTAGAATGGAAGTGCTCCTGGCTCTGTAGCTCTGTTGTTTACTTGATTTAGGGAACAGTATTCACTCCTCCAGAGAGGCAGTTGGCAATTTACATCCCGCCCATCAGCATAACAAGGCTCCCAGTTCTCCAGGGCCTGTCTTGCCTTTCTGGTTTTTACACATTTTGTGGATGTCCCTTTCGACCCGTGGGAAGTGAAACTTCTTTGTAGTGCAGATTTGCATTGCCCACTTTCTTGCTTGGCCAAAAAGGGCGTATGCGTTTTCTCCTGAATATATTCAGGAGAAAACGCATACGCCCTTTTTGGAAAAGTGCATCATTGTCGAAGTTGTGCCCCTCTTCCTGTGCTTTAAAGGCGATTCCAACGTACCTCTGGAAATCTGTTTCCTGCTATTCTGCCTCGCTTTCAAGTCCGCCTCGTTGCCTTCCCTCAACAGATTTTTGGACGATAGTTGTCCTTTATTACTCGGCCAGTTTGTGAATTGCTGTGCCCCTGTGCTCCATTTTTCAACTCGTTTTTGGTGATCTGACCGCAAGTCCAACATTTTGGTTCAGGACCTATGCTGGTTCCCGGTGGGGAGCTTAGACTTTGGTTAATTCGTCTTCCTGCCGGGAAGTTAGAGTGATATGTGCCCGTCCAAATGCCTAACAGCTACTCTCTCATTGGTTCTCCCTCTTCCATTTCATCCTCTGCCAAATTGGCAACCTGTGCGAACCAGGAGGTTAAAGGGGCTGTCTCTCCTAGTTGGGAGGTTGATAGTAAAGCAGATGGAAAGTCAAACCGGAGCACCAGGAGAGGGACTATTCGTTGAGTTTTAGAGACCTTTCGTATTCACAGTGTGTCCGTTCTCTAGGTTTCCCGTACATGTTATAGCTGTAGTAATATTCCCTTCAACCTGGAGAGTTGGGACTCATGGAATGGGTGCCAGGCATTTGTGCTTTAAAGGGTCTGCATTTGCTCACCCAATCTCACCAATCCTCTCAGTCCCAAGTGTCCCTCCTTATGCCACATCCAGCTCTCATTGTAGATGGGGTCATTCCAGGTTTCATCAGAGACCCTGAAGGAATTGTACAGAATTTCCCAGTTTTTTTTGTTTTGTTTTTGAAATTCCTTTTTATAGTGGGTTTGAGCTGATTCCCGCTGCCATGTTTATGCCAGTCTAGACACACTTGATTCCCTTACGGAGACATATGAATACATAGGTTTTAAGATTCTTACTAGTCAGATATATTCCTCTGCGGGAAATATGGGGTTTTGAGTCCCTTTCACTGAGGAAGGTGTAGGTCTTGTCTATTCCGTAGTTGGTTTTTGGAACGGTACCTGTGCTTATATCAAACTCTGGTTTTATGCATCACCCCACCTCTCCTTCCCCCTTAAGCAGGCATAAGAGTGTTTTCTAAATGTGAGACACTGTTCTCTTTCCTAAATCAGTTCAAGTGTAGCCATGTTTACAGGATCTTCATAAGTGATATCTTATGATAAGTTTCTTTTTCTGTGTGACTTATTTCACTTAGAATCATCGTACCTGAATCCACCCATTTTGCTGCTACTGGTCTTATGACATTGATTTCATGGCTGAGGGATATTCCATCGTACGTAAGTACCACAATTTTTTGAACCATATTTATATTTCCTGTGATATTTAAGGTGTACCCAAGTTGAGGTCCTTGTAAGCAGTGCAGCCCTAAATTTTGGGGTGGCTCTGTCTTATTGATTTTCGGTTTACCCATGGTATATTCCCTAAACTGGAATTGCCCTTGGCTCTGTATCTCTGTTCTTTACTTGTTTTAGGGAACACAATGTACTCCTCCAGAGAGGCAGTTGGCAATTTACATCCCGCCCATCAGCATAACAAGGCTCCCTGTTCTCCAGGGCCTGTCTTGTCTTTCTGGTTTTTACACATTTTGTGGATGTCCCTTTTGACGGCTGGGAATTGATACTTCTTTGTAGTGCAGATTTGCATTGCCCACTTGCTTGCTTGGCCAAGGAAGGCGTATGCGTTTTCTCCTGAATATATTCAGGAGAAAATGCATACGCCCTTTTTGGCCAAGTGCATCATTGTCGATGTTGTGCGCCTCTTCCTGTGCTTTAAAACCGATGCGAACGTACCTCTTGAAATCTGTTTTTTCTTATTCTGCCTCGCTTTCAAGTCCGGTTCTTTGTCCTCCCTCAAAAGATTTTTGAACGATAGTTGTCCTTTATTACTCGGCCAGTTTGTGAATTGCTGTGCCCCTGAGCTCCATTTTTCAACTCGTTTTTTGTTAGCTGACTGGAAGTCCAAAATTTTGGCTCAGAACCTATACTGGTTCCTGGTGGGTGGCTGAACTTTGGTTAATTCTTCTTCCTGCCTGGAAATTAGAGTGACATGTGCCCGTCCAAATGCCTAACAGCTACTCTCTCATTGGTTCTCCCTCTTCCCTTTCATCCTCTGCCAAATTGCAAACCTGTGTGAACCAGGAGGTTAAATGGGCTGTCTCTCCAAGTTGGGAGATTAATAGTAAAGCATATGGAAAGTCAAACCGAAGCAACAGGAGAGGGACTATTCGTTGAGTTTTAGAAACTTTTCGTATTCACAGTGTGTCCGTTCTCTAGGTTTCCCGTACATGTCATAGCTGTAGAAATATTCCCTTCAACCTGGAGAGTTGGGACCCATGGAATGGGTACCATGCATTATTGCTTTAAAGGGTCTGCATTTGCTCACCCAATCTCACCAATCGTCTCAGTCCAAAGTGTCCAGCCTTAGGCCACATCCAGCTGTCATTGTACATAGGGTCATTCCATGTTTCATCAGAGACCCTGAAGGAATTGTAAAGAATTTCCCAGTTTTTTTGTTTCGTTTTTGAAATTCCTTTTTATACTGGTTTTGAGCTGATTCTCGCTGCCATGTTTATGCCAGTCTAGACACACTTGATTCCCTTACGGAGACATATGAATACATAGGTTTTAAGATTCTTTCTAGTCAGATATATTCCTGTGCAGGAAATAAGGGGTTTTGAGACCCTTTCACTGAAGAAAGTGTAGGTCTTGTCTATTCCATAGTTGGTTTTTGGAACGGTACCTGTGCTTATATAAAACTCTGGTTTTATGCATCAGCCCACCTCTCCTTCCCCCTTAAGCAGGCATAAGAGTGTTTTCTAAATGTGAGACTCTGTTCTCTTTCCTAACTCAGTTCAAGTGTAGCCATGTTTACAGGATCTTCATGAGTGATATCTTATGATAAGTGTCTTTTACTCTGTGACTTATTTCACTTAGAATCATCGTACCTGAATCCACTCATTTTGCTGCTACTGTTCTTATGACATTTATTTAATGGCTGAGGGATATTCCATCGTACATAAGGACCACAATTTTTTGAACCATTTTTATATTTCCTGGGATATTTAAGGTGTACCCAAGTTGAGGTTCTTTTAAGCAGTGCAGCCCTAAATTTTGGGCTGGCTCTGTCTTATTGAGTTTCAGTTTTCCCAAGGTGTATTCCCTAGACTGGAAGTGCCCTTGGCTCTGTAGATCTGTTGTTTACTTGTTTTAGGGAACACAATGCACTCCTCCAGAGAGGCAGTTGGCAATTTACATCCCGCCCATCAGCATAACAAGGCTCCCTGTTCTCCAGGGCCTGTCTTGCCTTTCTGCTTTTTACACATTTTGTGGATGTCCCTTTTGACCGGTGGGAAGTGATACTTCTCTGTAGTGCAGATTTGCATTGCCCGCGTGCTTGCTTGGCCAAAAAGGGCGTATGCGTTTTCTCCTGAATATATTCAGTAGAAAACGCATACGCACTTTTTGGCCAAGTGCATCATTGTCGCAGTTGTGCCCCTCTTCCTGTGCTTTAAATGCGATTCCAACGTACCTCTTGAAATCTGTTTCCTGCTATTCTGCCTCGCTTTCAAGTCCGCCTCGTTGCCTTCCCTCAACAGATTTTTGGACGATAGTTGTCCTTTATTACTCGGCCAGTTTCTGAATTGCTGTGGCCCTGAGCTCCATTTTTCAACTCGTTTTTGGTGAGCTGACCGCAAGTCCAAAATTTTGCTTCAGAACCTATGCTGGTTCCCGGTGGGGGGCTGAGACTTTGGTTAATTCTTCATCCTGCCGGGAAGTTAGAGTGATATGTGCCCGTCCAAATGCCTAACAGCTACTCTCTCATTGGTTCTCCCTCTTCCTTTTCATCCTCTGCCAAATTGGCAACCTGTGCGAACCAGGAGGTTAAAGGGGCTGTCTCTCCAAGTTGGGAGATTGATAGTAAAGCAGATGGAAAGTCAAACCGGAGCACCAGGAGAGGGACTATTCGTTGAGGTTTAGAAACCTTTCATATTCACAGTGTGTCCATTCCCTAGGTTTCCCGTACATGTTATATCTGTAGTAATATTCCCTTCAACCTTGAGAGTTGGGACCCATGGAATGGGTTCCATGCATTATTGCTTTAAAGGGTCTGCATTTGCTCACCCAATCTCACCAATCATCTCAGTCCCAAGTGTCCCTCCTTATGCCACATCCACTGTCGTTGTAGATATGGGTCATTACACGTTTTATCAGAGACCCTGAATGAATTGTAAAGAATTTCCCAGTTTTTTTTGTTTTGTTTTTTAAATTCATTTTTATAGTGGGTTTGAGCTGATTCTCACTGCCATGTTTATGCCAGTCTAGACACACTTGATTCCTTACGGAGACACATCAGTACATAGGTTTTAAGATTCTTACTATTCAGATATATTCCTCTGCGGGAAATATGGGCTTTTGAGTCCCTTTTACTGAGGAAGGTGTAGGTCTTGTCTATTCCATAGTTGGGTTTTGGAACTGTACATGTGCTTATATCAAACTCTGGTTTTATGCATCACCCCACCTCTCCTTCCCCCTTAAGCAGGCATAAGAGTGTTTTCTAAATGTGAGACACTGTTCTCTTTCCTAACTCAGTTCAAGAGTAGTGATGTTTACAGGATCTTCATAAGTGATATCTTATGATAAGTTTCTTTTTCTGTGTGACTTATTTCACTTAGAATCATCGTACCTGAATCCACCCATTTTGCTGCTACTGGTCTTATGACATTGATTTCATGGTTGAGGGATATTCCATCGTACGTAAGTACCGCAATTTTTGGAACCATTTTTATATTTCCTGGGATATTTAAGGTGTACCCAAGTTGATGTCCTTGTAAGCAGTGCAGCCCTAAATTTTGGGGTGGCTGTGCTTATTGATTTTTAGTTTTCCCAAGGTATATTCCCTAGACTGGAAGTGCCCTTGGCTCTGTAGCTCTGTTGTTTACTTGTTTTAGGGAACACAATGCACTCCTCCAGAGAGGCAGTTGGCAATTTACATCCCGCCCATCAGCATAACAAGGCTCCCTGTTCTCCAGGGCCTGTCTTGCCTTTCTGGTTTTTACACATTTTGTGGATGTCCCTTTTGACCGGTGGGAAGTGATACTTCTTTGTAGTGCAGATTTGCATTGCCCGCTTGCTTGCTTGGCCAAAAAGGGCGTATGCGTTTTCTCCTGAATATATTCAGGAGAAAACGCATACGCCCTTTTTGGCCAAGTGCATCATTGTCGAAGTTGTGCCCTTCTTCCAGTGCTTTAAAGGCGATTCCAACGTACCTCTTGAAATCTGTTTCCTGCTATTCTGCCTCGCTTTCAAGTCCGCCTCATTGCCTTCCCTCAACAGATTTTTGGACGATAGTTGTCCTTTATTACTCGGCCAGTTTGTGAATTGCTGTGCCCCTGAGCTCCATTTTTCAACTCGTTTTTGGTGAGCTGACCGCAAGTCCGAAATTTTGGTTCAGGACCTATGCTGGTTCCCGGTGGGGGGCTGAAACTTTGGTTAATTCTTCTTCCTGCCAGGAAATTACAGTGATATGTGCCCGTCCAAATGGCTAACAGCTACTCTCTCATTGGTTCTCCCTCTTCCCTTTCATCCTCTGCCAAATTGGCAACCTGTGCGAACCAGGAGGTTAAAGGGGCTGTCTCTCCAAGTTGGGAGGTTGATAGTAACGCAGATGGAAAGTCAAACCAGAGCACCAGGAGAGGGACTATTCGTTGAGTTTTAGAAACCTTTCGTATTCACAGTGTGTCCGTTCTCTAGGTTTCCCGTACATGTTATATCTGTAGTAATATTCCCTTCAACCTGGAGAGTTGGGACCCATGGAATGGGTGCCATGCATTATTGCTTTAAAGGGTCTGCATTTGCTCACCCAATCTCACCAATCCTCTCAGTCCCAAGTGTCCACGCTTATGCCACATCCAGCTGTCGTTGTAGATAGGGTCATTCCCGGTTTCATCAGAGTCACTGAAGGAATTGTAAAGAATTTCCCAGTTTTTTTGTTTTGTTTTTGAAATTCCTTTTTATAGTGGGTTTGAGCTGATTCTCCCTTCCATGTTTATGCCAGCCTAGGCACACTTGATTCCCTTACAGAGACATATCAATACATAGGTTTTAAGTTTCTTACTAGTCAGATATATTCCTCTGCGGGAAATATGGGGTTTTGAGTCCCTTTCACTGAGGAAGGTGTAGGTCTTGTCTATTCCATAGTTGGTTTTTGGAACGGTACCTGTGCTTATATCAAACTCTGGTTTTATGCATCACCCCACCTCTCCTTCCCCCTTAAGCAGGAATAAGAGTGTTTTCTAAATGTGAGACACTGTTCTCTTTCCTAACTCAGTTCAAGTGTAGCCATGTTTACAGGATCTTCATAAGTGATATCTTATGATAAGTTTCTTTTTCTGTGTGACTTATTTCACTTAGAATCATCGTACCTGAATTCACCCATTTTGCTGCTAATGGTCTTATGACATTGATTTCATGGCTGAGGGATATTCCATCATACGTAAGTACCACAATTTTTTGAACCATTTTTATATTTCCTGGGATATTTAAGGTGTACCCAAGTTGAGGTCCTTGTAAGCAGTGCAGCCCTAAATTTTGGGGTGGCTCTGTCTTATTGATTTTCAGATTTCCCAAGGTATATTCCCAAGATTGGAAGTGCCCTTGGCTCTGTAGCTCTGTTCTTTACTTGTTTTAGGGAACACAATGCACTCCTCCAGAGAGGCAGTTGGCAATTTACATCCCGCCCATCAGCATAACAAGGCTCCCTGTTCTCCAGGGCCTGTCTTTCCTTTCTGGTTTTTACACATTTTGTGGATGTCCCTTTTGACCGGTGGGAAGTGATACTTCTTTGTAGTGCAGATTTGCATGCCCTCTTGCTTGCTTGGCCAGAAAGGGCGTATGCGTTTTCTCCTGAATATATTCAGGAGAACACGCCTACGCCCTTTTTGGCCAAGTGCATCATTGTCGAAGTTGTGCCCCTCTTCCTGTGCTTTAAAGGTGATTCCAACGTACCTCTTGAAATCTGTTTCCTGCTATTCTACCTCGCTTTCAAATCCACCTCGCTGCCTTCCCTCAACAGATTTTTGGATGATAGTTGTCCATTATTACTCGGCCAGTTTGTGAATTGCTGTGCCCCTGAGCTCCATTTTTCAACTCGATTTTGGTGAGCGGCCCGCAATTCCAAAATTTTGGTTCAGGACCTATACTGGTTCCCGGTGGGTGGCTGAGACTTTGGTTAATTCTTCTTCCTGTCGGGAAGTTAGAGTGATATGTGCCCGTCCAAATGCCTAACAGCTACTCTCTCATTGGTTCTCCCTCTTCCCTTTCATCCTCTGCCAAATTGGCAACCTGTGCGAACCAGGAGGTTAAAGGGGCTGTCTCTCCAAGTTGGGTGATTGATAGTAAAGCAGATGGAAAGGCAAACCGGAGCACCAGGAGAGGGACTATTCGTTGAGTTTTAGAAACCTTTCGTATTCACAGTGTGTCCGTTCTCTACGTTCCCCGTACATGTTATAACTATAGTAATATTCCCTTCAACCTGGAGAGTTGAAACCCATGAAATGGGTGCCATGCATTATTGCTTTAAAGGGTCTGCATTTGCTCACCCAATCTCATCAATCCTCTCAGTCCCTAGTGTCCCTCCTTATGCCACATCCAACTGTCATTGTAGATAGGGTCATTCCATTTTTCATCACAGACCCTGAAGGAATTGTAATGAACTTCCCAGTTTTTTTGTTTTGTTTTTGAAATTCCTTTTTATAGTGGGTTTGAGCTGATTCTCGCTGCCATGTTTATGCCAGTCTAGACACATTTGATTCCCTTACGGAGACATATCAATACATAAGTTTTAAGATTCTTACTAGTAAGATATATTCCTCTGCAGGAAATATGGGGTTTTGAGTCCCGTTCACAGAGGAAGTAGTAGGTCTTGTCTATTCTGTATTTGGATTATGGAACCGTACCTGTGCTAATATCAAACTCTGGTTTTATTCATCACCCCACCTCTGCTTTCCCCTTAAGCATGCATAAGAGTGTTTTCTATATATGAGACTCTGTTCCCTTTCCTAATTCATTCCATGTGTAGCCATGTTTATACACCCTTCATAAGTGATATCTTATGATAAGTTTCTTTTTCTGTGTGATTTTTTCAGTTAGAATCATGGTACATGAATCCCATCATTATGCTGCTACTGGCCTTATGACATTGACTTCATGGCTGAGGGATATTCCATCATACGTATGTACCACAATTTCTTTACCATTTTTGTCTTTCCTGGGTTATTTAAGGTGTCCCAAAGTCGAGGTTCTTGTAAGCAGTGCTGCCCTATATTTTGGGTTGGCTGTGTCTTATTGATTTTCAATTTTCCCAAGGTATATTCCCATGACTGGAAGTGCCTTAGGTTGTGAAGCTCTGTTGAGTAATTCTTTTAGGGAACACAATGCACTCCTCCAGAGTGACTGTTGGCAATCTACATCCCACCCATCAGCATAACAAGGCTCCCTGTTCTCCAGAGCCCCTCTTGCCTTTCTGGTTTTTACACATTTTACGGATATCCCTTTTGACTGGTGGGAAGTGATACTTCTTTGTAGTGCAGATTTGCATTGTGCGGTTGCTTGGTTGGCCAAAATGGGTGTATGCGTTTTCTCCTGAATATATTCAGGAGAAAACGCATGCGCCCTTTATGGACAATTCCATAATTGTCGAAGTTGTGATGCTTTTCCTGTGTTTAAAGGCGATTCCAATGTACTTCTGGAAATCTGTTTCGTGCAAATCTCCCTCATTTTCAAGTCCGCCTCATGGCTTCTCCTCAACAGATTTTTGGAAGAGAGTAGTCCTCTATAACTCTGCAAGTTAGTGAATTGCTGTGCCCCTGAGCTCCATTTTTCAACTTGTGTCTTTGTGAGCTGACCGCAAACCCACAATTTTGCTTCAGGACCTATACTAGTTATGGGTGTGGGGCAGGCTCAGAGTTTGGTTAATTCTTCTTCATGACGGGAAATTAGACTGACATGTGGCCGTCCAAATGCCTACAGCTACTCTCTCATTGGTTCTCCCGCTTCCCTTATATCCTCTGCACAATGTGCCAACTGTGCGAACCAGGAGGTTATAGGGGCTGACTCTCCAAGTTGGGAGATTGATATTAAAGCAGTTGGAATGTCAAGCTGGAGCACATGGAGAGAAAAAAATTAGTAGAGTTTTAGAAACCTTTCACCATCAGAGGGTGTCCATTCTCTAGGTTTCCCATACATGTTATAACTGTAGTGATATTCCCTTCTACCTGGAGAGTTGGGAACCATGGAATCAGTGGCAGGCATTATTGATTTAAAGCGTCTGCATTTTCACACCCAATCTCACCAATCCTCTCAGTCCCAAGTGAACAGCCTTATGCCACATCCAGCTGTTGTTGTAGATAGGGTCATTCCAAGTTTCATCAGAACCCCTGAAGGTATTGTGTAAGAATTTCACTGTTTCTTTGTTTTGTTTTGAAATTCCTTTTTATAGTGGGTTTGAGCTTATTCTCACTGCCGTGTTTATGTCATTCTAGACACACTTGTTTCCCTTATGGAGACATATCAATACACAGGTTTTAAGATCCTTACTAGTCAGATATATTTCTCTGTGGGGAATAGGGGTGTTGAGTCCCATTCACTGAGGAAGGAGTCGGGCTTGTCTCTTCTGTATTTGGATTATGGAACGGTACCTGTGTTAATATCAAACTCTGGTTTTGTGTGTCTCCCCACCTCTCCTTCCCCCTTAAGCAAGCATAAGAGGGTTTTCTAAATCTGAGACTCTGTTCTCTTTCCTAATTCAGTTCATATGTAGCCAGGTTTACAGTCCCTTCATAAGTGATATCTTATATCAGAATGCACCATGGCCCTTGTCATAATAATGCTCCATGACCCCTGTCATCACAATGCTCCATTCCCTGGTTATCACAATGCTCCATGTCCCTTGTCATAACAATTCTCCACGTACTTGTCATCACAATGCTACATGACACTTCTCATCACAAAGTTACATGCTCGTTTCATCACAATTCTCCATGCACTTGTCATTGCAATGTTCCATGACCCCTGTCATAGCAAGCTCCAAGTGTTTGTCATCACAATGCTTCACGACTTTATCATCAAAATTCTCAATGGCACTTTTCATCACAATGTTCCGTACCCTTGTCATCACAATGTTCCATTCCCTTGTCATCACAATGCTCCATGACCCCTGTCATCACAATGCTCCCTGACACCTGTCATCACAATGCTTCATGCCCCTTGTCATTACAGTGCTCCATGATGCTCATCATCACAATTACCCAAGGTCTTCTTATCACAATGCTCCACGGTTTTGCCATCACAATGCTCCATGCCCTGGTCATCTCAAAGCTCAATGTCCCTTGTCCTCACAATTCTCCACGTCCTTGTCATCACAATGCTCCATGGCACTTCTCATCACAATGTTATATGCTCTTGTCATAACAATACTCCATGCACTTGTCATCGCAATGCTCCATGACCCCTGTCATAGGAAGCTCCATGCGCTTGTCATCACAATGTTTCACGACATGGACATTAAAATTATCAATGGCCCTTGTCATCTCAATGCTCCATGCGCTTATCATCACAATGCTCCTTTACCTTTGTCACAACAATCCTCCATGACACTTGGCATCACAATGCTCCGTGCTATTGTCATCACAATGGAACATGACATATGTCATCACAATGCTCCCTGACACCTGTCTTCACAATACTCCATGACCTTGTCATCACAATGCTCCATGCCCTTGTCATCACAATGTGCCATGCCCACTGTCATCAAAATAATCCATGAAACTTGTCAGACCAAAGCTCCATGCCACCTTTCATCACAATGCTCCATGAACCCTGTCATCACAATGCACCATGCCCATCATCATAATGCTTCATCCTCTTGTCATCACAATGAAATCAAAATGTTCCATGACCTCTGTCATCACAATGCTCCAAATCCTTGTGATCACAATGTTCCATAACACTTGTCATCACAATACCCCATGACGCTACTCATCACAATTATCCATGGACTTCTCATCACAATGCCCCATGACATTTGTCATCACAATGCGCAATACACATGTCATGACAATGCTCCCTGACTCTTGCCATCAGTATGCTCCCTGAACCCTTTCATGACAAGTCTCCATGCCTTTTTCATCACAAAGATCCATGCCATTTTCATCACAATGCTCCAAGACCCCTGTAATCACAATGCTCCATGCCCTTGTCATCACTAAGTTCCATGATGCATGTCATCAGAATGCTCCATGGCCTTCTCATCACAATGCTCCATGCCCTTGTCATCACAATGCTCCAAGACCCCTGTAATCACAATGGTCCATGCCCCTTTTCATCAGAATGCTCCATGAGACTTGTCATCACAAGGCTCCATGGTCTTCTCATCACAATGCTCCAGGACATTGTCATCAATATGCCCCATTCCCTTATCATCACAATGCTCCATGACCCCTGTCATCACAATACTCCAAGAACATTTTCAGCCCAATGTTCCATGACCTTCTCATCACAATGCTCCATGACCAATATCATCACAATTCTCCCTGACCACAGTCATCACAACGCTCAATATCACCTGACAACACAATGATCCGGGACTCTTGTCATCACAATGCTCCATTCCCTAGTCATCACAATGCTCCATGACCCCTGTCATCACAATACTCCATGAACATTTTCAGCCCAATGCTCCATGACACTTGTCATCACAATGATGCATGCCCTTGTCATCCCAATGCTCCATGACCCCTGTAATCACAATGCTCCGTGACGCTTGTCATCACAGTGCTCCATGACACTTGTCATCACAATGCTCCATGCCTTTGTCAGCAAAATGCTACATGACCTTGTCATTACAATGTTCTATGCACTTGTCATCACAATACTCCATTACCATTGCCATCACAATCCTCCATGAACCTTGGGATCACATTGCTCCATGCCCTTGTCATCACAATGCTCCATGCTCCTTGAAATCAAAATGATCCATGACCTCTGTCATCACAATGCTCCAAACCCTTGTGATCACAATGTTCCATAACACTTGTCATCACAATGCTCCATGATGCCTGTCATCACAATACTCCATGCCCTTTTCATCACAATGCTCCATGACCTTTGTCATCACAATTCTCGATACACTTGTCATCACAATGCTCCCTGACACTTGTCGTCAGAATGCTCCTTGAACCCTGTCACAAAAAGGCTCCATGCCTTTTTCATCAAAATGCACCATGCCGTTTTCATCACAATGCTCCATGCCATTGTCATCAAAATACTCCACAAGCTTGTCATCAGAATGCTCCATGTCCCTTGTCATCACAATTTTCCATGCACTTGTCAGCACAATGCTCCCTGACCCTTGTCATCACAATGCTCCAAGCCATTGTCATCACAATGCTCCATTACCTTTGTCATCAGAATCCTCCATGACACTTGGCATCACAATGCTCCATGGCATTGTCATCACAATGGGCCATTACATATGTCATCACAATGCTCCCTGACACCTGTCTTCACAATACTGAATGACCTGGTCATCACAATGCTCCATGCCCTTGTCATCACAATGCGCCATTCCAACTGTCATCGCAATAAGCCATGAAACTTATTAGACCAATGCTCTATGCCCTTGTCATCACAATGCCCCAAGCCCTTGTTATCACAATGCTCCATGACCCCTGTCATGACAATGCTCCGTGACTCCAGTCATCACAAGGCTTCATGACCTTTGTCATCACAGTGGTCCATGCCCTTGTCATCAACAGTCTCTGTGACCTTTTTAACCACAATGCTTCATGAACTTTTCATCACAATGCTCTTTGACCCTTGTCATCACAATGCTCTATGCCTTTCTCAGCACAATGCTCCATGACCCTTGTCATCACAATGCTCCATGCGCTTGTCAGCACAATGCTCCATGACCCATGTCATCACAATGCACCATGAGCTTGCCGTCACAGTGCTCCACAATCTTGTCATCACAATGCTCCATAAACCTTGTCATCACAATGCTCCATGCACTTCAAATCAAAATGCTCTCTCACCACTGATATCACAATGTTACATCACTATTCATCACAATACTCCCTCAACCCTGTCATCACAATGTTCCATGACTCCTGTCATCACAATGCTACATGCACTTATCATCACAATATTCGATGATCCCTGACATCACAATGTTCCATAACCCCTGTCATCAAAATGCTCCATGACCCTTTTCATCAAAATGCTCCATGACCCCTGACATCACAATGTTACATAACGCCTCTCATCAAAATGTTCCATGACCCTTTTCATCAAATTGGTCCATGACAATGTCATCACAATGCTCCCTGCCCTTCTCATCACAATGCACCACGCCCTTGTCATCAAAATGCTCCATGACCTTTGTCATCACAAAGCTCCATGACCCTTGGCATCACAATGCTCCATGCCATTGTCATCACAATACTCCATGAAACCTCTCATCACATTGTTCCATGCAATTGTCATCAAAAAGCTCCATGGTGCTTGTCATCACACTGCTCGATGCCCTTCTCATCACAATGCTCCATGCCCTTGTCATTACAATCCTCCATGACCCATGGATCACTGTGTTCCGTGCCCTTGTCATCACAATGCTCCATGCCCACTCTCATCACAATAATCCATGAAACTTTTCAGACAAATGTTCCATGCCCTTGTCATCACAATGCTCCATTACCCCTGTCATAACAATGCTCCATGAACACTGCCATCACAACGTTCCACGGGCTTGTCATCACAAGGCTCCATGACCCTTGTCATAACAATGCTCCAAGACACCTGTAATCACAGTGCTACATGCCCTTGTCATCACAGAGCTCCATGATGCATGTCATCAGAATGCTCCATGCCCTTGCCATCACAATGCTCCATTACCCCTGTGATAACAATGCTCCATGATCCCTGCCATCACGATGTTCCATGGCCTTGTCATCACAAGGCTCCATGACCCTTCTCATCACAATGCTCCAAGACCCCTGTAATCACAATGCTCCATGTCCCTTTTTATCTCAATGATCCATGAACCCTGTCATCACAATGCACCATGCCCATCATCATAATGCTTCAGGCTATTGTCATCACAATGAAATCAAAATGCTCCATGACCTCTGTCATAACACTGCTCCAAACCCTTGTGATCACAATATTCCATAACACTTGTCATCACAATGCCCCATGACGCTCGTCATCACAATTATCTATGGTCTTCTCTTCACAATGCTCCATGACCTTTGTCATCACAATGCTCAACACACTTGTCATCAAAATGCTCCCTGACACTTGTTCTCTGTATGCTCCTTGAACCCTGTCATGACAAGGCTCCATGCCTTTTTCATCACAATGATCCATGCCTTTTTCATCACAATGCTCCAAGACGCCTGTAATTACAATGCTCCATGCCCTTGTCATCACAAAGCTCAATGACGCATGTCATCAGACTGCTCCTTGGCCTTCTCATCACAATGCTCCATTCCCTTGTCATCACAATTTTCCAAGACACTCTAATCAAAATGCTCCATGCCCCTTTTCATCAGTATGCTCCATGAGACTTGTCTCACAAGGCTCCATGGTTTTCTCATCACAATGCTCCAGCACCTTGTCATCACAATGCTTCACGACCTTGTCATGAAAATTTTCAATGGCCCTTGTCATCATAATGCTCCAAGCCCTAGTCATCACAATGCTCCATTATATTTGTCATCACAATCCTCCATTACATTTGGCATCACAATGCTCCATGCCATTGTCATCGCAATGGACCATGACATATGTCATCACAATGCTCCCTGACACCTGTCTTCACAATACTCCATGACCTTCTCATCACAATGCCCCATGCCCTTGTCATCACAATGCCCCATGCCCACTGTCATCACAATAATCTATTAAACTTGTCAGACCAATGCTCCATGCCCCTGTCATCACAATGCTCCATGCCCTTGTCATCACAATGCTCCATGACCCTTGTCATCACAATGCTCTGTGACTCCAGTCATCACAATGCTTCATAACATTTGTCATCACAGTGGTCCATGCCTACATCATCACAAGGCTCTCTGACCTTTGTAACCACAATACTCCATGAACGTTTCATCACAATGCTCCGTGACCCTTGTCATCACAATGCTCCATGCCTTTGTCAGAACAATGCTCCATGACCCTTGTCATCACAATGTGCCACGTAATTTTCATCACAACGGTCCACAACCTTGTCATCGTAATGCTCCATAAACCTTGTAATCACAATGCTCCATGCACTTCTCATCAAAATGCTCTCTCAACAGAGATATCACAATGTTCCATCACTAGTCATCACAATACTCCCTCACCCCTGTAATCACAAAGTTGCATGACCCCTGTCATCACAATGCTACATCCCCTTATCATCACAATGTTCCATGACCCCTGACATCACAATGTTCCATAACCCCTGTCATCAAAATGCTCCATGACCCTTTTCATCCCAAAGCTCCATGACCCCTGACATCACAATGTTCTATAACCCCTGTCATCAAAATGTTCCATTACACTTTTCATCAAATTGCTGCATGACCCTGTCATCAAAATGCTCCCTGCCCTTCTCATCACAATGCACCACGCCCTTGACATCAAAATGCTCCATGACTTTTGTCATCACAAAGCTCCTTAACCCTTGGAATCACAATGTTCCATGAACCGTCTCATCACATTGTTCCATGCCCTTGTCATCACAAAGCTCCATGACGCTTGTCAAAACAATGTTTGATGCCCTTCTCATCACAATGCTCCATGCCCTTGTCATTAAAATCCTCCATGACCCATGGATCACAGTGTTCCGTGACCTTGTCATCACAATGATCCATGCCCACTCTCATCACAATAATCCATGAAACTTTTCAGACCAATGCTCCATGCCCTTCTCATCACAATGCTCCATTACCCCTGTCATAACAATGCTCCATGACCCCTGCCATCACAATGTTCCACACCATTGTCATCACAAGGCTCCATGACCCTTGTCATCACAATGCTCCAAGACCCCTGTAATCACAATGCTCCATGCCCTTGTCATCACAAAGCTCAGTGACACATGTCATCAGAATGCTCCATGGCCTTCTCATCACAATGCTCCTTGCCCTTGTCATCACAATGCTCCAAGACCCCTGTAATCACAATGCTCCATGCCCCTTTTCATCTCAATGCTCCATGAACGCTGTCATCACAATGCACCATGCCCATCACCATAATGCTTCAGGCTATTGTCATCACAATGAAATCAAAATGCTCCATGACCTCTGTCATCACAATGCTCCAAACCCTTGTGATCACAATGTTCCATAAAACTTATCATCACAACACCCCATGACGCTCATCATCAAAATTATCCATGGTCTTCTCATCACAATGCTCCATGAACTTTGTCATCACAATGCTCATTACACTTGTCATTACAATGCTCCGTGACACTTGTCGTCAGTATGCTCCTTGAACCCTGTCATGACAAGGCTCCATGCCTTTTTCATAACAATGATCCATGCCATTTTCATCACAATACTCCATGCCCTTGTCAGCACAAAGCTCCATGACGCATGTCATCAGAATGCTCCATGGCCTTCTCATCACAATACTCCATGCGCTTGTCATCACAATGCTCCAAGACCCCTGTAATCACAATGCTCCATGCCCCTTTTCATCAGAATGTTCCATGAGAATTGTCATCACAAGGCTCCATGGACTTCCCATCACAATGCTCCAGGACCTTGTCATCACAGTGCTCAATTCCCTTCTCATTACAATGCTCCATGACCCGTGTCATCACAATACTCCATGAACATTTTCAGCCAAATGCTTCATGACCTTCTCATCACAATGCTCCATGACCCATATCATCACAATCCTCCATGACCACTGTCATCACAACACTCCATGACCCCTGACAACACAATGTTCTGGGACTCTTGTCATCACAATGCTCCATTCCCTTGTCATCACAATGCTCCATGAACATTTTCAGCCCAATGCTCCATGACACTTGTCATCACAATGATCCATGCCCTTGTCATCCCAATGCTCCATGACCCCTGTAATCACAATGCTCCGTGACGCTTATCATCACAGTGCTCCATGACCCTTATCATCACAATTCTCCATGCCTGTGTCATCAAAATCCTACATAACCTTGTCATCACAATGCTCCATGAGCTTGTCATCACAATACTCCATTACCATTTTCATCACAATCCTCCATGAACCTTGGGATCACATTGCTCCATGCCCAAGTCATCACAATGCTCCATGCTCCTTGAAATCAAAATGGTCCATGACCTCTGTCATCACAATGCTCCAACCCCTTGTGATCACAATGTTCCATAACACTTGAAATCACAACACTCCATGATGACTGTCATGACAATACTCCATGCACTTGTCGTCACAATGCTCCATGACCTTTGTCATCACAATTCTCAATACACTTGTCATCACAATGCTCCCTGACACTTGTCGTCAGAATACTCCTTGAACACTGTCATGAAAAGGCTCTATGCCTTTTTCATAAGAATGCTCCATGCCCTTTTCATCACAACGCTCCATGTCATTGTCATCACAATACTCCACAAGCTTGTCATCAGAATGCTCCCTGATCATTGTCTTCAGAATGCTCCATGAACCCTGTCATCACAATGCTCCATACCCCTTGTCATTACAGTGTTCCATGACGCTCGTCATCACAATTATCCATGGACTTCTCATCACAATGCTCCATGACCTTTGTAATCACAATTCTCAATACACTTGTCATCACAATGCTCCCTGATACTTGTCATCAGTTTGCTCATTGAAACCTGTCGTGACAAGTCTCCATGCCTTTTTCATCACAATGATCCATGCCCTTTTCATCACAGTGCTCCATGCCATTGTCATCACAATACTCCACAAGCTTGTCATCAGAATGCTCCGTGACACTTTTCATCTCAATGATCCATGACCCCTGTCATCACAATGCTCCATGACACCTGTCATCACAATGCTCCATGCCCCTTGTCATTACAGTGCTCCATGATGTTCGTCATCACAATTATCCATGGTCTTCTCATCACAGTGCTCCACGGTCTTGCCATCACAATGCTCCATGCCCTGGTCATCACAATGCTCCATGTCCCGAGTCATCACAATGCTCCATGACCCTGTCATCACAATGCTCCATACCGCTTGTCATTACAGTGCTCCATGACACTCGTAATCACAATTGTCCATGGTCTTCTCATCACAATGCTCCACGCCCTTGTCATCAAAATGCTCCATGACCCTTGTCATCACAATGCTCCATGACCACTGTCATAACAATGCTCCATGACCCCTGTCATCACAAGGCTCCATACCACTTGTCATTACAGTGCTCCATGACGCTCCTCATCACAATTATCCATGGTCTTCTCATCACAATGCTCCACGATCTTGCCATCACAGTGCTCCATGCCTTGGGCATCACAATGCTCCATGTCCCCGGTCATCACAATGCTCCATGACCACTGTCATCACAATGCTCTATACCCCTTGTCATTACAGTGCTCCATGACACTCGTCATCACAATTATCCATGATCTTCTCATCACAGTGCTCCACGATCTTGACATCACAAGGCTCCATGCCCTGGTCATCACAATGCTCCATGTCCCCAGTGATCACAATGCTCCATGACCCCTGTCATCACAATGCTCCATACCCCTTGTCATTACAGTGCTCCATGACGCTCGTCATCACAATTATCCATGGTCTTCTCATCACAGTGCTCCATGGTCTTGCCATCACAATGCTCCATGCCCTGGTCATCACAATGCTCCATGTCCCCTGTCATCACAATTCTCCACGTTCTTGGCATCACTATGCTCCATGATACTTCTCCTCACAGTGTTACATGTTTTGTCATCACAATTCTCTATGCACTTGTCATCGCAATGCTCCATGACCCCTGTCATAGCAAGCTCCATGTGATTGTCATCACAATGCTTCATGAACATGTCATCAAAATTCTCAATGGCCCTTGTTATCACAATGCTCCATGACCCTTGTCATCACAATGCTCCAAGCCCTTGTCATCAAAATGCTCCATTACCTTTGTCATCACAATCCTCCATGACAATTGGCATCACAATGCTACATTCCATTGTCATTGCAATAGACCATGACATATGTCATCACAATGCTCCCTGACACCCTTCTTCACAATACTCCATGACCTTCTCATCACAATGCTCCATGCCCTTGTCATCACAATGCGCCATGCCCACTGTCATCACAATAATCCCTGAAAATTTTCAAACCAATGCAACATGCCCCTGTCATCACAATGCTCCATGCCCTTTCATCACAATGCTCTATGACCCCTGTCATCACAATGCTCCGTGACTCCAGTCATCACAATGCTTCATGACCTTTGTCATCACAATGGTCCATGCCCTCGTCATCACAAGGCTCTGTAACCTTTGTGACCACAACACTCCATGAAGATTTCATCACAATGCTCGGTGACCCTTGTCATCACAATGCTCCATGCCTTTGTCAGCACATTACTCCATGACACATGGCATCAAATGTGCCATGCGCTTGTCATCACAATGCTCCACATCTTTGTCATCACAATGCTCCATAAACCTTGTCATCACAATGCTCCATGCGTTTGTCAGCACAATGTTCCATGACCCATGTCATCACAATGTGCCCTGCGTTTCTCATCACAATGCTCCACAGCCTTGTCATCACAATGCTCCATGCACCTCTCATCAAAATGCTCTCTCACCACTGATATCACAATGTTCCATAACTAGTCAACACAATACTCCCTCCACCCTGTCATCCCAATGTTCCATGACCCTTGTCACAACAATGCTACATGCTCTTATCATCACAATGCTCCATGACCCCTGACATCACAATGCTCCATGACCCTTTACATCACAATGCTCCATGACCCCTAACATCACAATGTTCCATAAACACTGTCATCAAAATGTTCCATGACCCATTTCATCCAATTGCTCCATGACCCTGTCATCACAATGCTCCCTGCCCTTCTCATCACAATGCACCACGCCCTTGTCATCAAAATGCTCCATGGCCTATGTCATCACAAAGCTGCATGACCCTTGGAATCACAATGCTCCATGCCATTGTCATCACAAAGCTCCATGAAACCTCTCATCACATTGCTCCATGCCGTTGTCATCACAAAGCTCCATGACGCTTGTCATCACAATGCTCCATGCCCTTGTCATTGCAATCCTCCATGACACATGTATCACTGTGTTCCGTGCCCTTGTCATCACAATGCTCCATGCTCACTCTCATCACAATAATCCATGAAAATTTTCAGACCAATGCTCCATGCCCTTGTCATCACAATGCTCCCTTACACCTGTCATAACAATGCTGCATGACCCCTGCCATCACAATGTTCTACGGCCTTGTCATCACAAGACTCCATGGCCCTTGTCATCACAATGCTCCAAGACCCCTGTAATCACAATGTTCCATGCCCATGTCATCACAAAGCTCCCTGACGCATGTCATCAGAATGCTCCATGGCCTTCTCATCACAATACTCCATGCCATTGTCATCACAATGCTCCAAGACCCTTGTTATTACAATGATCCATGACACTTTTCATCTCAATGCTCCATGAACCCTGTCATCACAATGCACCATGCCCATCATCATAATGCTTCATGCTATTGTCATCACAATGAAATCAAAATTCTCCATGACCTCTCTCATCACAATGCTCCAAACCCTTGTGATCACAATGTTCCATAACACTTGTCATCACAACGCCCCATGACGCTGGTCATCACAATTATCCATGGACTTCTCATCACAATGCTCCATGACCTTTGTCATCACAATTCTCAATACACTTGTCATCACAATGCTCCCTGACACTTGTCATCAGTATGCTCATTGAACCCTGTCATGACAAGTCTCCATGCCTTTTTCATCACAATGATCCATGCCCTTTTCATCACAATGCTTCATGCCATTGTCATCACAATACTCCACAAGCTTGTCATCAGAATGCTCCGTGACCTTTGTCATCTCAATGATCCATGACCCCTGTCATCACAATGCTCCATGACACCTGTCATCACAATGCTCCATGCCCCTTGTCATTACAGTGCTCCATGATGTTCGTCATCACAATTATCCATGGTCTTCTCATCACAATGCTCCACGGTCTTGCCATCACAATGCTCCATGCCCTGGTCATCACAATGCTCCATGTCCCCAGTCATCACAATGCTCCATGACCCCTGTCATCACAATGCTCCATACTGCTTGTCATTACAGTGCTCCATGACACTCGTAATCACAATTGTCCATGGTCTTCTCATCACAATGCTCCACGGTCTTGCCATCACAGTGCTCCATGCCTTGGGCATCACAATGCTCCATGTCCCCGGTCATCACAATGCTCCATGACCACTGTCATCACAATGCTCTATACCCCTTGTCATTACAGTGCTCCATGACCCTCGTCATTACAATTATCCATGGTCTTCTCATCACAGTGCTCCACGATCTTGCCATCGCAATGCTCCATGCCCTGGTCATCACAATGCTCCATGTCCCCTGTCATCACAATTCTCCACGAACTTGGCATCACTATGCTCCATGACACTTCTCATCACAGTGTTACATGCTTTGTCATCACAATTCTCTATGCACTTGTCATCACAATGCTCCATGACCCTGTCATAGCAAGCTCCATGTGCTTGTCATCACAATACTCCATGCCCTTGTCGTCACAATTCTCCATGACCTTTGTCATCACAATGCTCCCTGACACTTGTCGTCAGAATGCTCCCTGAAAACTGTCATGAAAAGGCTCCATGTCTTTTTCATCACAATGCCCCATGCCATTTTCATCAAAATGCTCCATGTCATTGTCATCAAAATACTCCACAAGCTTGTCATCAGAATGCTCCATGAACCTTGTCATCACAATGCTCCATGACCCCTGTCATCACAATGCTCCATACCCCTTGTCATTACAGTGCTCCATGACGCTCATCATCACAATTATCCATGGTCTTCTCATCACAATGCTCCACGGTCTTGCCATCACAATACTCCATGCCCTGGTCATCACAATGCTCCATGTCCCCTGTCATAACAATTCTCCACGTTCTTGGCATCACTGTGCTCCATGATGCTTTTCATCACAGTGTTACATGCTTTATCATCACAATTCTCTATGCACTTTTCATCGCACTGCTCCATGATCCCTGTCACAGCAAGCTCCATGTGATTGTCATCACAATGCTTCATGAACATGTCATCAAAATTCTCAATGGCCCTTGTTATCACAATGCTCCATGACCCTTGTCATCACAATGCCCCAAGCGCTTGTCATCAAAATGCTCCATTACCTTTGTCATCACAATCCTCCATGACACTTGGCATCACAATGCTCCATTCCATTGTCATCGCAATGGACCACGACATATGTCATCACAATGCTCCCTGACACCCTTCTTCACAATACTCCATGACCTTCTCATCACAATGCTCCATGCCCTTGTCATCACAATGCGCCATGCCCACTGTCATCACAATAATCCCTTAAACTTGTCAAACCAATGCAACATGCCCCTGTCATCACAATGCTCCATGCCCTTTCATCACAATGCTCTATGACACCTGTCATCACAATGCTCCATGACTCCAGTCATCACAATGCTTCATGACCTTTGTCATTACAATGGTCCATGCCCTCGTCATCACAATGCTCTGTGACCTTTGTCACCACAGAGCTCCATGAACATTTCATCACAATGCTTGGTGACCCTTGTCCTCCCAATGATCAATGCCTTTGTTAGCACAATACTCCATGACCCATGGCATCACAATGTGCCATGCACTTGTCATCACAATGCTCCACATCTTTGTCATCACAATGCTCCATAAACCTTGTCATCACACTGCTCCATGCACTTCTCATCAAAATGCTCTCTCACCACTGATATCACAATGTTCAATCACTAGTCAACACAATACTCCCTCACCCCTGTCATCACAATATTCCATGACCCTTGTCACAACAATGCTACATGCCTTTATCATCACAATGCTCCATTCCCCTGACATCACAATGTTCCATAACCCCTGTCATCACAATGCTCCCTGCCCTTCACAACAGAATGCACCACACCCTTGTCATCAAAATGCTCCATTACCTTTGTCATTACAAAGCTCAATGACCCTTGTCATCACAATGCTGCATGCCATTGTCATCACAATGCTCCATGAACCCTCTCATCACATTGTTCCATGCCCTTGTCATCACAGGCTCCATGATGCTTTTCATCACAATGCTCGATGCCATTCTTATCACAATGCTCCATGCGCTTCTCATTACAATCCTCCATGACCCATGTATCACAGTGTTCCATGCCCTTGTCATCACAATGCTCCTTGCCCCCTCTCATCACAATAATCCATGAAACTTTTCAGACCAATGCTCCATGCCCTTGTCATCACAATGTTCCATTACCCCTGTCATAACAATGCTCCATGACCCCTGACATAACAATGTTCCACAGCCTTGTCATCACAAGGCTCCATGACCCTTGTCATCACAATGCTCCAAGACCCCTGTAATCACAATGCTCCATGCCCTTGTCATCACAAAGCTCCATGACGCATGTCAACAGAATGCTCCATGGCCTTCTCATTCACGATGTTCCATGCCTTTGTCATCACAATGCTCCAAGACTCCTGTAATCGCAATGCTCCATGCCCCTTTTCATCTCAATGCTCCATGAACCCTGTCATCACAATGCACCATGCCCATCATCATAATGCTTCAGGCTATTGTCATCACAATGAAACCAAAATGCTCCATGACCTCTGTCATCACAATGCTCCAAATCCTTGTGATCAATATGTTCCATAACACTTATCATCACAACGCCCCATGACGCTGGTTATCACAATTATCCATGGTCTTCTCATCACAGTGCTCCATGACCTTTGTCATCACAATACTCAATACCCTTGTCATCACAATGCTCCCTGACACTTGTTGTCAGTTTGCTCCTTGAACCCTGTCATGACAAGGCTCCATGCCTTTTTCATCACAATGATCCATGCCCTTTTCATCACAGTGCTCCAAGACCGCTGTAATCACAATGCTCCATGCCCTTGTCATCACAAAGCTCCATGATGCATGTCATCAGAACGCTCCATGGCCTTCTCATCCCAATGCTCCATGCCCTTGTCATCACAATGCTCCAAGACCCCTGTAATCACAATGCTCCATGGCACTTTTCATCAGAATGCTCCATGAGACTTGTCATCACAAGGCTCCATGGTCTTCTCATCACAGTGCTCCAGTACCTTGTCATCACAATGCTCCATGACCCCTGTCATCACGGTACTCCATGGACATTTTCAGCCCAATGCTCCATGACCTTCTCATCACAATGCGCCATGACCCCTGTCATCACAATGCTCCATGACCACTGTCATCACAACGCTGCATGAACCCTGACAACACAATGATCCGGGACTCTTGTCATTAAAATGCTCCATGACCATTGTCATCACAATGATCCATGCGCTTGTCATCCCAATGCTCCATGACCCCTGTAATCACTATGCTCCGTGATGCTTGTCATCACAGTGCTCCATGAACCTTGTCATCATAATGCTCCTTGCCTTTGTCAACAAAATGGTACATAATCTTGTCATCACAATTCTCCATGCGCTTGTCATCACAATCCTCCATGACCATTGGGATCACATTGCTTCATGCCCTTGCCATCTCTCTCTTGCCTTTCTGTTTTTTTTTTGTTTTTTTTTTTTTTTTTTTTCTGTATGCGGGCCTCTCACTGCTGTGGCCTCTCCCATTGCGGGGCACAGGCTCCGGACGCGCAGGCCCAGTTGCCATGGCTCACGGGACCAGCCGCTCCGCGGCACGTGGGATCCTCCCAGACCGGGGCACGAACCCGTGTCCCTGCATCGGCAGGCAGACTCGCAACCACTGCGCCACCAGGGAAGCCCAACCTTTCTGGTTTTTACAGATATTCGGATGTCCCTTTTGACCAGTGGTAAGTGACAATTCTTTGTAGCGTGGATTTGTATTGCGCGCTTGCTTGATTGGCCAAAAAGGGTGTATGCGTTTTCTTCTGAATATATTCAGGAGAAAAGGCATACGCCCTTTTTGGCTAAGTGCATCTCTGTCCAAGTTGGGATGCTTTTCCTGTGCTTTAAAGGCGATTCCAATTTACCTCTTGAAATATATTTTGTGCAATTCTGCCTCATTTTCAAGGCCGCTTCTTTGCCTTCCCTCAACAGATTTTTGGAAGAGAGTAGTACTTTATAAGTCTGCAGGTTTGTGAATTGCTGTGCCCCTGAGCTCCAATTTTCAAATCCCATCTTTGTGAGCTGGCCGCAAATCCACAATTTTGCTTCAGGACCTATACTGGTTCCAGGGGTGGCTATATTGGTTCCCTGTGGGTGGCTGAGGCTTTGGTTAATTCTTCTTCCTGCCGGGAAATTAGAGTGACATGTGCCCGTCCAAATGCCTACATCTACTCTCTGATTGGTTCTCCCTCTTCCCTTTCATCTTCTGCACAATTAGCAAACTGTGCGAACCAGGAGGTTATAGGGGATGACTCTCCTAAGTTGGGAGATTGATAGTAAAGCAGTTGGAATGCCAAAGTGGAGCACAAGGAGAGGAAAAATTAGGAGAGTTTTAGAAACCTTTCGCCATCACAGGGTGTCCATTTTCTAGGTTTCCCATACATGTTATAATTGTAGTGATATTCCCTTCTACCTGGAGATTTGGGACACATGGAATGGTGGCATGCATTACTACTTTAAAAGGTCTGCATTTTCTCTCCCAATCTCACCAGTCCTCTCAGTCCCAAGTGTCCAGCCTTATGTCTCATCCAGCTGTCTTTGCAGATAGGGTCATTCCAGGTTTCATCAGAACCCCTGAAGGAATTGTGTAAGAATTTCGCTGTTTTTGGGTGTTTTTTTTGAAATTCATTTTTATAATGGGGTTGAGCTGATTTTCACTGACGTGTTTATGCCAGTCTAGACACAATTGATTCCCTTACGGAGACATATCAATACATAAGTTATAAGATTCTTAGTAGTCAGATATATTCCTCTGTGGGGCATAGGGATGTTGAGTCCCGTTCACTGAGGAAGGTGTAGGTCTTGTCTATTCTGTATTTGGTTTATGGAATGGTACCTGTGCTAATATCAAACTCTGGTTTTATGCATCACCCCACCTCTCCTTTCCCCTGAAGCAGGCATAAGAGATTTTTGCTAAATGTGAGACTCTGTTCTCTTTCCTAATTCAGTTCATGTGTTGTGATATTGACATTCCCTCTATAAGTGATATCTTATGATAAGATTCTTTTTCTGTGTGACTAATTTCCCTTAAAATCATCATACGTAAATCCACTCATTATGCTGCTACTGGCCTTATATACATTGATTTCACGTCTGAGTGATATTCCGTTGTGCAAAATTACCACAAGTTCTTTATGCATTTCTCTTTTTCCTGGGATATTTTAGGTGTACCAAAGTTGAGGTTCTTGTATGCAGAGCAGCCCTAAACTTTGGGGTGCCTGTGTCTTATTGACATTTAGTCTTCCCAAGTTATATGTCCATGAGTTGAAATCCCCTTGCTCTGGGGCTTTGTATTTTAGATGTTTTAAAAACAGCATACACTTCTTCAGAGTGGCTCTTGGATATTTATACCCCACCCATCAGCGTGACTAGGCTCCCTGTTTTCCATGGCCTCTCCTGCATTTCTGGTTTGTACACATTTTTTGGATGGCCTTTCTGAGCAGTGGAAATTGAGACTTCTTTGTTGTGTGGATTTGCATTTCCCTCTTGCTTGGTTGGCCAAAAACTCTGCATGTGTTTTTTTCCTGAAGATATTCACGAAAAAAACGCATACACCCTTTTGCCCAACCGCATCATTTTAGAAATTCTGCTGCTTTTCATATGCTTTAAATGTGAGTACAATCTACCTTTTGAAATATGTTTCCTTCAATTCTGCCTCTCATTCAGATCCTCTTCGTTACCTTACCTGAATATATTTTTGCACGTTGGTTATCATTTATATCTTTGCAGGTCTTTGAATTGTCTGCTCCTGAGCTCCATTTTGCAACTCGCTTTTTTTGTGAGCTGGCCGCCAAACCATTGGATTACTTCTGGCCCTATTCTGGTTCTGGGGAGGCAGGCTGAGCCTTTGGTTAATTCTTCTTCCTAATGGGAAATTAGAGTGACATGTGCCTGTCAAAAGTCCTACAGCTAATCTCTCATTGGTTCCCCCTCTTCCCATTTATCCTCTGCACAAATTGCAAACTGTGTGAAGCAGGAGGTTAAAGGAGCTGATTCTCCAAGTGGGGAGATTGTTAGTAATGTGGCTGGAATGGCGAACCCCAGCACCAGGAGATCAAAAATGAGGTGCATTTTAGACACCTTTCCTGAGCACACGGTGTACATTCATCTCGGTTTCCCAGGCATGTTTTCGCTGTCAGAAGATTCCCTTGAACCTGCAGATTTGGGACCCATGGAATGGGTACCAGGCAGTATTACTTTAAAAGGTCTGCATTTCCTCACCCAGCCTCTCTAACATCTCTTAGCGTGCATAGCTTCCAGCCTTATATAATCATCCTGCTGTGGGTCTACATGTGTTCAATCCATGTTACATCGTAGCCCTTCAACAAAAGTTGTAAGAATTTTTGTCTGTCTCACTGTTTTTATAAATAGTTTTACATTTATTTTTATATTGGTTACAGCTGATTTTCAAAGCTCTGTTTTTTGCTGCTGTACATCCACTTGATTCATGTACTGTGAGACAACAATAACTTCTTTTTCAGATGCTTACCAGTCATATGTATTATTTTCCAGTGACTTGAGTGGGCTGAGTGCAGTTCTTTGAGGTACCGTGTAGGCCTTGTCAGTTATTCAATTTGGTACTTGGAATGGTATCTTTGCTAATTTCAACCTCCTGGATAATACCTCACCATTCCCCACCTTTCCCATTTAGCAGCCTTATGTCTATTTTCTACATATTTGACTATGTTTCTGTTTTGTAATTTATTTCATGTGTAGCCATTTTTGATTCCACCTTTAAGTGACATCTTATGATATGTGTCTTTTTCTTTCTGACATATGTCACTTAGAATGATCGTATGTAACTCCTCCAGAGTTGTTACAACTGGCCTTATTTCATTGATTTCTGGATGAGTAATATTCCACTCTACATAAGTACCCCATCTCTTTTATCCATTTTATCCTTCCAGGGACATTTAGGTTATATCCAAGTTGAGGCCCTTTTTAACAGAGAGGTGGTAAACGTTCGGGTGCCTGTTTTCTGTCGATTTTTGTTTTTCCCAAGGTACACGCCCATGAGTGCAAGTGCCCTATGCTCTGTAGCTCATTTTTTAGATGTTTTAGCAAACACAATACACTTCTCCAGAGTGGCCGTTGGCAAATTACATTTCCACTATCAGCCTCACAGGGCTCCCTTTTCTCCTCGCCCTGTCCTGCATTTCTGGTGTTTACACTTTATGTGGATGGCCCTTCTGACTGATGTGAAGTGATACATTTTGTGATATTGATTTCCAGTGCCCACCTGTTTGGTTGGATAAAAAGTGTGTATGGCCTTTACTTGAATATATTCAGAAAAAATGCATACACCCTTTTTGGCCAACTGCATCATTGGCGATGTTCAGCCCCTTTTCTTGTGCTTTAATGGGGAGTCCTTTCTACCTCTTCAAATCTGTTTCCTGCCACTCTCCCTTGCTTACAATTCCTTTTCTGTGACTTACCTCAAGACATTTTTCGACGATAGATATTTTCAACTCTGCAGTTTCATGAATTTTAGTGCCCCTGAGTTCCATTTTTCAACTTGTGTTTTTGGAAACTGGACACAAAACAGCGGGATTTCCTCTAGCCCTATTCTGTTTCCGTGGGCAATTCTAGCCTTTGATGAATTTGTCTTCTGGATTGGAAATTAGAGTGGCATGTGCCTGTCCGAACACCTAAGACTTGTCTCTAAATTTTTCTCATCCTTCTGCTTCATCCTCTGGACAAATTCCAAACTGTGTGCAACAGGATGTTGACGGTGCTGATATCCCCAAGTGAGGAGATTGTTAGGAAAGATGCTGGAGGGTTGAACCCGAGCACCAGGCGATGAGGAGATGAGGTGCCTTTTCCAAACTCTTTCCGATCAAACGGTGTACCATCCTCTAGGTGTGACAGGCATGTTTTAGCTGTAGGAAGGGTCCCGTGCATGTAAGGAGAACACCAGGGATTTTTCCAATTCAGTGCCTCCCCGAACCCCAAACTGGGGAATTTTTAAGCTACGGCTACACGTATGTCCTTTAAGGGCCTTGGGAAATAGGCAGAGCCCAAACTTTAGATGACTGAAATCTTCAGGGTCAGAAGCGCTCACCATCGGCCTTGCTTAGGTTACATTTTATCTGTCATTGATAGATGATGTCAATAAAAATATCTATTCTTTTTCAGATTATTTCCCCTTATAGGTTATTGCAAAATATTCAGTGTAGTTCCCTGTGCTATACAGTAGTTCATTGTTGATGATCTATTTTATACATAGCAGTGTGTATGTGTTAATCCCAAACTGTTAATTTATCCCTTCTCTTACATTTCCCCTTTGGTAATAATAAATTATTAGGTTTTATACTTCTCAGAAACGGGGGAGCTGAAAGAGAGGTATCATTTTCAATGGAAAAGCATTCAAAACAAGATTGAAGCTTCAGCCAAGAGTATTCGATGTACATCCATGGAAATAAATCACTTCATTTCTCTAATGTTGACCTGACAAATAAGACAGACGTCTTCACTGAACTTGCTTATAGGAAAGTGATGGAAATATCAAATGTAAGTCTTAGAAACATCTTATTTTACCCGAGCATTATACACTGCTCTATGTTAACTACAGTTTGGCTCACACATCTGTTCATTGAAGTTACAATGTTCTCAATTTCTGTTACTGATCCTCCAGAGTGGACCCCAACAGGAGTCCCCGTGCCCAGTGTCATTGGAGCCAACAGATCAAGACTGAGTTTGGTTCAGAAGCAAAGGAAACATTATTTTGAAAACAGAATGGAGAGGTGAGAGCGTGCACTCCCCCATGGGCTGTGGGCTGGGCTGCTGTGTAGGGTCCCCGGCAGCGTCAGTGGGAGGGAGGTGATGGAGCTCTCGAGGGCTGCATTGGCTGCAGCTCAGGCTCTATGCCGCGGAGTCTGCATGGGACCCCGCTAGCTGAGGTGTCAACCCAGCCATTCTGCACTAGGAAATCGGGTCTGAAGTGCCGGGTGTGGGACCTCTGCATGCGGAACCCTAGGAGCACGTGAAATTAGACAAAGCACAAAGGAAAAACAGGTTAGACTTTATTTTATTGCCCAGATTCTCTTTTTATCTCCCAGGAATTTTTAATGAACGTTGCCGGAGACGAACACCTCCTCTGTTTTTTGTTCCGTTCCTTATTCTTGGGGTGTTGAGGGTGCAGACCCCTCTTTTGTAACTGCTTCATGTTGTGGTGGGAGCCCTGATACATGGGGGGAGGGTCAAAACGTCTCCACACCAGCCTCCTGGTGAGGTTGATTGTCCCAAGGCCTCCTGCCTCACTTCTCGTCCGCCTGAGCACCAGCATTGGAAGTGTTACAGATTCTAATGACCTTTAAGGGTCCAGGAAAGAGAGGCGCAGAGATGCTGCGGTGGCAGGTTTCACCCCACCCCACATATGTTCGGCGACCTTAGGCTGATAGTTTTTGCCAGACTAGATGCTCTGACCAGTAGTCTGTGCTTTCTTTAATTAGGTCCCTGAATTAATGTACAAACAGCACCATGTGTCAGAGCCCTGCCCGCGCAACTCCCAGACAGTCCAGGGTCAGTGGTGATCCAGGACCATGACGTCCACTGAGTCAACGGCCTTTAGAAGTAGCCAGCAGTCCAGCCGGTCATATTGGCCACCATCACCGCGGTGTCTGTAGGGTTTTCTATGGTGAAAGCATGATATACGTTTCCCCCGCCAAGCTTATTAGCTCCCCTCTGGGTGCAGTAAGTCCTGCAAGCAGTAGTCTGCTCTTTCGGGGCACAGTCTTGTCGTTTTCTGAGAGAAACTCCAGGTCAAGTGATGGTCACACGAGTCATCTTGGGGGCCCGTTGCCCCCGTTTATCTCTCTGGAGGTTGGAGTTGGAGGGCCTCCTCACTCGAGGTCAGTGTGTCCACAGAGCGACCCCTGCAACTTCAGGGCATGATGGGTGGTTAGGATCACCACGTGCGGTCCTTTTCCCTTAGGAGGGAGCTGGCCTTGTGGGCTGCTGATTTCCAGCTTTTTAGATACCCCAGTATCCTGGCCTGATGAGTCGGTGGGCAAAGCCCTTGGTGACCATAGTTTATCATACCTGAAGGGCATTCTTGTGTTGCTCCATTTCAAGTGGTCCCAGTTTTTGCACTAAGGCTCCAAGGGCGATTAACCTTTGACCGGGTATGTAAAGGTCAAAGGGTTTAGCTAAATTAGGGAGTTCCTGGGCAAGGGTCTGTATTGACTGCTCTTTCCATTCTTGAAAGGCTGCTTCTGGATTCTATTCAAAAGGATCATCATCTTTTCGTGTCAGTGTTTCATGTAGAGGCCCAGCTATTAGACTGTAGTTAGGGATCCAGATGCAGAAAACCTTGGCCTCCCCAGTAACCCCTAAGCTGTCTTCTAGTTGTAGAAGAGGTAAGGCTGCAAATGGCTTCTTCCCTATCCTGGGATACGTTTCTCCGAATATCTGTGAGAATGAAGCCCAGGCATGTCACCTTAGCCTGGGATATTTGAGCGTTTTTCTTGGACACCTTCTATCCTTTCTTGGCTAGGTAGTTCAGAGGCGTCTTTAGTAGGCCTGGCGATCAGAATGTCATCTGCATATTGAAGGAGGGTTCCCTTTTACAGAGGTTGAACTTTTAGGTCTTTAGAGGACATTTCCCCAATGATGGTGTGGGGATTTTTGAACCATTGGGGCAGGACGGCCCAGCATTACTGCTTTTGTTGCATGTTGTGTCCTGCCACTCACAAGCCAAAAATTCTTGTGACTCTGAGATGAATGGAATACAGAAGAAGGCATCATTGAAGTCTAATACAGAATGCCATGGCCTGGTGGAAGGTAGAATGACCAGCAGGGAGTAGGAAATAGGAGCTACTGGATGTATATCCTCGGTGGCTTCACTGACTGTCCTGATATCCTTTACCAGGTCTCCAGCAGCCCATGGGGCTCTCATGGTCAGGCCAATCCCAGGATATGGAGGTCACCTGGGCTGCACCCCTACCCCACAGCCCACGGGGCTCTCGTGGTCAAGTCCCTCCCAGGGTATGGAGCTCACCTCTGCAGCTACCCAGCCGCCCATGGGGCTCTCCTACTCAGGCCCTTCCCAGGATACGGAGCTCCCCTGGGCAGGTACCCCAGCAGGGCTGGACATACAGGAACTGTGCACATAGCCCACCTTGCAGAGAACCCCCAGCTCACCTGTCGCTCACAGCTGACACAGAATACCTCAGAGCAGGACTTGAACTACCAAACAGCAGCTCTGACAGGTCTGTGACCATGGCTATCACTCTCTGCAGGCTCTTTCTGCATGGTCTTCCAGACACTTCCACTGCAGCCAGGGCACCAGGCCTCTGTCTTCACCCACCATCACTCCTCTCCCTGACTCCTGGGTTCCTCTCATTAGGATAGTGTCTTCTTGAAGTTGTTTTCCACTCATGGACCAGATAAAATGATAAGAAAACAAGCCGTAGCTGCAGCCCCTTGTCTATCCTGACTCTCAAGAGCCCACACCTGTTCCTAGGGACTGGCCCGTTTAGCAAGTTTCATTTTCTGCAACTGTGAGCCCCTGAGGGGTGAGGATTGGCTGATTTTGGTAGCCTGAAACTGCCTGCCAGCCCTCCACAGGTGTGCCTGGGTTGAGGGCAATATAAACAGCTCTCCAGTGAGCGACAGCCCTTGTAGCTGTGACTGACGCCATATTCTCTGCCCCGTAGGCAGTGCCGGGGCTGTGCTGGTGGGAGGGAGTGAGGGGCCGTGGCTTTGTGGGTGGCCAGGTGTGAGTGGGGCTCTGCTGGACTTTCTGCAGGAGTTGTCAGGCTGCCACCTGCTAAAGAAGAAGATGTGTCACCGATACCTGCCGCTGGAATTTCTCCCCAGGCAGAGGTGAGGAAGTAAAAAAGCAGTGGGGGCCGTGGCAGGAGGGGTATCTCAGGCAGGGAAATGGAAAGCTTCCAGAAGAGCATCTGGGGCCAGGACCATCCTGACTGGCCTGCAGGCACCAAGTTGGCCTGTGTGCTGTCGCTGGTGTGGCTCCACAGCCCTTCCTCTAAGCTAGCAAGTTCTTGTACATATTCAGGTGTTTTACCTGGAAAGGGTGGGAAGAGTTCAGCCGCCGCAGGACTGGGGCTCAGCTCACGTTTACTCACAGATGCCTTGGCTTGGTCCACCAGCTTTGCAATGAGGACCCTCCTTGCTTGGGAGGTGGGTTGCTGGCTGTATGGGTGATGATTCCCCACCTATGACCAATTTCAGAATTGTTTACTGCTGGAGCAAGTTCCCTGATAGGGTTGTCCTCTGTATAACTGGTGGGTTCAGGTTTTTTTTCCTTTTTTGGTTCAAGTTATATTTTATTCCTCTTTTATGTATTTATTGATATAAGCATGGAAATAATTCATTCATATAAATACATCTGTGTGAAGGGAAGAACTTTTTTCTGTTTAATTTTTAAATTTTATTTTTTTAAATTTTAAAATTTAAATTTATTTATATTTTTATACAGCAGGTTATTATTAGTTATGTATTTTATGCATATACATGTATACAGGTCAATCCCAATCTCTCAACATATGCCACCACCACCACCCCATGGCTTCCCACACTTGGTGTCCATACGTGTGTTCTCTACCTCTGTGTCTCTATTTCTTCCCTGCAAACCAGTTCATCTGTACCATTTTTCTAGGTTCCACGTATATGCATTAATATACAATATTTGTTTTTCTCTTTCTGACTTACTTCATTCTCTATGACAGTCTCTAGATCCATCGACGTCTCTACAAATGACCCAGTTTCATTCCTTCTTATGGCTGAGTAATATTCCATTTTATATATGTACCACATCTTTATCCAATCGTCTGTCTGTGGGTATTTAGGTTGCTTCCATTACCTGGCTATCGTAAATAGTGCTGAAATGAGCATTGTGGTGAATGTGCCTTTTTGATTTATGGTTTTCTCTGGGTATATGCCCAGAAGTGGGATTGCTGGATCATATGGTAATTCTATTTCTAGTTTTTTTAAGGAAACTCCATACTGTTCTCCATCGTGACTGTATCAATTTACATTTCCACCACTAGTGGAAGAGGGATCCTTTTGTCCACACCCTCCCCAGAATTCGTTGTTTGTAGATTTTCTGATGATGCCGATTCTAACAGGTGTGAGGTGATACCTCATTGTAGTTTTGATTTGCATTTCTCTAATAATTAGTGATGTTGAGCAGCTTTTCATGTGCGTCTTGGCCATCTCTGTGTCTTCTTTGAAGAAACGTGTCTTTAGATCTTCTGCCCAATTTTGTATTGGGTTGTTTGTTTTTTTAATATTAAGCTGCATGAGCTCTTTATATATATTGGAGATTAAACCTTTGTCCATTGATTCGTTTGCAAATATTTTCGCCCATTCTGAGGGATGCTTTTTGCCATTCCCGTTTTTTTAACAAAAAAAGAAAGAAAGAAAAAGAAGCAGAACACTAATGTGTGTACAATATCCCTTTTGAAACTGTCGTTTTGAAATATGGACGTCCTTTGAATTTTTTGGTCGATATATGAACCCAGGATTTGTTTTCAGGGCAGGTGTCATTTACAGGCCTGCAATGATTTTGAATATCAACTGACCATTAGCGCTGGGATTAAAGCTGCTCTTTTGTGACACGGCCACAATGTGGCAGCAGTTCTCCCTTACCAAATCTGGTTACTGGGGCAACAGAGCGTCAATGGAAGTTGTGTTCTAGATTGGAATGTAGAATGGAATGTACCAGGAGAAAGCCCCTCAAGTTTGTCTCACTACTTCTTGTTCGTGTTTTTAATTTAATTTTTTATTTTTTATTACAGCAAATTTGATTACAATGTTTGGCTTGTTGTAGGTGTGGAAGATGTGGTTCTTTTACACATATACATATGTCTGTTCTTCCTGGGATCCTTTTCCCATGTACCTTATGACAGAATGTTGAGTAGTCTTCTCTTGGTATTCTGTAGGCCTTTGGTGATTATATATGTCACCTGTGTTTGTATATGTCTGTTAACCCCAATATCATAATGAAACCAATCCTCACACCTTTTCATTGGTGAACCATAAGTTTGTTGAATGAATCTGTGATAGCCCTTCTCCGTGGAAATATCTGCCCTGGTATCCATTTTTCGGTCACACCTATAAGAGATATGATATGATATGTATCTTTAACTTTCTGACTTACTACAAGTCACGTGATTACCTCTAGACACACCTACGGTGCTGCAAATGGCATTGTGTCCTTTTATTCCTTGGCTTCTATTCTGCCTTAGCGAGGTCCATTTTCAACAATGTGATTCCCTGAGTGCTGAGGATTAGCTGACCTGGGTAGCCTGACCCTGCCGGCTGGCCCTCCCCAGGTGTGCCTGGGTTGAGGTCAATATAAACAGCGCTGCAGGCAGCAATAGCCCCTGAAGCTGTGCCTGACTCCATATTCTCTGCCCCGTCAGCAGTCTTGGGGCTGTGCTGGTGGGAGGGAGTGAGGGGCCACGGCTTTGTGGGTGGCCCGGTGTGAGTGGGTCCCTGCTGGACTTTCTGCAGGAGTTGCCAGGCTGCCACCTGTAAAGAAGAGGATGTGTCACCCATACCTTCCGCTGGAATTTCTCTCCGGACATAGGTGAGGAAGGAAAAAAGCAGTGGGTGCCGGGACAGGAGGGGTATCTCAGGCAGGGCAATGGAAACCTTCCAGAAGAGCGCCCAGGGCCAGGACCACCCTGACTGGCCTGCAGGCACCAAGTTGGCCTGCGTGCTGTCGCTGGTGTGGCTCCACGGCCCTTCCTCTAGGCTTTCAAGCCCTTGTACATATTCAGGTGTTTTACCTGGGAAGGGTGGGAAAAGTTCAACAGCAGCTGGCGTGGGGCTCAGCTCACCGTTACTCACAGATGCCTCGGCATGGACCCCAGTTTGAAATGAGGACGCTCCTTGCGTAGGAGTGGGATGCTGGCTCTATGGGAGATGATTCCCCACCTCTGACCAATTTCAGAATTGTTTACCGCTGGAGCAAGTGCCCTGATAGGGTTTTCCTCTGTCTAACTCGTGGGTTCAGGTTTTTTTTTTCTTTTTTGGTTCAAGTTAGATTTTATTCCTCTTTCATGTATTTATAGATATAAGCATGGAAATCATTCATTCATATAAATACATCTGTGTGAAGGGAAGAACTTTTTTCTGTTTTATTTTTAAATTTTATTTTTTTAAATTTTGTAATTTAATTTTATTTATTTTTTATACAGCAGGTTATTATTAGTTATGTATTTTATGCATATACATGTATACATGTCAATCCCAGTCTCCCAACTCATCCCAACACCACATCCCCATGGCTTCCCACACTTGGTGTCCATACGTGTGTTCTCTACCTCTGTTTCTCTATTTCTTCACTGCAAAGCAGTTCATCTGTACCATTTTTCTAGGTTCCACGTATATGCATTAATATACAATATTTGTTTTTCTCTTTGTGACTTACTTCATTCTGTATCACAGTCTCTAGATCCATCGACGTCTCTACAAATGACCCAGTTTCATTCCTTCTTATGGCTGAGTAATATTCCATTTTATATATGTACCACATCTTTATCCATTCGTCTGTCTGTGGGTATTTAGGTTGCTTCCATTACCTGGCTATCATAAATAGTGCTGAAATGAGCATTGTGGTGAATGTGCCTTTTTGATTTATGGTTTTCTCTGGGTATATGCCCAGAAGTGGGATTGCTGGATCATATGGTAATTCTATTTCTAGTTTTTTTAAGGAAACTCCATACTGTTCTCCATCGTGACTGTATCAATTTACATTTCCACCACTAGTGGAAGAGGGATCCTTTTGTCCACACCCTCCCCGGAATTCGTTGTTTGTAGATGTTCTGATGATGCCGATTCTAACAGGTGTGAGGTGATACCTCATTGTAGTTTTGATTTGCATTTCTCTAATAATTAGTGATGTTGAGCAGCTTTTCATGTGCGTCTTGGCCATCTCTCTGTCTTCTTTGAAGAAACGTCTCTTTAGATCTTCGGCCCATTTTTGTATTGGGTTGTTTGTTGTTTTAATATTAAGCTGAATGAGCGCTTTATATATATTGGAGATTAAACCTTTGTCCATTGATTCGTTTGCAAATATTTTCGCCCATTCTGAGGGATGCTTTTTGCCATTCCCGTTTTTTTAACAAAAAAAGAAAGAAAGAAAAAGAAGCAGAAGACTAATGTGTGTAAAGTATGTCTTTTGAAACTGTCGTTTTGATATATGGACGTCCTTTGAATTTTTTGGTCGATATATGACCCCAGGATTTGTTTTCAGGGCAGGTGTCATTTACAGGCCTGCAATGATTTTGAATATCAACTGACCATTAGCGGTGGGATTAAAGCTGCTGTTGTGTGAAACGGCCACAAGGTGGCAGCAGTTCTCCCTTACCAAATCTGGTTACTGGGGCAACAGAGCCTCAATGGAAGTCGTGTTCTAGATTGGAATTTGGAATGGAATGTGCCAGGAGAAAGCCCCTCAAGTTTGTCTCACTGCTTCTTGTTCGTGTTTTTAATTTAATTTTTTTATTTTTTATTACAGCAAATTTGATTACAATGTTTGGCTTGTTGTAGGTGTGGAAGATGTGGTTCTTTTACACATATACATATGTCTGTTCTTCCTGGGATCCTTTTCCCATGTACCTTATGACAGAATGTTGAGTAGTCTTCTCTTGGTATTCTGTAGGTCTTTGGTGATTCTATATGTCGCCTGTGTTTGTATATGTCTGTTAACCCCAATATCATAATGAAACCAATCCTCACACCTTTCCATTGGTGAACCATAAGTTTGTTGAATGAATCTGTGATTGCCCTTCTCCGTGGAAATATCTGCCCTGGTATCCATTTTTCGGTCACACCTATAAGAGATATGATATGATATGTGTCTTTCACTTTCTGACTTACTACAAGTCACGTGATTAGCTCTAGACACACCTACGGTGCTGCAAATGTCATTGTGTCCTTTTATTCCTTGGCTTCTATTCTGCCTTAGTGAGGTCCATTTTCAACAATGTGATTCCCTGAGGGCTGAGAATTAGCTGACCTGGGTAGCCTGACCCTGCCGGCCGGCCCTCCCCTGGTGTGCCTGTGTTGAGGTCAATATAAACAGCGCTGCAGGCAGCAATAGCCCCTGAAGCTGTGCCTGACTCCATATTCTCTGCCTCGTCAGCAGTCTCGGTGCTGTGCTGGTGGGAGGGAGTGAGGGGCCACGGCTTTGTGGGTGGCCCTGTGTGAGTGGGTCTCTGTTGGACTTTCTGAAGGAGTTGCCAGGCTTCCACCTGTAAAGAAGAGGATTTGGCACCCATACCTTCCGCTGGAATTTCTCTCTGGACCGAGGTGAGGAAGGAAAAAAGCAGTGGGGGCCGGGACAGTAGGGGTATCTCAGGCAGGGCAATGGAAAGCTTCCAGAAGAGCGCCCAGGGCCAGGACCATCCTGGCTGGCCTGCAGGCACCAAGATGGCCTGCGTGCTGTCGCTGGTGTGGCTCCACGGCCCTTCCTCTAGGCTTTCAAGGCCTTGTACATATTCAGGTGTTTTACATGGGAAGGGTGGGAAAAGTTCAACAGCAGCTGGCCTGGGGCTCAGCTCACGGTTACTCACAGATGCCTCGGCATGGCCCCCCGCTTTGCAATGAGGACGCCCCTTGCGTACGAGTGGGCTGCTGGCTCTATGGGAGATGATTCCCCACCTCTGACCAATTTCAGAATTGTTTACCGCTGGAGCAAGTGCCCTGATAGGGTTTTCCTCTGTCTAACTCGTGGGTTCAGGTTTTTTTTTTTCTTTTTTGGTTCAAGTTAGATTTTATTCCTCTTTTATGTATTTATAGATATAAGCATGGAAATAATTCATTCATATAAATACATCTGTGTGAAGGGAAGAACTTTTTTCTGTTTTATTTTTAAATTTTATTTTTAAAAATTTTGAAATTTAATTTTATTTATTTTTTTATACAGCAGGTTATTATTAGTTATGTATTTCATGCATATACATGTATACAGGTCAATCCCAATCTCCCAACTCATCCCAACACCACCTCCCCATGGCTTCCCACACTTGGTGTCCATACGTGTGTTCTCTACCTCTGTGTCTCTATTTCTTCCCTGCAAAGCAGTTCATCTGTACCACTTTTCTAGGTTCCACGTATATGCATTAATATACAATATTTGTTTTTCTCTTTCTGACTTACTTCATTCTCTATGACAGTCTCTAGATCCATCGACGTCTCTACAAATGACCCAGTTTCATTCCTTCTTATGGCTGAGTAATATTCCATTTTATATATGTACCACATCTTTATCCATTCGTCTGTCTGTGGGTATTTAGGTTGCTTCCATTACCTGTCTATCGTAAATAGTGCTGAAATGAGCATTGCGGTGCATGTGCCTTTTTGATTTATGGTTTTCTCTGGGTATATGCCCAGAAGTGGGATTGCTGGATCATATGGTAATTCTATTTCTAGTTTTTTTAAGGAAACTCCATACTGTTCTCCATCGTGACTGTATCAATTTACATTTCCACCACTAGTGGAAGAGGGATCCTTTTGTCCACACCCTCCCCAGAATTCGTTGTTTGTAGATTTTCTGATGATGCCGATTCTAACAGGTGTGAGGTGATACCTCATTGTAGTTTTGATTTGCATTTCTCTAATAATTAGTGATGTTGAGCAGCTTTTCATGTGCGTCTTGGCCATCTGTGTGTCTTCTTTGAAGAAATGTCTCTTTAGATCTTCGGCCCATTTTTGTATTGGGTTGTTTGTTGTTTTAATATTAAGCTGCATGAGCTCTTTATATATATTGGAGATTAAACCTTTGTCCATTGATTCGTTTGCAAATATTTTCGCCCATTCTGAGGGATGCTTTTTGCCATTCCCGTTTTTTTAACAAAAAAAGAAAGAAAGAAAAAGAAGCAGAAGACTAATGTGTGTAAAATATGCCTTTGGAAACTGTCGTTTTGAAATATGGACGTCCTTTGAATTTTTTGGTCGATATATGAACCCAGGATTTGTTTTCAGGGCAGGTGTCATTTACAGGCCTGCAATGATTTTGAATATCAACTGACCATTAGCGCTGGGATTAAAGCTGCTGTTGTGTGAAATGACCACAAGGTGGCAGCAGTTCTCCCTTACCAAATCTGGTGTCAGGGGCAACAGAGCCTCAATGGAAGTCGTGTTCTAGATTGGAATTTAGAATGGAATGTGCCAGGAGAAAGCCCCTCAAGTTTGTCTCACTACTTCTTGTTCGTGTTTTTAATTTAATTTTTTATTTTTTATTACAGCAAATTTGATTACAATGTTTGGCTCGTTGTAGGTGTGGAAGATGTGGTTCTTTTACACATATAAATAAGTCTGTTCTTCCTGGGATCCTTTTCCCATGTACCTTATGACAGAATGTTGAGTAGTCTTCTCTTGGTATTCTGTAGGTCTTTGGTGATTCTATATGTCACCTGTGTTTGTATATGTCTGTTAACCCCAATATCATAATGAAACCAATCCTCACACCTTTCCATTGGTGAACCATAAGTTTGTTGAATGAATCTGTGATAGCCCTTCTCCGTGGAAATATCTGCGCTGGTATCCATTTTTTGGTCACACCTATAAGAGATATGATACGCTATGTGTCTTTCACTTTCTGACTTACTACAAGTCATGTGATTACCTCTAGACACACCTACGGTGCTGCAAATGGCATTGTGTCCTTTTATTCCTTGGCTTCTATTCTGCCTTAGCGAGGTCCATTTTCAACAATGTGATTCCCTGAGTGCTGAGGATTAGCTGACCTGGGTAGCCTGACCCTGCCGGCCGGCCCTCCCCTGGTGTGCCTGTGTTGAGGTCAATATAAACAGCGCTGCAGGCAGCAATAGCCCCTGAAGCTGTGCCTGACTCCATATTCTCTGCCCCGTCAGCAGTCTCGGGGCTGTGCTGGTGGGAGGGAGTGAGGGGCCACGGCTTTGTGGGTGGCCCAGTGTGAGTGGGTCTCTCCTGGACTTTCTGCAGGAGATGCCAGGCTTCCACCTGTAAAGAAGAGGATGTGTCAACCATACCTTCCGCTGGAATTTCTCTCCGGACAGAGGTGAGGAAGGAAAAAAGCAGTGGGGGCCGGGACAGGAGGGGTATCTCAGGCAGGGCAATGGAAAGTTTTCAGAAGAGCGCCCAGGTCCAGGACCATCCTGGCTGGCCTGCAGGCACCAAGTTTTCCTGCGTGCTGTCGCTGGTGTGGCTCCACGGCCCTTCCTCTAGGCTTTCAAGCCCTTGTACATATTCAGGTGTTTTACCTGGGAAGGGTGGGAAAAGTTCAGCAGCAGCTGGCCTCGGGCTCAGCTCACGGTTACTCACAGATGCCTCGGGTCCCCTTCACTGAGGAAAGTGTAGGTATTGTCTATTCCATAGTTGGTTTTTGGAACGGTACCTGTGCTTATATCAAACTCTGCTTTTATGCATCACCCCACCTCTCCTTCCCCCTTAAGCAGGCATAAGATTGTTTTCTAAATGTGAGACACTGTTCTCTTTCCTAACTCAGTTCAAGTGTAGCCATGTTTACAGGATCTTCATAAGTGATATCTTATGATAAGTTTCTTTTTCTGTGTGACTTATTTCACTTAGAATCATCGTACCTGAATCCACCCATTTTGCTATTACTGGTCTTATGACATTGATTTCATGGCTGAAGGTTATTCTATCGTACCTAAGTACCACAATTTTTTGAACCATTTTTATATTTCCTGGGATATTTAAGGTGTACCCAAGTTGAGGTCCTTGTAAGCACTGCAGCCATAAATATTGGGGTGGCTCTGTCTTATTGATTTTCAGTTTTCCCAAGGTATATTCCCTAGACTGGAAGTGCCCTTGGCTCTGTAGCTCTGTTGTTTACTTGTTTTAGGGATCACAATGCACTCCTCCAGAGAGGCAGTTGGCAATTTACATCCCGCCTATCAGCATAACAAGGCTCCCTGTTGTCCAGGGCCTGTCTTACTTTTCTGGTTTTTACACATTTTGTGGAAGTCCCTTTTGACCGGTGGGAAGTGATACTTCTTTGTAGTGCAGATTAGCATTGCCTGCTTGCTTGCTTGGCCCAAAAGGGTGTATGCGTTTTCTCCTGAATATATTCAGGAGAAAACGCATACGCCCTTTTTGGCCAAGTGCATCATTGTCGAAGTTGTGCCCCTCTTCCTGTGCTTTAAAGGCGATTCCAACGTACCTCTTGAAATCTATTTCCTGGTATTCTGCCTCGTTTTAAAGTCTGCCTCGTTGCCTTCCCTTAACAAATTTTGGACGATAGTTGTCCTTTATTACTCTGCCATTTTGTGAATTGCTGTGCCCTTGAGCTTCATTTTTCAACTCATTTTTTGTGAGCTGACCGCAAGTCCAAAATTTTGGTTCAGGACCTATGCTGGTTCCCGTTGGGGGGCTGAGACTTTGGTTAATTCTTCTTCCTGCTGGAAAGTTAGAGTGATATGTGCCCGTCCAAATGCCTAACAGCTACTCTCTCACTGGTTCTCCCTCTTCCCTTTCATCCTCTCCCAAATTGGAAACCTGTGCGAACCAGGAGGTTAAATGGGCTGTCTCCCCAAGTTGGGAGATTGATAGTAAAGCAGATGGAAATTCAAACTGGAGCACCAGGAGAGGGACTATTCGTTGAGTTTTAGAATCCTTTCGTATTCACAGTGGGTCCGTTCTCTAGGTTTCCCGTACATGTTATAACTGTAGTAATATTCCCTTCAACCTGGAGAGTTGGGACCCATGGAATGGGTGCCAGGCATTTGTGCTTTAAAGGGTCTGCATTTGCTCACCCAAACTCACCAATCCTCTCAGTCCCAAGTGTCCAGACTTATGCCACATCCAGCTGTCATTGTAGATAGGGTCTTTCCAGGTTTCATCAGAGACCCTGAAGGAATTGTTAAGAATTTTCCAGTTTTTCGTTTTGTTTTTGATATTCCTTTTTATAGTGGGTTTGAGCTGATTCGCGCTGCCATGTTTATGCCAGTCTAGACACACTTGATTCCCTTACGGAGACATATCAATACATAGGTTTTAAGATTCTTACTAGTCAGATATATTCCTCTGCGGGAAATATGGGGTTTTGAGTCCCTTTCACTGCGGAAGGTGTAGGTCTTGTCTATTCCATAGTTAGTTTTTGGAACGGTACCTGTGCTTATATCAAACTCTGGTTTTATACATCACCCCACATCTCCTTCCCCCTTAAGCAGGCATAAGAGTGTTTTCTAAATGTGAGACACTGTTCTCTTTCCTAACTCAGTTCAAGTGTAGCCATGTTTACAGGATCTTCATAAGTGATATCTTATGATAAGTTTCTTTTTCTGTGTGACTTATTTCATTTAGAATCATCGTACCTGAATCCACCCATTTTGCTGCTACTGGTCTTATGACATAGATTTCATGGCTGAGGGATATTCCATCGTACGTAAGTACCACAATTTTTTGAACCATTTTTATATTTCCTGGGATATTTAAGGTGTACCCAAGTTGAGGTCCTTGTAAGCACTGCAGCCATAAATTTTGGGGTGGCTCTGTCTTATTGATTTTCAGTTTTCCCCAGGTATATTCCCTAGACTGGAAATGCCTTTGGCTCTGTAGCTCTGTTGTTTACTTGTTTTAGGGAACACAATGCACTCCTCCAGAGAGGCAGTTGGCAGTGTACATCCGCCCATCAGGATAAAAAGGCTCCCTGTTCTCCAGGGCCTGTCTTGCCTTTCTGGTTTTTACACATTTTGTGGATGTCCCTCTTGACTGGTGGGAAGTGATACTTCTTTGTAGTGCAGATTAGCATTGCCCGCTTGCTTGCTTGGCCAAAAAGGGCGTATGCGTTTTCTCCTGAATATATTCAGGAGAAAACGCATACGCCCTTTTTGGCCAAGTGCATCATTGTCGAAGTTGTGCCCTTCTTCCTGTGCTGTAAAGGCGATTCCAACGTACCTCTTGAAATCTATTTCCTGCTATTCTGCCTCGCTGTAAAGTCTGCCTCGTTGCCTTCCCTTAACAAATTTTGGACGATAGTTTTCCTTTATTACTCTGCAATTTTGTGAATTGTTGTGCCCTTGAGCTCAATATTTCAACTCGTTTTTTGTGAGCTGACCGCAAGTCCAAAATTTTGGTTCAAGACCTATGCTGTTTCCCGTTGGGGGGCTGAGACTTTGGTTAATTCTTCTTCCTGCTGGGAAGTTAGTGTGATATGTGCCCTTCCAAATGCCTAACAGCTACTCTCTCACTGGTTCTCCCTCTTCCCTTTCATCCTCTGCCAAATTGGAAACCTGTGCGAACCAGGAGGTTAAATGGGCTGTCTCTCCAAGTTGGGAGATTGATAGTAAAGCAGATGGAAAGTCAAACCGGAGCACCAGGAGAGGGACTATTCGTTGAGTTTTAGATTCCTTTCGTATTCAGAGTGGGTCCGTTCTCTAGGTTTCCCGTACATGTTATAGCTGTAGTAATATTCCCTTCAACCTGGAGAGTTGTGACCCATGGAATGGGTGCTAGGCATTTGTGCTTTAAAGGGTCTGCATTTGCTCACCCAATCTCACCAATCCTCTCAGTCCCAAGTGTCCAGACTTATGCCACATCCAGCTGTCGTTGTAGATAGGGTCTTTCCAGGTTTCATCAGAGTCCCTGAAGGAATTGTTAAGAATTTTCCAGTTTTTTGTTTTGTTTTTGATATTCCTTTTTATAGTGGGTTTGAGCTGATTCTCGCTGCCATGTTTATGCCAGTCTAGACACACTTGATTCCCTTACGGAGACATATCAATACATAGGTTTTAAGATTCTTACTAGTCAGATATATTCCTCTGCGGGAAATATGGGGTTTTGAGTCCCTTTCACTGAGGAAGGTGTAGGTCTTGTCTATTCCATAGTTGGTTTTTGGAACGGTACCTGTGCTTATATCAAACTCTGGTTTTATACATCACCCCACCTCTCCTTCCCCCTTAAGCAGGCATAAGAGTGTTTTCTAAATGTGAGACACTGTTCTCTTTCCTAACTCAGTTCAAGTGTAGCCATGTTTACAGGATCTTCATAAGTGATATCTTATGATAAGTTTCTTTTTCTGTGTGACTTATTTCATTTAGAATCATCGTACCTGAATCCACCCATTTTGCTGCTACTGGTCTTATGACATTGATTTCATGGCTGAGGGATATTCCATCGTACGTAAGTGCCACAATTTTTTGAACCATTTTTGTATTTCCTGGGATATTTAAGGTGTACCCAAGTTGAGGTCCTTGTAAGCAGTGCAGCCCTAAATTTTGGGGTGGCTCTGTCTTATTGATCTTCAGTTTTCCCAAGGTATATTCCCTAGACTGGAAGTGCCCTTGGCTCTGTAGCTTTGTTGTTTACTTGTTTTAGCGAACACAATGCACTCCTCCAGAGAGGCAGTTGGCAGTGTATATCCCGCCCATCAGGATAACAAGGCTCCCTGTTCTCCAGGGCCTGTCTTACCTTTCTGGTTTTTACACATTTTGTGGATGTCCCTCTTGACTGTTGGGAAGTGATACTTCTTTGTAGTGCAGATTGGCATGGCCCGCTTGCTTGCTTGGCCAAAAAGGGCGTATGCGTTTTCTCCTGAATATATTCAGGAGAAAACGCATACGCCCTTTTTGGCCATGTGCATCATTGTCGAAGTTGTGCCCCTCTTCCTGTGCTTTAAATGCGATTCCAACGTACCTCTTGAAATATATTTCCTGCTATTCTGCCTAGCTTTCAAGTCCGCCTCGTTGCCTTCCCTTAACAGATTTTGGACGAGTGTTGTCCTTTATTACTCTGCCAGTTTGTGAATTGCTGTGCCCTTGAGCTCCATTTTCCAACTCGTTTTTTGTGAGCTGACCGCAAGTCCAAAATTTTGGTTCAGGACCTATGCTGGTTCCCGTTGGGGGGCTGAGACTTTGGTTAATTCTTCTTCCTGCTGGGAAGTTAGGGTGATATGTGCCCGTCCAAATGCCTAACAGCTACTCTCTCATTGGTTCTCCCTCTTCCCTTTCATCCTCTGCCAAATTGGAAACCTGTGCGAACCAGGAGGTTAAAGGGGCTGTCTCTCCAAGTTGGGAGGTTGATAGTAAAGCAGATGGAAAGTCAAACCGGAGGACCAGGAGAGGGACTATTCGTTGAGTTTTAGAATCCTTTCGTATTCACAGTGGGTCCGTTCTCTAGGTTTCCCGTACATGTTATAGCTGTAGTAATATTCCCTTCAACCTGGAGAGTTGTGACCCATGGAATGGGTGCCAGGCATTTGTGCTTTAAAGGTTCTGCATTTGCTCACCGAATCTCACCTATCCTCTCAGTCCCAAGTGTCCAGCCTTATGCCACATCCAGCTCTCGTTGTAGATAGGGTCTTTTCAGTTTTCATCAGAGACCCTGAAGGAATTGTAAAGAATTTCCCAGTTTTTTTGTTTTGTTTTTGAAATTCCTTTTTATAGTGGGCTTGAGCTGATTCTCGCTGCCATGTTTATGCCAGTCTAGACACACTTGACTCCCTTATGGAGACATACCAATACATAGGTTTTAAGATTCTTACTAGTCAGATATATTCCTCTGCGGGAAATATGGGGTTTTGAGTCCCTTTCACTGAGGAAGGTGTAGGTCTTGTCTATTCCATAGTTGGTTTTTGGAACGGTACCTGTGCTTATATCAAACTCTGGTTTTATGCATCACCCCACCTCTCCTTCCACCTTAAGCAGGCATCAGAGTATTTTCTAAATGTGAGACAGTGCTCTCTTTCCTAACTCAGTTCAAGTGTAGCCATGTTTACAGGATCTTCATAAGTGATATCTTATGATAAGATTCTTTTTCTGTGTGACTTATTTCACTTAGAATCATCGTACCTGAATCCACCCATTTTGCTGCTACTGGTCTTATGACATTGATTTCATGGCTGAGGGATATTCCATCGTATGTAAGTACCACAATTTTTTGAACCATTTATATATTTCCTGGGATATTTAAGGTGTACCCAAGTTGAGGTCCTTGTAAGCACTGCAGCCCTAAATTTTGGGGTGGCTCTGTCTTATTGATTTTCTGTTTTCCCAAGGTATATTCCCTAGACTGGAAGTGCCCTTGGCTCTGTAGCTCTGTTCTTCACTTGTTTTAGGGAACACAATGTACTCCTCCAGAGAGACAGTTGGCAATTTATATCCCGCCCATCAGTATAACAAGGCTCCCTGTTCTCCAGGGCCTGTCTTTCCTTTCTGGTTTTTACACATTTTGTGGATGTCCCTTTAGACCGGTGGGAAGTGATACTTCTTTGTAGTGCAGATTTGCATTGCCCGCTTGCTTGCTTGGCCAAAAAGGGCGTATGAGTTTTCTCCTGAATATATTCAGGAGAAAACGCATACGCCCTTTTTGGCCAAGTGCATCATTGTCGAAGTTGTGCCCCTCTTCCTGTGCTTTAAAGGCGATTCCAACGTAACTCTTGAAATCTGTTTCCTGCTATTCTGCCTCGCTTTCAAGTCCGCCTCGTTGCCTTCCCTCAACAGATTTTTGGACGATAGTTGTCCTTTATTACTCGGCCAGTTTGTGAATTGCTGTGCCCCTGAGCTCCATTTTTCAACTCGTTTTTGGTGAGCTGACCGCAAGTCCAACATTTTGGTTCAGGACCTATGCTGGTTCCCGGTGGGGGGCTGAGACTTTGGTTAATTCTTCTTCCTGCTGGGAAGTTAGAGTGATATGTGCCCGTCCAAATGCCTAACAGCTACTCTTTCATTGGTTCTCCCTCTTCCCTTTCATCCTCTGCCAAATTGGAAACCTGTGCGAACCAGGAGGTTAAAGGGTCTGTCTCTCCAAGTTGGGAGGTTGATAGTAAAGCAGATGGAAAGTCAAACCGGAGGACCAGGAGAGGGACTATTCGTTGAGTTTTAGAAACCTTTCGTATTCACAGTGTGTCCGTTCTCTACGTTTCCCGTACATGTTATAGCTGTAGTAATATTCCCTTCAACCAGGAGAGTTGGGACCCATGGAATGGGTGCCAGGCATTTGTGCTTTAAAGGTTCTGCATTTGCTCACCGAATCTCACCTATCCTCTCAGTCCCAAGTGTCCAGCCTTATGCCACATCCAGCTGTCGTTTTAGATAGGGTCATTTCTGGTTTCATCAGAGACCCTGAAGGAATTGTAAAGAATTTCCCAGTTTTTTTGTTTTGTTTTTGAAATTCCTTTTTATAGTGGGCTTGAGCTGATTCTCGCTGCCATGTTTATGCCAGTCTAGACACACTTGACTCCCTTATGGAGACATACCAATACATAGGTTTTAAGATTCTTACTAGTCAGATATATTCCTCTGCGGGAAATATGGGGTTTTGAGTCCCTTTCACTGAGGAAGGTGTAGGTCTTGTCTATTCCATAGTTGGTTTTTGGAACGGTACCTGTGCTTATATCAAACTCTGGTTTTATGCATCACCCCACCTCTCCTTCCACCTTAAGCAGGCATCAGAGTATTTTCTAAATGTGAGACAGTGCTCTCTTTCCTAACTCAGTTCAAGTGTAGCCATGTTTACAGGATCTTCATAAGTGATATCTTATGATAAGATTCTTTTTCTGTGTGACTTATTTCACTTAGAATCATCGTACCTGAATCCACCCATTTTGCTGCTACTGGTCTTATGACATTGATTTCATGGCTGAGGGATATTCCATCGTATGTAAGCACCACAATTTTTTGAACCATTTATATATTTCCTGGGATATTTAAGGTGTACCCAAGTTGAGGTCCTTGTAAGCACTGCAGCCCTAAATTTTGGGGTGGCTCTGTCTTATTGATTTTCAGTTTTCCCAAGGTATATTCCCTAGACTGGAAGTGCCCTTGGCTCTGTAGCTCTGTTCTTTACTTGTTTTAGGGAACACAATGTACTCCTCCAGAGAGACAGTTGGCAATTTATATCCCGCCCATCAGAATAACAAGGCTCCCTGTTCTCCAGGGCCTGTCTTTCCTTTCTGGTTTTTACACATTTTGTGGATGTCCCTTTAGACCGGTGGGAAGTGATACTTCTTTGTAGTGCAGATTTGCATTGCCCGCTTGCTTGCTTGGCCAAAAAGGGCGTATGCGTTTTCTCCTGAATATATTCAGGAGAAAACGCATACGCCCTTTTTGGCCAAGTGCATCATTGTCGAAGTTGTGCCCCTCTTCCTGTGCTTTAAAGGCGATTCCAACGTAACTCTTGAAATCTGTTTCCTGCTATTCTGCCTCGCTTTCAAGTCCGCCTCGTTGCCTTCCCTCAACAGATTTTTGGAGGATAGTTGTCCTTTATTACTCGGCCAGTTTGTGAATTGCTGTGCCCCTGAGCTCCATTTTTCAACTCGTTTTTGGTGAGCTGACCGCAAGTCCAACATTATGGTTCAGGACTTATGCTGGTTCCCGGTGGGGGGCTGAGACTTTGGTTAATTCTTCTTCCTGCCTGGAAGTTAGAGTGATATGTGCCCGTCCAAATGCCTAACAGCTACTCTTTCATTGGTTCTCCCTCTTCCCTTTCATCCTCTGCCAAATTGGAAACCTGTGTGAACCAGGAGGTTAAAGGGGCTGTCTCTCCAAGTTGGGAGGTTGATAGTAAAGCAGATGGAAAGTCAAACCGGAGGACCAGGAGAGGGACTATTCGTTGAGTTTTAGAAACCTTTCGTATTCACAGTGTGTCCGTTCTCTACGTTTCCCGTACATGTTATAGCTGTAGTAATATTCCCTTCAACCAGGAGAGTTGGGACCCATGGAATGGGTGCCAGGCATTTGTGCTTTAAAGGGTCTGCATTTGCTCACCCAATCTCACCAATCGTCTCAGTCCCAAGTGTCCCTCCTTATGCCACATCCAGCTGTCATTGCAGATAGGGTCATTCCAGGTTTCATCAGAGACCCTGAAGGAATTGTTAAGAATTTCCCAGTTTTTTTGTTTTGTTTTTGAAATTCCTTTTTATAGTGGGTTTGAGCTGATTCTCGCTGCCATGTTTATGCCAGTCTAGACACACTTGATTCCCTTACAGAGACATATCAATACATAGGTTTTAAGATTCTTACTAGTCAGATATATTCCTCTGCGGGAAATATGGGGTTTTGAGTCCCTTTCACTGAGGAAGGTGTAGGTCTTGTCTATTCCATAGTTGGTTTTTGGAACGGCACCTCTGCTTATATCAAACTCTGGTTTTATGCATCACACCACCTCTCCTTCCCCCTTAAGCAGGCATAAGAGTGTTTTCTAAATGTGAGACACTGTTCTCTTTCCTAACTCAGTTCAAGTGTAGCCATGTTTACAGGATCTTCATAAGTGATATCTTATGATAAGTTTCTTTTTCGGTGTGACTTATTTCACTTAGAACCATCGTACCTGAATCCACCCATTTTGCTGCTACTGGTCTTATGACATTGAGTTCATGGCTGAGTGGTATTCCATCGTACGTAAGTACCACAATTTTTGAACCATTTTTATATTTCCTGGGATATTTAAGGTGTACCCAAGTTGAGGTCCTTTTTAGCAGTGCAGCCCTAAATTTTGGGGTGGCTCTGTCTTATTGATTTTCAGTTTTCCCAAGGTATATTCCCTAGACTGGAAGTGCCCTTGGCTCTGTAGCTGTGTTGTTTACATGTTTTAGGGAACACAATGCACTCCGCCAGAGAGGCAGTTGGCAATTTACATCCCGCCCATCAGCATAACAAGGCTCCCTGTTCTCCAGGGCCTGTCTTGCCTTTCTGGTTTTTACATATTTTGTGGATGTCCCTTTTGACCAGTGGGAAGAGATACTTCTTTGTAGTGCAGATTTGCATTGACCGCTTGCTTGCTTGGCCAAAATGGGCGTATGCGTTTTCTCCTGAATATATTCAGGAGAAAACGCATACGCCCTTTTTGGCCAAGTGCATCATTGTCGAAGTTGTGCCCCTCTTCCTGTGCTTTAAAGGCGCTTCCAACGTACCTCTTGAAATCTGCTTCCTGCTATTCTGCCTCGCATTCAAGTCCACCTCGTTGCATTCCCTCAACAGATTTTTGGACGATAGTTGTCCTTTATTACTCGGCCAGTTTGTGAATTGCTGTGCCCCTGAGCTCCATTTTTCAACTCGTTTTTGGTGAGCTGACCGCAAGTCCAAAATTTTGGTTCAGGACCTATACTGGTTCATGGTGGGGGTCTGAGACTTTGGTTAATTCTTCTTCCTGCCGGGAAATTATAGTGATATGTGCCCTTCCAAATGCCTATCAGCTACTCTCTCATTGGTTCTCCCTCTTCCCTTTCTTCCTCTGCCAAATTGGCAACCTGTGCGAACCAGGAGGTTAAAGGGGCTGTCTCTCCAAGTTGGGCGCTTGATAGTAAAGGAGATGGAAAGTCAAACCGGAGCACCAGGAGAGGGACTATTCGTTGAGTTTTAGAAACCTTTCGTATTCACAGTGTGTCCGTTTTCTAGGATTCCTGTACATGTTATATCTGTAATAATATTCCCTTCAACCTTGAGAGTTGGGACCCATGGAATGTGTGCCATGCATTATTGCTTTAAAGGGTCTGCATTTGCTCACCAAATCTCACCAATCCTCTCAGTCCCAAGTGTCCAGCCTTATGCCACATCCAGCTGTCATTGTAGATAGGGTCATTCCAGGTTTCATCAGAGACCCTGAAGGAATTGTAAAGAATTTCCCAGTTTTTTTTTTGTTTTATTTTTGAAATTCCTTTTAATAGTGGGTTTCAGCTGATTCTCGCTGCCATATTTATGCCAGTCTAGACACACTTGATTCCCTTACGGAGACATATCAATACATAGGTTTTAAGATTCTTACTAGTCAGATATATTCCTCTGCGGGAAATATGGGGTTTTGAGTCCCTTTCACTGAGGAAGGTGTAGGTCTTGTCTATTCCATAGTTGGTTTTTGGAATGGTACCTGTGCTTATATCAAACTCTGGTTTTATGCATCACCCCACCTCTCCTTCCCCCTTAAGCAGGCAGAAGAGTGTTTTCTAAATGTGAGACACTGTTCTCTGTCCTAACTCAGTTCAAGTGTAGCCATGTTTACAGGATCTTCATAAGTGATATCTTATGATAAGTTTCTTTTTCTGTGTGACTTATTTCACTTAGAATCATCGTACCTGAATCCACCCATTTTGCTGCTACTGGTCTTATGACATTGATTTTATGGCTGAGGGATATTCCATCGTACGTAAGTACCACAATTTTTTGAACCATTTTTATATTTCCTGGGATATTTAAGGTGTACCCAAGTTGAGGTCCTTGTAAGCAGTGCAGCCCTAAATTTTGGGGTGGCTGTGTCTTTTTGATTTTCAGTTTTCCCAAGGTATATTCCGTAGACTGGAAATACCCTTGGCTCTGTAGCTCTGTTGTTTACTTTTTTTAGGGAACACAATGCACTCCTCCAGAGAGGCAGTTGGCAATTTACATACCACCCATCAGCATAACAAGGCTCCCTGTTCTCCAGGGCCTGTCTTGCCTTTCCGGTTTTTACATATTTTGTGGATGTCCCTTTTGACCGGTGGGAAGTGATACTTCTTTGTAGTGCAGATTTGCATTGCCCGCTTGCTTGCTTGGCCAAAAAGGGCGTATGCGTTTTCTCCTGAATATATTCAGGAGAAAACGCATACGCCCTTTTTGGCCAAGTGCATCATTGTCGAAGTTGTGCCCCTCTTCCTGTGCTTTAAAGGCAATTCCAACGTACCTCTTGAAATCTGTTTCCTGCTATTCTGCCTCGCTTTCAAGTCCGCCTCGTTGCCATCCCTCAACAGATTATTGGACGATAGTTGTCCTTTATTACTCAGCCAGTTTGTGAATTGCTGTGCCCCTGAGCTCCATTTTTCAACTCGTTTTAGGTGAGCTGACCGCAAGTCCAAAATTTTGTTTCAGGACCTATACTGGTTCCTGGTGGGGGGCTGAGACTTTGGTTAATTCTTCTTCCTGCCGGGAAATTACAGTGATATGTGCCCGTCCAAATGCCTAACAGCTACTCTCTCATTGGTTCTCCCTCTTCCCTTTCATCCTCTGCCAAATTGGCAACATGTGCGTACCAGGAGGTTAAAGGGGCTGTCTCTCCAAGTTGGGAGGTTGATAGTAAAGCAGATGGAAAGTCAAACCGGAGCACCAGGAGAGGGACTATTCGTTGAGTTTTAGAAACCTTTCGTATTCACAGTGTGTCCGTTCTCTAGGTTTCCCGTACATGTTATAACTGTAGTAATATTCCCTTCAACCTGGAGAGTTGGGACCCATGGAATGGGTGCCATGCATTATTGCTTTAAAGGGTCTGCATTTGCTCACCCAATCTCACCAATCCTCTCAGTCCCAAGTGTCCAGCCTTATGCCATATCCAGCTGTCGTTGTAGATATGGTCATTACAGGTTTCATCGGAGACTCGGAAGGAATTGTAAAGAATTTCCCAGTTTTTTTGTTTTGTTTTTGAAATTCCTTTTTATCGTGGGTTTGAGCTCATTCTCGCTGCCATGTTTATGCCAGTCTAGACACACTTGATTCCCTTATGGAGACATATCAATACATAGGTTTTAAGATTCTTACTAGTCAGATATATTCCTCTGCGGGAAATATTGGGTTTTGAGTCCCTTTCACTGAGGAAGGTGTAGGTTTTGTCTATTCCATAGTTGGTTTTTGGAACGGTACCTGTGCTTATATCATATTCTGGTTTTATGCATCACCCCACCTCTCCTTCCCCCTTTAGCAGGCATAAGAGTGTTTTCTAAATGTGAGACACTGTTCTCTTTCCTAACTCAGTTCAAGTGTAGCCATGTTTACAGGATCTTCATAAGTGATATCTTATGATAAGTTTCTTTTTCGGTGTGACTTATTTCACTTAGAATCATCGTACCTGAATCCACCCATTTTGCTGCTACTGGTCTTATGACATTGAGTTCATGGCTGAGTGGTATTCCATCGTACGTAAGTACCACAATTTTTTGAACCATTTTTATATTTCCTGGGATATTTAAGGTGTACCCAAGTTGAGGTCCTTGTAAGCAGTGCAGCCCTAAATTTTGGGGTAGCCCTGTCTTATTGATTTTCAGTTTTCCCAAGGTATATTCCCTAGACTGGAAGTGCCCTTGGCTCTGTAGCTCTGTTCTTTACTTGTTTTAGGGAACACAATGCACTCCTCCAGAGAGGCAGTTGGCAATTTACATCCCGCCCATCAGCATAGCAAGGCTCCCTGTTCTCCAGGGCCTGTCTTGCCTTTCTGGTTTTTACACTTTTCGTTGATGTCCCTTTTCACCGGTGGGAAGTGATACTTCTTTGTAGTGCAGATTTGCATTGCCCGCTTGCTTGCTTGGCCAAAAAGGGCGTATGAGTTTTCTCCTGAATATATTCAGGAGAAAACGCATACGCCCTTTTTGGCCAAGTGCATCATTGTCGAAATTGTGCCCCTCTTCCTGTGCTTTAAAGGCGATTCCATCGTACCTGTTGAAATCTGTTTCCTGCTATTCTGCCTCGCTTTCAAGTCTGCCTCGTTGCCTTCCCTCAAAAGATTTTTGGACGATAGTTGTCCTTTTTTACTCGGCCAGTTTGTGAATTGCTGTGCCCCTGAGCTCCATTTTTCAACTCGTTTTTGGTGAGCTGACCGCAAGTCCAAAATTTTGGTTCAGGACCTCTGCTGGTTCCCGGTGGGGGGCTGAGACTTTGGTTAATTCTTCTTCCTGCCGGGAAGTTAGAGTGATATGTGCCCGTCCAAATACCTAACAGCTACTCTCTCATTGGTTCTCCCTCTTCCCTTTCATCCTCTGCCAAATTGGAAACCTGTACGAACCAGGAGGTTAAATGGGCTGTCTCTCCAACTTGGGAGATTGATAGGAAAGCAGATGGAAAGTAAAACCAGAGCATCAGGGGAGGGACTATTCGTTGAGTTTTAGAAACCTTTCGTATTCACAGTGTGTCCGTTCTCTAGGTTTCCCGTACATGTTATAACTGTAGTAATATTCCCTTCAACCAGGAGAGTTGGGACCCATGGAATGGGTGCCATGCATTATTGCTTTAAAGGGTCTGCATTTACTCACCCAATCTCACCAATCCTCTCAGTCCCAAGTGTCCAGCCTTATGCCACATCCAGCTGTCATTGTATATAGCGTCATTCCAGGTTTCATCAGAGACCCTGAAGGAATTGTAAAGATTTTCCCAGTTTTTTTGTTTTGTATTTGAAATTCCTTTTTATAGTGGGTTTGAGCTGATTCTCGCTGCCATGTTTATGCCAGTCTAGACACACTTGATTCCCTTACGGAGACATATCAATACATAGGTTTTAAGATTCTTACTAGTCAGATATATTCCTCTGCGGGAAATATGGTGTTTTGAGTACCTTTCCCTGAGGAAGGTATAGGTCTTGACTATTCCATAGTTGGTTTTTGGAACGGTACCTGTGCTTATATCAAACTCTGGTTTTATGCATCACCCCACCTCTCCTTCCCCCTTAAGCAGGCATAAGAGTGTTTTCTAAATGTGAGACACTGTTCTCTTTCCTAACTCAGTTCAAGTGTAGCCATGTTTACAGGATCTTCATAAGTGATATCTTATGATAAGTTTCTGATTCTGTGTGACTTATTTCTCTTATAACAATCGTACCTGAATCCACCAATTTTGCTGCTTCTGGTCTTATGACATTGATTTCATGGCTGAGAGATATTCCATCATAGGAAAGTGCCCCAATTTTTTGAACCATTTTTATATTTCCTGGGATATTTATGGTGTACCCAAGTTGAGGTCCTTGTAAGCACTGCAGCCCTAAATTTTGGGGTGGCTCTGTCTTATTGACTTTCAATTTTCCCAAGGTATATTCCCTAGACTGGAAGTGCCCTTGGCTCTGTAGCTCTGTTCTTTACTTGTTTTAGGGAACACAATGCACTCCTCCAGAGAGGCAGTTGGCAATTTACATCCCGCCCATCAGCATAACATGGCTCCCTGTTCTCCAGGGCCTGTCTTACCTTTCTGGATTTTACACATTTTGTGTGTGTCCCTTTTGACCGGTGGGAAGTGATACATCTTTGTAGAGCAGATTTGCATTGCCCGCTTGCTTGCTTGCTTGGCCAAGAAGGGCGTATGCGTTTTCTCCTGAATATATTCAGGAGAAAACGCATACGCCCTTTTTGGCCAAGTGCATCATTGTCGAAGTTGTGCCCCTCTTCCTGTGCTTTAAAGGCGATTCCAACGTACCTCTTGAAATCTGTTTCCCGCTATTCTGCCTCGCATTCAAGTCCGCCTCGTGGCCTTCCCTCAACAGATTTTTGTACGATAGTTGTCCTTTTTTACTTGGCCAGTTTGTGAATTGCTGTGCCCCTGAGCTCCATTTTTCAACTCGTTTTTGGTGAGCTGACCGCAAGTCCAAAATTTTGGTTCAGGCCGTATACTCGTTCCCGGTGGGTGGCTGAGACTTTGGTTAATTCTTCTTCCTGCTGGGAAATTACAGTGATATGTGCCCGTCCAAATGCCTAACAGCTACTCTCTCATTGGTTCTCCCTCTTTCCTTTCATCCTCTGCCAAATTGGCAACCTGTGCGAACCAGGAGGTTAAAGGGGTTGTCTCTCCAAGTTGGGAGGTTGATAGTAAATCAGATGGAAAGTCAAACCGGAGCACCAGGAGAGGGACTATTCGTTGAGTTTTAGAAACCTTTCGTATTCACAGTGTGTCCGTTCTCTACGTTTCCCGTACATGTTATAGCTGTAGTAATATTCCCTTCAACCAGGAGAGTTGGGACCCATGGAATGGGTGCCAGGCATTTGTGCTTTAAAGGGTCTGCATTTGCTCACCCAATCTCACCAATCGTCTCAGTCCCAAGTGTCCCTCCTTATGCCACATCCAGCTGTCATTGCAGATAGGGTCATTCCAGGTTTCATCAGAGACCCTGAAGGAATTGTTAAGAATTTCCCAGTTTTTTTGTTTTGTTTTTGAAATTCCTTTTTATAGTGGGTTTGAGCTGATTCTCGCTGCCATGTTTATGCCAGTCTAGACACACTTGATTCCCTTACAGAGACATATCAATACATAGGTTTTAAGATTCTTACTAGTCAGATATATTCCTCTGCGGGAAATATGGGGTTTTGAGTCCCTTTCACTGAGGAAGGTGTAGGTCTTGTCTATTCCATAGTTGGTTTTTGGAATGGTACCTCTGCTTATATCAAACTCTGGTTTTATGCATCACCCCACCTCTCCTTCCCACTTAAGCAGGCATAAGAGTGTTTTCTAAATGTGAGACACTGTTCTCTTTCCTAACTAAGTTCAAGTGTAGCCATGTTTACAGGATCTTCATAAGTGATATCTTATGATAAGTTTCTTTTTCGGTGTGACTTATTTCACTTAGAACCATCGTACCTGAATCCACCCATTTTGCTGCTACTGGTCTTATGACATTGAGTTCATGGCTGAGTGGTATTCCATCGTACGTAAGTACCACAATTTTTGAACCATTTTTATATTTCCTGGGATATTTAAGGTGTACCCAAGTTGAGGTCCTTTTTAGCAGTGCAGCCCTAAATTTTGGGGTGGCTCTGTCTTATTGATTTTCAGTTTTCCCAAGGTATATTCCCTAGACTGGAAGTGCCCTTGGCTCTGTAGCTGTGTTGTTTACATGTTTTAGGGAACACAATGCACTCCTCCAGAGAGGCAGTTGGCAATTTACATCCCGCCCATCAGCATAACAAGGCTCCCTGTTCTCCAGGGCCTGTCTTGCCTTTCTGGTTTTTACATATTTTGTGGATGTCCCTTTTGACCAGTGGGAAGAGATACTTCTTTGTAGTGCAGATTTGCATTGACCGCTTGCTTGCTTGGCCAAAATGGGCGTATGCGTTTTCTCCTGAATATATTCAGGAGAAAACACATACGCCCTTTTTGGCCAAGTGCATCATTGTCGAAGTTGTGCCCCTCTTCCTGTGCTTTAAAGGCGATTCCAACGTACCTCTTGAAATCTGCTTCCTGCTATTCTGCCTCGCATTCAAGTCCACCTCGTTGCATTCCCTCAACAGATTTTTGGACGATAGTTGTCCTTTATTACTCGGCCAGTTTGTGAATTGCTGTGCCCCTGAGCTCCATTTTTCAACTCGTTTTTGGTGAGCTGACCTCAAGTCCAAAATTTTGGTTCAGGACCTATACTGGTTCATGGTGGGGGTCTGAGACTTTGGTTAATTCTTCTTCCTGCCGGGAAATTATAGTGATATGTGCCCGTCCAAATGCCTATCAGCTACTCTCTCATTGGTTCTCCCTCTTCCCTTTCTTCCTCTGCCAAATTGGCAACCTGTGCGAACCAGGAGGTTAAAGGGGCTGTCTCTCCAAGTTGGGAGCTTGATAGTAAAGGAGATGGAAAGTCAAACCGGAGCACCAGGAGAGGGACTATTCGTTGAGTTTTAGAAACCTTTCGTATTCACAGTGTGTCCGTTTTCTAGGATTCCTGTACATGTTATATCTGTAATAATATTCCCTTCAACCTTGAGAGTTGGGACCCATGGAATGTGTGCCATGCATTATTGCTTTAAAGGGTCTGCATTTGCTCACCAAATCTCACCAATCCTCTCAGTCCCAAGTGTCCAGCCTTATGCCACATCCAGCTGTCATTGTAGATAGGGTCATTCCAGGTTTCATCAGAGACCCTGAAGGAATTGTAAAGAATTTCCCAGTTTTTTTTTGTTTTATTTTTGAAATTCCTTTTAATAGTGGGTTTCAGCTGATTCTCGCTGCCATATTTATGCCAGTCTAGACACACTTGATTCCCTTACGGAGACATATCAATACATAGGTTTTAAGATTCTTACTAGTCAGATATATTCCTCTGCGGGAAATATGGGGTTTTGAGTCCCTTTCACTGAGGAAGGTGTAGGTCTTGTCTATTCCATAGTTGGTTTTTGGAATGGTACCTGTGCTTATATCAAACTCTGGTTTTATGCATCACCCCACCTCTCCTTCCCCCTTAAGCAGGCAGAAGAGTGTTTTCTAAATGTGAGACACTGTTCTCTGTCCTAACTCAGTTCAAGGGTAGCCATGTTTACAGGATCTTCATAAGTGATATCTTATGATAAGTTTATTTTTCTGTGTGACTTATTTCACTTAGAATCATCGTACCTGAATCCACCCATTTTGCTGCTACTGGTCTTATGACATTGATTTTATGGCTGAGGGATATTCCATCGTACGTAAGTACCACAATTTTTTGAACCATTTTTATATTTCCTGGGATATTTAAGGTGTACCCAAGTTGAGGTCCTTGTAAGCAGTGCAGCCCTAAATTTTGGGGTGGCTGTGTCTTTTTGATTTTCAGTTTTCCCAAGGTATATTCCGTAGACTGGAAATACCCTTGGCTCTGTAGCTCTGTTGTTTACTTTTTTTAGGGAACACAATGCACTCCTCCAGAGAGGCAGTTGGCAATTTACATACCACCCATCAGCATAACAAGGCTCCCTGTTCTCCGGGGCCAGTCTTGCCTTTCCGGTTTTTACACATTTTGTGGATGTCCCTTTTGACCGGTGGGAAGTGATACTTCTTTGTAGTGCAGATTTGCATTGCCCGCTTGCTTGCTTGGCCAAAAAGGGCGTATGCGTTTTCTCCTGAATATATTCAGGAGAAAACGCATACGCCCTTTTTGGCCAAGTGCATCATTGTCAAAGTTGTGCCCCTCTTCCTGTGCTTTAAAGGCAATTCCAACGTACCTCTTGAAATCTGTTTCCTGCTATTCTGCCTCGCTTTCAAGTCCGCCTCGTTGCCATCCCTCAACAGATTTTTGGACGATAGTTGTCCTTTATTACTCAGCCAGTTTGTGAATTGCTGTGCCCCTGAGCTCCATTTTTCAACTCGTTTTAGGTGAGCTGACCGCAAGTCCAAAATTTTGTTTCAGGACCTATACTGGTTCCTGGTGGGGGGCTGAGACTTTGGTTAATTCTTCTTCCTGCCGGGAAATTACAGTGATATGTGCCCGTCCAAATGCCTAACAGCTACTCTCTCATTGGTTCTCCCTCTTCCCTTTCATCCTCTGCCAAATTGGCAACATGTGCGAACCAGGAGGTTAAAGGGGCTGTCTCTCCAAGTTGGGAGGTTGATAGTAAAGCAGATGGAAAGTCAAACCGGAGCACCAGGAGAGGGACTATTCGTTGAGTTTTAGAAACCTTTCGTATTCACAGTGTGTCCGTTCTCTAGGTTTCCCGTACATGTTATAACTGTAGTAATATTCCCTTCAACCTGGAGAGTTGGGACCCATGGAATGGGTGCCATGCATTATTGCTTTAAAGGGTCTGCATTTGCTCACCCAATCTCACCAATCCTCTCAGTCCCAAGTGTCCAGCCTTATGCCATATCCAGCTGTCGTTGTAGATATGGTCATTACAGGTTTCATCGGAGACTCGGAAGGAATTGTAAAGAATTTCCCAGTTTTTTTGTTTTGTTTTTGAAATTCCTTTTTATCGTGGGTTTGAGCTCATTCACGCTGCCATGTTTATGCCAGTCTAGACACACTTGATTCCCTTATGGAGACATATCAATACATAGGTTTTAAGATTCTTACTAGTCAGATATATTCCTCTGCGGGAAATATGGTGTTTTGAGTCCCTTTCACTGAGGAAGGTGTAGGTTTTGTCTATTCCATAGTTGGTTTTTGGAACGGTACCTGTGCTTATATCATATTCTGGTTTTATGCATCACCCCACCTCTCCTTCCCCCTTAAGCAGGCATAAGAGTGTTTTCTAAATGTGAGACACTGTTCTCTTTCCTAACTCAGTTCAAGTGTAGCCATGTTTACAGGATCTTCATAAGTGATATCTTATGATAAGTTTCTTTTTCTGTGTGACTTATTTCACTTAGAACCATCGTACCTGAATCCACCCATTTTGCTGCTACTGGTCTTATGACATTGAGTTCATGGCTGAGTGGTATTCCATCGTACGTAAGTACCACAATTTTTTGAACCATTTTTATATTTCCTGGGATATTTAAGGTGTACCCAAGTTGAGGTCCTTGTAAGCAGTGCAGCCCTAAATTTTGGGGTGGCTCTGACTTATTGATTTTCAGTTTTCCCAAGGTATATTCCCTAGACTGGAAGTGCCCTTGGCTCTGTAGCTCTGTTCTTTACTTGTTTTAGGGAACACAATGCACTCCTCCAGAGAGGCAGTTGGCAATTTACATCCCGCCCATCAGCATAGCAAGGCTCCCTGTTCTCCAGGGCCTGTCTTGCCTTTCTGGTTTTTACACTTTTTGTTGATGTCCCTTTTCACCGGTGGGAAGTGATACTTCTTTGTAGTGCAGATTTGCATTGCCCGCTTGCTTGCTTGGCCAAAAAGGGCGTATGCGTTTTCTCCTGAATATATTCAGGAGAAAACGCATACGCCCTTTTTGGCCAAGTGCATCATTGTCAAAGTTGTGCCCCTCTTCCTGTGCTTTAAAGGCGATTCCATCGTACCTGTTGAAATCTGTTTCCTGCTATTCTGCCTCGCTTTCAAGTCTGCCTCGTTGCCTTCCCTCAAAAGATTTTTGGACGATAGTTGTCCTTTTTTACTCGGCCAGTTTGTGAATTGCTGTGCCCCTGAGCTCCATTTTTCAACTCGTTTTTGGTGAGCTGACCGCAAGTCCAAAATTTTGGTTCAGGACCTCTGCTGGTTCCCGGTGGGGGGCTGAGACTTTGGTTAATTCTTCTTCCTGCCGGGAAGTTAGAGTGATATGTGCCCGTCCAAATACCTAACAGCTACTCTCTCATTGGTTCTCCCTCTTCCCTTTCATCCTCTGCCAAATTGGAAACCTGTACGAACCAGGAGGTTAAATGGGCTGTCTCTCCAACTTGGGAGATTGATAGGAAAGCAGATGGAAAGTAAAACCGGAGCATCAGGGGAGGGACTATTCGTTGAGTTTTAGAAACCTTTCGTATTCACAGTGTGTCCGTTCTCTAGGTTTCCCGTACATGTTATAACTGTAGTAATATTCCCTTCAACCAGGAGAGTTGGGACCCATGGAATGGGTGCCATGCATTATTGCTTTAAAGGGTCTGCATTTACTCACCCAATCTCACCAATCCTCTCAGTCCCAAGTGTCCAGCCTTATGCCACATCCAGCTGTCATTGTATATAGCGTTATTCCAGGTTTCATCAGAGACCCTGAAGGAATTGTAAAGATTTTCCCAGTTTTTTTGTTTTGTATTTGAAATTCCTTTTTATAGTGGGTTTCAGCTGATTCTCGCTGCCATGTTTATGCCAGTCTAGACACACTTGATTCCCTTACGGAGACATATCAATACATAGGTTTTAAGATTCTTACTAGTCAGATATATTCCTCTGCGGGAAATATGGTGTTTTGAGTACCTTTCCCTGAGGAAGGTATAGGTCTTGACTATTCCATAGTTGGTTTTTGGAACGGTACCTGTGCTTATATCAAACTCTGGTTTTATGCATCACCCCACCTCTCCTTCCCCCTTAAGCAGGCATAAGAGTGTTTTCTAAATGTGAGACACTGTTCTCTTTCCTAACTCAGTTCAAGTGTAGCCATGTTTACAGGATCTTCATAAGTGATATCTTATGATAAGTTTCTGATTCTGTGTGACTTATTTCTCTTATAACAATCGTACCTGAATCCACCAATTTTGCTGCTTCTGGTCTTATGACATTGATTTCATGGCTGAGAGATATTCCATCATAGGAAAGTGCCCCAATTTTTTGAACCATTTTTATATTTCCTGGGATATTTGTGGTGTACCCAAGTTGAGGTCCTTGTAAGCACTGCAGCCCTAAATTTTGGGGTGGCTCTGTCTTATTGACTTTCAATTTTCCCAAGGTATATTCCCTAGACTGGAAGTGCCCTTGGCTCTGTAGCTCTGTTCTTTACTTGTTTTAGGGAACACAATGCACTCCTCCAGAGAGGCAGTTGGCAATTTACATCCCGCCCATCAGCATAACATGGCTCCCGGTTCTCCAGGGCCTGTCTTACCTTTCTGGATTTTACACATTTTGTGTGTGTCCCTTTTGACCGGTGGGAAGTGATACTTCTTTGTAGAGCAGATTTGCATTGCCCGCTTGCTTGCTTGCTTGGCCAAGAAGGGCATATGCGTTTTCTCCTGAATATATTCAGGAGAAAACGCATACGCCCTTTTTGGCCAAGTGCATCATTGTCGAAGTTGTGCCCCTCTTCCTGTGCTTTAAAGGCGATTCCAACGTACCTCTTGAAATCTGTTTCCCGCTATTCTGCCTCGCATTCAAGTCCGCCTCGTGGCCTTCCCTCAACAGATTTTTGTACGATAGTTGTCCTTTTTTACTTGGCCAGTTTGTGAATTGCTGTGCCCCTGAGCTCCATTTTTCAACTCGTTTTTGGTGAGCTGACCGCAAGTCCAAAATTTTGGTTCAGGCCGTATACTCGTTCCCGGTGGGTGGCTGAGACTTTGGTTAATTCTTCTTCCTGCTGGGAAATTACAGTGATATGTGCCCGTCCAAATGCCTAACAGCTACTCTCTCATTGGTTCTCCCTCTTTCCTTTCATCCTCTGCCAAATTGGCAACCTGTGCGAACCAGGAGGTTAAAGGGGTTGTCTCTCCAAGTTGGGAGGTTGATAGTAAATCAGATGGAAAGTCAAACCGGAGCACCAGGAGAGGGACTATTCGTTGAGTTTTAGAAACCTTTCGTATTCACAGTGTGTCCGTTCTCTAGGTTTCCCGTACATGTTATAACTTCAGTAATATTCCCTACAACCTGGAGAGTTGGGACCCATGGAATGGGTGCCATGCATTATTGCTTTAAAGGGTCTGCATTTGCTCACCCAATCTCACCAATCCTCTCAGTCCCAAGTGTCCAGCCTTATGCCACATCCAGCTGTCGTTGTAGATAGGGTCATTCCAGGTTTCATCAGAGACCCTGAAGGAATTCTAAAGAATTTCCAAGTTTTTTTGGTTTGTTTTTGAAATTCCTTTTTATAGTGGGTTTGAGCTGATTCTCCCTTCCATGTTTATGCCAGCCTAGACACACTTGATTCCCTTACGGAGACATATCAATACATAGGTTTTAAGATTCTTACTACTCAGATATATTCCTCTGCGGGAAATATGGGGTTTTGAGTCCCTTTCACTGAGGAAGGTGTAGGTCTTGTCTATTCCATAGTTGGTTTTTGGAACGGTACCTCTGCTTATATCAAACTCTGGTTTTATGCATCACCCCAACTCTGCTTCCCCCTTAAACAGGCATAAGAGTGTTTTCTAAATGTGAGACACTGTTCTCTTTCCTAACTCAGTTCAAGGGTAGCCATGTTTACAGGATCTTCATGAGTGATATCTTATGATAAGTTTCTTTTTCTGTGTGACTAATTTCACTTAGAATCATCGTACCTGAATCCACTCATTTTGCTACTACTGGTATTATGACATTGATTTCATGGCTGAGGGATATTCCATCTTAGGTAAGTACCACAATTTTTTGAACCTTTTTTATATTTCCTGGGATATTTATGTTGTACCCAAGTTGAGGTTTCTCTAAGCAGTGCAGCCCTAAATTTTGGGTTGGCTGTGTCTTTTTGAGTTTCAGTTTTCCCAATGTATATTCCCTAGACTGGAAGTGCCCTTGGCTCTGTAGCTCTGTTGTTTACTTCTTTTAGGGAACAAAATGCACTCCTCCAGAGAGGCAGTTGGCAATTTACATCCCGCCCATCAGCATAACAAGGCTCCCTGTTCTCCAGGGCCTGTCTTGCCTTTCTGGTTTTTACACATTTTGTGGATATCCCTTTTGACCGGTGGAAGTGACACTTCTTTGTAGTGGAGATTTGCATTGCCCGCTTGCTTGCTTGGCCAAAAAGGGCGTATGCGTTTTCTCCTGAATATATTCAGGAGAAAACGCATACGCCCTTTTTGGCCAAGTGCATCATTGTCGAAGTTGTGCCCCTCTTCCTGTGCTTTAAAGGCGATTCCAACGTACTTCTTGAAATCTGTTTGCTGCTATTCTGCCTCACTTTCAAGTCCGCCTCGTTGCCTTCCCTCAACAGATTTTTGGACGATAGTTGTCCTTTATTACTCTGCCAGTTTGTGAATTGCTGTGACCCTGAGCTCCATTTTTCAACTCGTTTTTTGTGAGCTGACCGCAAGTCCAAAATTTTGGTTCAGGACCTATACAGGTTCCCAGTGGTTGGCTGATACTTTGGTTAATTCTTCTTCCTGCCGGGAAATTACAGTGATATGTGCCCGTCCAAATGCCTAACAGCTACTCTCTCATTGGTTCTCCCTCTTCCCCTTCATCCTCTGCCAAATTGGCAACCTGTGCGAACCAGGAAGTTAAAGGCGCTGTCTCTCCAAGTTGGGAGAATGATAGTAAAGCAGTTGGAAAGTCAAAGCAGAGCACCAAGCGAGGGACTATTCGTTGAGATTTAGAAACCTTTCGTATTCACAGTGTGTCAATTCTCTAGTTTTCCTGTACATGTTATAGCTGTAGTAATATTCCCTTCAACCTGGAGAGTTGGGACCCATGGAATCGGTGCCATGCATTATTGCTTTAAAGGGTTTGCATTTGCTCGCCCAATCACACCAATTCTCGCAGTCCCAAGTGTCCAGCATTATGCCACATCCAGCTGTCATTGTAGATAGGGTCATTCCAGGTTTCATCAGAGACCCTGAAGGAATTGTAAAGAATTTCCCATTTTTTTGTTTTGTTTTTGAAATTCCTTTTTATAGTGGGTTTGAGCTGATTCTCGCTGCCATGTTTATGCCAGTCTAGACACACTTGATTCCCTTACGGAGACATATCAATACATATGTTTTAAGATTCTTACTAGTCCGATATATTCCTCTGTGGGAAATATGTGGTTTTGAGTCCCTTTCACTGAGGAAGGTGTAGGTCTTGTCTATTCCATAGTTGGTTTTTGGAACGGTACCTGTGCTTATATCAAACTCTGGTTTTATGCATCACCCCACCTCTCCTTCCACCTTAAGCAGGCATCAGAGTATTTTCTAAATGTGAGACAGTGCTCTCTTTCCTAACTCAGTTCAAGTGTAGCCATGTTTACAGGATCTTCATAAGTGATATATTATGATAAGATTCTTTTTCTGTGTGACTTATTTCACTTAGAATCATCGTACCTGAATCCACCCATTTTGCTGCTACTGGTCTTATGACATTGATTTCATGGCTGAGGGATATTCCATCGTATGTAAGCACCACAATTTTTTGAACCATTTATATATTTCCTGGGATATTTAAGGTGTACCCAAGTTGAGGTCCTGGTAAGCACTGCAGCCCTAAATTTTGGGGTGGCTCTGTCTTATTGATTTTCAGTTTTCCCAAGGTATATTCCCTAGACTGGAAGTGCCCTTGGCTCTGTAGCTCTGTTCTTTACTTGTTTTAGGGAACACAATGTACTCCTCCAGAGAGACAGTTGGCAATTTATATCCCGCCCATCAGAATAACAAGGCTCCCTGTTCTCCAGGGCCTGTCTTTCCTTTCTGGTTTTTACACATTTTGTGGATGTCCCTTTAGACCGGTGGGAAGTGATACTTCTTTGTAGTGCAGATTTGCATTGCCCGCTTGCTTGCTTGGCCAAAAAGGGCGTATGCGTTTTCTCCTGAATATATTCAGGAGAAAACGCATACGCCCTTTTTGGCCAAGTGCATCATTGTCGAAGTTGTGCCCCTCTTCCTGTGCTTTAAAGGCGATTCCAACGTAACTCTTGAAATCTGTTTCCTGCTATTCTGCCTCGCTTTCAAGTCCGCCTCGTTGCCTTCCCTCAACAGATTTTTGGAGGATAGTTGTCCTTTATTACTCGGCCAGTTTGTGAATTGCTGTGCCCCTGAGCTCCATTTTTCAACTCGTTTTTGGTGAGCTGACGGCAAGTCCAACATTTTGGTTCAGGACTTATGCTGGTTCCCGGTGGGGGGCTGAGACTTTGGTTAATTCTTCTTCCTGCCTGGAAGTTAGAGTGATATGTGCCCGTCCAAATGCCTAACAGCTACTCTTTCATTGGTTCTCCCTCTTCCCTTTCATCCTCTGCCAAATTGGAAACCTGTGTGAACCAGGAGGTTAAAGGGGCTGTCTCTCCAAGTTGGGAGGTTGATAGTAAAGCAGATGGAAAGTCAAACCGGAGGACCAGGAGAGGGACTATTCGTTGAGTTTTAGAAACCTTTCGTATTCACAGTGTGTCCGTTCTCTACGTTTCCCGTACATGTTATAGCTGTAGTAATATTCCCTTCAACCAGGAGAGTTGGGACCCATGGAATGGGTGCCAGGCATTTGTGCTTTAAAGGGTCTGCATTTGCTCACCCAATCTCACCAATCGTCTCAGTCCCAAGTGTCCCTCCTTATGCCACATCCAGCTGTCATTGCAGATAGGGTCATTCCAGGTTTCATCAGAGACCCTGAAGGAATTGTTAAGAATTTCCCAGTTTTTTTGTTTTGTTTTTGAAATTCCTTTTTATAGTGGGTTTGAGCTGATTCTCGCTGCCATGTTTATGCCAGTCTAGACACACTTGATTCCCTTACAGAGACATATCAATACATAGGTTTTAAGATTCTTACTAGTCAGATATATTCCTCTGCGGGAAATATGGGGTTTTGAGTCCCTTTCACTGAGGAAGGTGTAGGTCTTGTCTATTCCATAGTTGGTTTTTGGAATGGTACCTCTGCTTATATCAAACTCTGGTTTTATGCATCACCCCACCTCTCCTTCCCACTTAAGCAGGCATAAGAGTGTTTTCTAAATGTGAGACACTGTTCTCTTTCCTAACTAAGTTCAAGTGTAGCCATGTTTACAGGATCTTCATAAGTGATATCTTATGATAAGTTTCTTTTTCGGTGTGACTTATTTCACTTAGAACCATCGTACCTGAATCCACCCATTTTGCTGCTACTGGTCTTATGACATTGAGTTCATGGCTGAGTGGTATTCCATCGTACGTAAGTACCACAATTTTTGAACCATTTTTATATTTCCTGGGATATTTAAGGTGTACCCAAGTTGAGGTCCTTTTTAGCAGTGCAGCCCTAAATTTTGGGGTGGCTCTGTCTTATTGATTTTCAGTTTTCCCAAGGTATATTCCCTAGACTGGAAGTGCCCTTGGCTCTGTAGCTGTGTTGTTTACATGTTTTAGGGAACACAATGCACTCCTCCAGAGAGGCAGTTGGCAATTTACATCCCGCCCATCAGCATAACAAGGCTCCCTGTTCTCCAGGGCCTGTCTTGCCTTTCTGGTTTTTACATATTTTGTGGATGTCCCTTTTGACCAGTGGGAAGAGATACTTCTTTGTAGTGCAGATTTGCATTGACCGCTTGCTTGCTTGGCCAAAATGGGCGTATGCGTTTTCTCCTGAATATATTCAGGAGAAAACACATACGCCCTTTTTGGCCAAGTGCATCATTGTCGAAGTTGTGCCCCTCTTCCTGTGCTTTAAAGGCGATTCCAACGTACCTCTTGAAATCTGCTTCCTGCTATTCTGCCTCGCATTCAAGTCCACCTCGTTGCATTCCCTCAACAGATTTTTGGACGATAGTTGTCCTTTATTACTCGGCCAGTTTGTGAATTGCTGTGCCCCTGAGCTCCATTTTTCAACTCGTTTTTGGTGAGCTGACCTCAAGTCCAAAATTTTGGTTCAGGACCTATACTGGTTCATGGTTGGGGTCTGAGACTTTGGTTAATTCTTCTTCCTGCCGGGAAATTATAGTGATATGTGCCCGTCCAAATGCCTATCAGCTACTCTCTCATTGGTTCTCCCTCTTCCCTTTCTTCCTCTGCCAAATTGGCAACCTGTGCGAACCAGGAGGTTAAAGGGGCTGTCTCTCCAAGTTGGGAGCTTGATAGTAAAGGAGATGGAAAGTCAAACTGGAGCACCAGGAGAGGGACTATTCGTTGAGTTTTAGAAACCTTTCGTATTCACAGTGTGTCCGTTTTCTAGGATTCCTGTACATGTTATATCTGTAATAATATTCCCTTCAACCTTGAGAGTTGGGACCCATGGAATGTGTGCCATGCATTATTGCTTTAAAGGGTCTGCATTTGCTCACCAAATCTCACCAATCCTCTCAGTCCCAAGTGTCCAGCCTTATGCCACATCCAGCTGTCATTGTAGATAGGGTCATTCCAGGTTTCATCAGAGACCCTGAAGGAATTGTAAAGAATTTCCCAGTTTTTTTTTGTTTTATTTTTGAAATTCCTTTTAATAGTTGGTTTCAGCTGATTCTCGCTGCCATATTTATGCCAGTCTAGACACACTTGATTCCCTTACGGAGACATATCAATACATAGGTTTTAAGATTCTTACTAGTCAGATATATTCCTCTGCGGGAAATATGGGGTTTTGAGTCCCTTTCACTGAGGAAGGTGTAGGTCTTGTCTATTCCATAGTTGGTTTTTGGAATGGTATCTGTGCTTATATCAAACTCTGGTTTTATGCATCACCCCACCTCTCCTTCCCCCTTAAGCAGGCAGAAGAGTGTTTTCTAAATGTGAGACACTGTTCTCTGTCCTAACTCAGTTCAAGTGTAGCCATGTTTACAGGATCTTCATAAGTGATATCTTATGATAAGTTTATTTTTCTGTGTGACTTATTTCACTTAGAATCATCGTACCTGAATCCACCCATTTTGCTGCTACTGGTCTTATGACATTGATTTTATGGCTGAGGGATATTCCATCGTACGTAAGTACCACAATTTTTTGAACCATTTTTATATTTCCTGGGATATTTAAGGTGTACCCAAGTTGAGGTCCTTGTAAGCAGTGCAGCCCTAAATTTTGGGGTGGCTGTGTCTTTTTGATTTTCAGTTTTCCCAAGGTATATTCCGTAGACTGGAAATACCCTTGGCTCTGTAGCTCTGTTGTTTACTTTTTTTAGGGAACACAATGCACTCCTCCAGAGAGGCAGTTGGCAATTTACATACCACCCATCAGCATAACAAGGCTCCCTGTTCTCCGGGGCCAGTCTTGCCTTTCCGGTTTTTACACATTTTGTGGATGTCCCTTTTGACCGGTGGGAAGTGATACTTCTTTGTAGTGCAGATTTGCATTGCCCGCTTGCTTGCTTGGCCAAAAAGGGCGTATGCGTTTTCTCCTGAATATATTCAGGAGAAAACGCATACGCCCTTTTTGGCCAAGTGCATCATTGTCAAAGTTGTGCCCCTCTTCCTGTGCTTTAAAGGCAATTCCAACGTACCTCTTGAAATCTGTTTCCTGCTATTCTGCCTCGCTTTCAAGTCCGCCTCGTTGCCATCCCTCAACAGATTTTTGGACGATAGTTGTCCTTTATTACTCAGCCAGTTTGTGAATTGCTGTGCCCCTGAGCTCCATTTTTCAACTCGTTTTAGGTGAGCTGACCGCAAGTCCAAAATTTTGTTTCAGGACCTATACTGGTTCCTGGTGGGGGGCTGAGACTTTGGTTAATTCTTCTTCCTGCCGGGAAATTACAGTGATATGTGCCCGTCCAAATGCCTAACAGCTACTCTCTCATTGGTTCTCCCTCTTCCCTTTCATCCTCTGCCAAATTGGCAACATGTGCGAACCAGGAGGTTAAAGGGGCTGTCTCTCCAAGTTGGGAGGTTGATAGTAAAGCAGATGGAAAGTCAAACCGGAGCACCAGGAGAGGGACTATTCGTTGAGTTTTAGAAACCTTTCGTATTCACAGTGTGTCCGTTTTCTAGGTTTCCCGTACATGTTATAACTGTAGTAATATTCCCTTCAACCTGGAGAGTTGGGACCCATGGAATGGGTGCCATGCATTATTGCTTTAAAGGGTCTGCATTTGCTCACCCAATCTCACCAATCCTCTCAGTCCCAAGTGTCCAGCCTTATGCCATATCCAGCTGTCGTTGTAGATATGGTCATTACAGGTTTCATCGGAGACTCGGAAGGAATTGTAAAGAATTTCCCAGTTTTTTTGTTTTGTTTTTGAAATTCCTTTTTATCGTGGGTTTGAGCTCATTCACGCTGCCATGTTTATGCCAGTCTAGACACACTTGATTCCCTTATGGAGACATATCAATACATAGGTTTTAAGATTCTTACTAGTCAGATATATTCCTCTGCGGGAAATATTGGGTTTTGAGTCCCTTTCACTGAGGAAGGTGTAGGTTTTGTCTATTCCATAGTTGGTTTTTGGAACGGTACCTGTGCTTATATCATATTCTGGTTTTATGCATCACCCCACCTCTCCTTCCCCCTTAAGCAGGCATAAGAGTGTTTTCTAAATGTGAGACACTGTTCTCTTTCCTAACTCAGTTCAAGTGTAGCCATGTTTACAGGATCTTCATAAGTGATATCTTATGATAAGTTTCTTTTTCGGTGTGACTTATTTCACTTAGAACCATCGTACCTGAATCCACCCATTTTGCTGCTACTGGTCTTATGACATTGAGTTCATGGCTGAGTGGTATTCCATCGTACGTAAGTACCACAATTTTTTGAACCATTTTTATATTTCCTGGGATATTTAAGGTGTACCCAAGTTGAGGTCCTTGTAAGCAGTGCAGCCCTAAATTTTGGGGTGGCTCTGACTTATTGATTTTCAGTTTTCCCAAGGTATATTCCCTAGACTGGAAGTGCCCTTGGCTCTGTAGCTCTGTTCTTTACTTGTTTTAGGGAACACAATGCACTCCTCCAGAGAGGCAGTTGGCAATTTACATCCCGCCCATCAGCATAGCAAGGCTCCCTGTTCTCCAGGGCCTGTCGTGCCTCTCTGGTTTTTACACTTTTTGTTGATGTCCCTTTTCACCGGTGGGAAGTGATACTTCTTTGTAGTGCAGATTTGCATTGCCCGCTTGCTTGCTTGGCCAAAAAGGGCGTATGAGTTTTCTCCTGAATATATTCAGGAGAAAACGCATACGCCCTTTTTGGCCAAGTGCATCATTGTCAAAGTTGTGCCCCTCTTCCTGTGCTTTAAAGGCGATTCCATCGTACCTGTTGAAATCTGTTTCCTGCTATTCTGCCTCGCTTTCAAGTCTGCCTCGTTGCCTTCCCTCAAAAGATTTTTGGACGATAGTTGTCCTTTTTTACTCGGCCAGTTTGTGAATTGCTGTGCCCCTGAGCTCCATTTTTCAACTCGTTTTTGGTGAGCTGACCGCAAGTCCAAAATTTTGGTTCAGGACCTCTGCTGGTTCCCGGTGGGGGGCTGAGACTTTGGTTAATTCTTCTTCCTGCCGGGAAGTTAGAGTGATATGTGCCCGTCCAAATACCTAACAGCTACTCTCTCATTGGTTCTCCCTCTTCCCTTTCATCCTCTGCCAAATTGGAAACCTGTACGAACCAGGAGGTTAAATGGGCTGTCTCTCCAACTTGGGAGATTGATAGGAAAGCAGATGGAAAGTAAAACCGGAGCATCAGGGGAGGGACTATTCGTTGAGTTTTAGAAACCTTTCGTATTCACAGTGTGTCCGTTCTCTAGGTTTCCCGTACATGTTATAACTGTAGTAATATTCCCTTCAACCAGGAGAGTTGGGACCCATGGAATGGGTGCCATGCATTATTGCTTTAAAGGGTCTGCATTTACTCACCCAATCTCACCAATCCTCTCAGTCCCAAGTGTCCAGCCTTATGCCACATCCAGCTGTCATTGTATATAGCGTTATTCCAGGTTTCATCAGAGACCCTGAAGGAATTGTAAAGATTTTCCCAGTTTTTTTGTTTTGTATTTGAAATTCCTTTTTATAGTGGGTTTCAGCTGATTCTCGCTGCCATGTTTATGCCAGTCTAGACACACTTGATTCCCTTACGGAGACATATCAATACATAGGTTTTAAGATTCTTACTAGTCAGATATATTCCTCTGCGGGAAATATGGTGTTTTGAGTACCTTTCCCTGAGGAAGGTATAGGTCTTGACTATTCCATAGTTGGTTTTTGGAACGGTACCTGTGCTTATATCAAACTCTGGTTTTATGCATCACCCCACCTCTCCTTCCCCCTTAAGCAGGCATAAGAGTGTTTTCTAAATGTGAGACACTGTTCTCTTTCCTAACTCAGTTCAAGTGTAGCCATGTTTACAGGATCTTCATAAGTGATATCTTATGATAAGTTTCTGATTCTGTGTGACTTATTTCTCTTATAACAATCGTACCTGAATCCACCAATTTTGCTGCTTCTGGTCTTATGACATTGATTTCATGGCTGAGAGATATTCCATCATAGGAAAGTGCCCCAATTTTTTGAACCATTTTTATATTTCCTGGGATATTTGTGGTGTACCCAAGTTGAGGTCCTTGTAAGCACTGCAGCCCTAAATTTTGGGGTGGCTCTGTCTTATTGACTTTCAATTTTCCCAAGGTATATTCCCTAGACTGGAAGTGCCCTTGGCTCTGTAGCTCTGTTCTTTACTTGTTTTAGGGAACACAATGCACTCCTCCAGAGAGGCAGTTGGCAATTTACATCCCGCCCATCAGCATAACATGGCTCCCGGTTCTCCAGGGCCTGTCTTACCTTTCTGGATTTTACACATTTTGTGTGTGTCCCTTTTGACCGGTGGGAAGTGATACTTCTTTGTAGAGCAGATTTGCATTGCCCGCTTGCTTGCTTGCTTGGCCAAGAAGGGCGTATGCGTTTTCTCCTGAATATATTCAGGAGAAAACGCATACGCCCTTTTTGGCCAAGTGCATCATTGTCGAAGTTGTGCCCCTCTTCCTGTGCTTTAAAGGCGATTCCAACGTACCTCTTGAAATCTGTTTCCCGCTATTCTGCCTCGCATTCAAGTCCGCCTCGTGGCCTTCCCTCAACAGATTTTTGTACGATAGTTGTCCTTTTTTACTTGGCCAGTTTGTGAATTGCTGTGCCCCTGAGCTCCATTTTTCAACTCGTTTTTGGTGAGCTGACCGCAAGTCCAAAATTTTGGTTCAGGCCGTATACTCGTTCCCGGTGGGTGGCTGAGACTTTGGTTAATTCTTCTTCCTGCTGGGAAATTACAGTGATATGTGCCCGTCCAAATGCCTAACAGCTACTCTCTCATTGGTTCTCCCTCTTTCCTTTCATCCTCTGCCAAATTGGCAACCTGTGCGAACCAGGAGGTTAAAGGGGTTGTCTCTCCAAGTTGGGAGGTTGATAGTAAATCAGATGGAAAGTCAAACCGGAGCACCAGGAGAGGGACTATTCGTTGAGTTTTAGAAACCTTTCGTATTCACAGTGTGTCCGTTCTCTAGGTTTCCCGTACATGTTATAACTTCAGTAATATTCCCTACAACCTGGAGAGTTGGGACCCATGGAATGGGTGCCATGCATTATTGCTTTAAAGGGTCTGCATTTGCTCACCCAATCTCACCAATCCTCTCAGTCCCAAGTGTCCAGCCTTATGCCACATCCAGCTGTCGTTGTAGATAGGGTCATTCCAGGTTTCATCAGAGACCCTGAAGGAATTGTAAAGAATTTCCAAGTTTTTTTGGTTTGTTTTTGAAATTCCTTTTTATAGTGGGTTTTAGCTGATTCTCCCTTCCATGTTTATGCCAGCCTAGACACACTTGATTCCCTTACGGAGACATATCAATACATAGGTTTTAAGATTCTTACTACTCAGATATATTCCTCTGCGGGAAATATGGGGTTTTGAGTCCCTTTCACTGAGGAAGGTGTAGGTCTTGTCTATTCCATAGTTGGTTTTTGGAACGGTACCTCTGCTTATATCAAACTCTGGTTTTATGCATCACCCCAACTCTGCTTCCCCCTTAAACAGGCATAAGAGTGTTTTCTAAATGTGAGACACTGTTCTCTTTCCTAACTCAGTTCAAGGGTAGCCATGTTTACAGGATCTTCATGAGTGATATCTTATGATAAGTTTCTTTTTCTGTGTGACTAATTTCACTTAGAATCATCGTACCTGAATCCACTCATTTTGCTACTACTGGTATTATGACATTGATTTAATGGCTGAGGGATATTCCATCTCAGGTAAGTACCACAATTTTTTGAACCTTTTTTATATTTCCTGGGATATTTATGTTGTACCCAAGTTGAGGTTTCTCTAAGCAGTGCAGCCCTAAATTTTGGGTTGGCTGTGTCTTTTTGAGTTTCAGTTTTCCCAATGTATATTCCCTAGACTGGAAGTGCCCTTGGCTCTGTAGCTCTGTTGTTTACTTCTTTTAGGGAACAAAATGCACTCCTCCAGAGAGGCAGTTGGCAATTTACATCCCGCCCATCAGCATAACAAGGCTCCCTGTTCTCCAGGGCCTGTCTTGCCTTTCTGGTTTTTACACATTTTGTGGATATCCCTTTTGACCGGTGGAAGTGACACTTCTTTGTAGTGCAGATTTGCATTGCCCGCTTGCTTGCTTGGCCAAAAAGGGCGTATGCGTTTTCTCCTGAATATATTCAGGAGAAAACGCATACGCCCTTTTTGGCCAAGTGCATCATTGTCGAAGTTGTGCCCCTCTTCCTGTGCTTTAAAGGCGATTCCAACGTACTTCTTGAAATCTGTTTGCTGCTATTCTGCCTCACTTTCAAGTCCGCCTCGTTGCCTTCCCTCAACAGATTTTTGGACGATAGTTGTCCTTTATTACTCTGCCAGTTTGTGAATTGCTGTGACCCTGAGCTCCATTTTTCAACTCGTTTTTTGTGAGCTGACCGCAAGTCCAAAATTTTGGTTCAGGACCTATACAGGTTCCCAGTGGTTGGCTGATACTTTGGTTAATTCTTCTTCCTGCCGGGAAATTACAGTGATATGTGCCCGTCCAAATGCCTAACAGCTACTCTCTCATTGGTTCTCCCTCTTCCCCTTCATCCTCTGCCAAATTGGCAACCTGTGCGAACCAGGAAGTTAAAGGCGCTGTCTCTCCAAGTTGGGAGATTGATAGTAGAGCAGTTGGAAAGTCAAAGCAGAGCACCAAGCGAGGGACTATTCGTTGAGATTTAGAAACCTTTCGTATTCACAGTGTGTCAATTCTCTAGTTTTCCTGTACATGTTATAGCTGTAGTAATATTCCCTTCAACCTGGAGAGTTGGGACCCATGGAATCGGTGCCATGCATTATTGCTTTAAAGGGTTTGCATTTGCTCGCCCAATCACACCAATTCTCGCAGTCCCAAGTGTCCAGCATTATGCCACATCCAGCTGTCATTGTAGATAGGGTCATTCCAGGTTTCATCAGAGACCCTGAAGGAATTGTAAAGAATTTCCCATTTTTTTGTTTTGTTTTTGAAATTCCTTTTTATAGTGGGTTTGAGCTGATTCTCGCTGCCATGTTTATGCCAGTCTAGACACACTTGATTCCCTTACGGAGACATATCAATACATATGTTTTAAGATTCTTACTAGTCCGATATATTCCTCTGTGGGAAATATGTGGTTTTGAGTCCCTTTCACTGAGGAAGGTGTAGGTCTTGTCTATTCCATAGTTGGTTTTTGGAACGGAACCTGTGCTTATATCAAACTCTGGTTTTATGCATCACCCGACCTCTCCTTCCCCCTTAAGCAGGCATAAGTGTGTTTTCTAAATGTTGGACTCTGTTCCCTTTCCTAACTCAGTTCAAGTGTAGCCATGTTTACAGGATCTTCATGAGTGATATCTTATGATAAGTTTCTTTTTCTGTGCGACTTATTTCACTTAGAATCATGGTACCTGAATCCACTCATTTTGCTGCTACTGGTCTTATGACATTGATTTCATGGCTGAGGGATATCCCATCTTAGGTAAGTACCACCATTTTTTGAACCATTTTTATATTTCCTGGGATATTTAAGGTGTACCCAAGATGAGGTTCTTGAAGCAGTGCAGCCCTAAATATTGGGCTGGCTCAGTCTTATTGATTTTCAGTTTTCCCAAAGTATATTCCCTAGACTGGAAGTGACCTTTGCTCTGTAGCTCTGTGGTTTACTTGTTCTAGGGAACACAATGCACTCCTCCAGAGAGGCAGTTGGCAATTTACATCCCGCCCATCAGCATATCAAGGCTCCCTGTTCTACAGGGCCTCTCTTGCCTTTCTGGTTTTTACACATTTTCTGGAAGTCCCTTTTGACTGGTGGGAAGTGATACTTCTTTGTAGTGCAGATTTGCATTGCCCGCTTGCTTGCTTGGCCAAAAAAGGCATATGCGTTTTCTCCTGAATATATTCAGAGGAAAACACATACGCAATTTTTGGCCAAGTGCATCATTTTCGAAGTTGTGCCTCTCTTTCTCTGCTTTATAGGCGATTCCAACGTACCTCTTGAAATCTGTTTCCTGCTATTCTGCCTCGCTTTCAAGTCCGCCTCGTTGCCTAGCCTTCACAGATTTTTGGACGATAGTTGTCCTTTATTACTCTGCCAGTTTGTGAATTGCTGTGCCCCTGAGCTCCATTTTTCAACTCGTTTATGGTGAGCTGACCGCAAGTTTAAAATTTTGGTTGAGGACCTATGCTGGTTCCCGGTGGGGGGCTGAGACTTTGGTTACTTCTTCTTCCTGCCGGGAAGTTAGAGGGATATGTGCCCGTCCAAATGCCTTACAGCTACTCTCTCATTGGTTCTCCCTCTTCCCTTTCATCCACTGCCAAATTGGAAACCTGTGCGAACCAGGAGGTTAAAGGGGCTGTCTCTCCAAGTTGGGAGGTTGATAGTAAAGCAGATGGAAAGTCAAACCGGAGCACCAGGAGAGGGACTATTCGTTGAGTTTTAGAAACCTTTAGTATTCACAGTGTGTCTGTTCTCTAGGTTTCGCATACATGTTATAGCTGTAGTAATATTCCCTTCAACCTGGAGAGTTGGGACCCATGGAATGGGTGCCAGGCATTTGTGCTTTAAAGGGTCTGCATTTGCTCACCCAATCTCACCAATCCTCTCAGTCCCAAGTGTCCAGCCTTATGCCACATCCAGGTGTCATTGTAGATAGGGCCATTCCAGGTTTCATCAGAGACCCTGAAGGAATTGTAAAGAATTTCCCAGTTTTTTTGTTTGTTTTTGAAATTCCTTTTTATAGTGGGTTTGAGCTGATTCTCGCTGACATGTTTATGCCAGTCTAGACACACTTGATTCCCTTATGGAGACATATCAATACATAGGTTTTAAGATTCTTACTAGCCAGATATATTCCTCTGCGGGAAATATGGGGTTTTGAGTCCCTTTTACTGAGGAAGGTGTAGGTCTTGACTATTCCATAGTTGGTTTTTGGAACGGTACCTGTGCTTATATCAAACTCTGGTTTTATGCATCACCCCACCTCTCCTTCCCCCTTAAGCAGGCATAAGAGTGTTTTCTAAATGTGAGACTCTGTTCTCTTTCCTAACTCAGTTCAAGTTTAGCCATGTTTACAGGATCTTCATAAGTGATATCTTATGATAAGTTTCTTTTTCTCTGTGACTTATTTCACTTAGAATCATCGTACCTGAATCCACCCATTTTGCTGCTACTGGTCTTATGACATTGATTTCATGGCTGAGGGATATTCCATCGTACGTAAGTACCACAATTTTTTGAACCATTTTTATATTTCCTGGGATATTTAAGGTGTACCCAAGTTGAGGTCCTTGTAAGCAGTGCAGCCCTAAATTTTGGGGTGGCTCTGTCTTATTGATTTTCAGTTTTCCCAAAGTATATTCCCTAGACTGGAAGTGCCCTTGGCTCTGTAGCTCTGTTCTTTACTTGTTTTAGGGAACACAATGCACTCCTCCAGAGAGGCAGTTGGCAATTTACATCCCGCCCATCAGCATAACAAGGCTCCCTGTTCTCCAGGGCCTGTCCTGCCTTTCTGGTTTTTACACATTTTGTGGATGTCCCTTTTGACCGTTGGGAAGTGATACTTCTTTGTAGTGCAGATTTGCATTGCCCGCTTGCTTGCTTGGCCAAAAAGGGCGTATGCGTTTTCTCCTGAATATATTCAGGAGAAAACGCATACGCCCTTTTTGGCCAAGTGCATCATTATCGAAGTTGTGCCCCTCTTCCTGTGCTTTAAAGGCGATTCCAACGTACCTGTTGAAATCTGTTTCCTGCTATTCTGCCTCGCTTTCAAGTCTGCCTCATTGCCTTCCCTCAAAAGATTTTTGGACGATAGTTGTCCTTTTTTACTCGGCCAGTCTGTGAATTGCTGTGCCCCTGAGCTCCATTTTTCAACTCGTTTTTGGTGAGCTGACCGCAAGTCCAAAATTTTGGTTCAGGACCTCTGCTGGTTCCCGGTGGGGGGCTGAGACTTTGGTTAATTCTTCTTCCTGCCGGGAAGTTAGAGTGAAATGTGCCAGTCCAAATACCTAACAGCTACTCTCTCATTGGTTCTCCCTCTTCCCTTTCATCCTCTGCCAAATTGGAAACCTGTACGAACCAGGAGGTTAAATGGGCTGTCTCTCCAACTTGGGAGATTGAGAGTAAAGCAGATGGAAAGTCAAACCAGAGCATCAGGGGAGGGACTATTCGTTGAGTTTTAGAAACCTTTCGTATTCACAGTGTGTCCGTTCTCTAGGTTTCCCGTACATGTTATAACTGTAGTAATATTCCCTTCAACCATGAGAGCTGGGACCCATGGAATGGGTGCCATGCATTATTGCTTTAAAGGGTCTGCATTTACTCACCCAATCTCACCAATCCTCTCAGTCCCAAGTGTCCAGCCTTATGCCACATACAGCTGTCATTGTATATAGCGTCATTCCAGGTTTCATCAGAGACCCTGAAGGAATTGTAAAGATTTTCCCAGTTTTTTGTTTTGTTTTTGAAATTCCTTTTTATAGTGGGTTTGAGCTGATTCTCGCTGCCATGTTTATGCCAGTCTAGACACACTTGATTCCCTTACGGAGACATATCAATACATAGGTTTTAAGATTCTAACTAGTCAGATATATTCCTCTGCGGGAAATATGGTGTTTTGAGTACCTTTCCCTGAGGAAGGTATAGGTCTTGACTATTCCATAGTTGGTTTTTGGAACGGTACCTGTGCTTATATCAAACTCTGGTTTTATGCATCACCCCACCTCTCCTTCCCCCTTAAGCAGGCATAAGAGTGTTTTCTAAATGTGAGACACTGTTCTCTTTCCTAACTCAGTTCAAGTGTAGCCATGTTTACAGGATCTTCATAAGTGATATCTTATGATAAGTTTCTGATTCTGTGTGACTTATTTCTCTTATAACAATCGTACCTGAATCCACCAATTTTGCTGCTTCTGGTCTTATGACATTGATTTCATGGCTGAGAGATATTCCATCATAAGAAAGTGACACAATTTTTTGAACCATTTTTATATTTCCTGGGATATTTATGGTGTACCCAAGTTGAGGTCCTTGTAAGCACTGCAGCCCTAAATTTTGGGGTGGCTCTGGCTTATTGATTTTCAATTTTCCCAAGGTATATTCCCTAGACTGGAAGTGCCCTTGGCTCTGTAGCTCTGTTGTTTACTTGTTTTAGGGAACACAATGCACTCCTCCAGAGAGGCAGTTGGCAATTTACATCCCGCCCATCAGCATAACAAGGCTCCCGGTTCTCCAGGGCCTGTCTTACCTTTCTGGATTTTACACATTATGTGTGTGTCTCTTTTGACCGGTGGGAAGTGATACTTCTTTGTAGAGCAGATTTGCATTGCCCGCGTGCTTGCTTGCTTGGCCAAGAAGGGCGTATGCGTTTTCTCCTGAATATATTCAGGAGAAAACGCATACGCCCTTTTTGGCCAACTGCATCATTGTCGAAGTTCTGCCCCTCTTCCTGTGCTTTAAAGGCGATTCCAACGTACCTCTTGAAATCTGTTTCCTGCTATTCTGCCTCGCTTTCACGTCCGCCTCGTTGCCTTCCCTCAACAGATTTTTGGATGATAGTTGTCCTTTATTTCTCTGCCAGTTTGTGAATTGCTGTGCCCTTGAGCTCCATTTTTCAACTCGTTTTTTGTGAGCTGACCGCATGTCCAAAATTTTGGTTCAGGACCTATGCTGGTTCCCGGTGGGTGGCTGAGACTTTGGTTAATACTTCTTCCTGTGGGAAATTACAGTGATATGTGCCCGTACAAATGCCTAACAGCTACTCTCTCATTGGTTCTCCCCCTTCCCTTTCATCCTCTGCCAAATTGGAAACCTGTCCGAAAGAGGAGGTTAAAGGGGCTCTCTCTCCAAGTTGGGAGATTGATAGTAAAGCAGATGGAAAGTCAAACCGGAGCACCAGGAGAGGGACTATTCGTTGAGTTTTAGAAACCTTTCGTATTCACAGTGTGTCCGTTCTGTAGGTTTCCTGTACATGTTATAGCTGTAGTAATATTCCCTTCAACCTGGAGAGTTGGGACCCATGGAATGGGTGCCAGGCATTTGTGCTTTAAAGTGTCTGCATTTGCTCACCCAATCTCACCATTCCTCTCTGTCCCAAGTGTCCAGCCTTATGCCACATCCAGCTGTCGTTGTAGATAGGGTCATTCCAGGTTTCATCAGAGACCCAGAAGGAATTGTAAAGAATTTCCCAGATTTTTTGTTTTGTTTTTGAAATTCCTTTTTATAGTGGGTTTGAGCTGATTCTCACTGCCATGTTTATGCCAGTCTAGACACACTTGATTCCCTTATGGAGACATATCAATACATAGGTTTTAAGATTCTTACTAGTCAGATATATTCCTCTGCGGGATATATGGGGTTTTGAGTCCCTTTCACTGAGGAAGGTGTAGGTCTTGTCTATACCATAGTTGGTTTTTGGAACGGTACCTGTGCTTATATCAAACTCTGGTTTTATGCATCACCCCACCTCTCCTTCCCCCTTAAGCAGGCATAAGAGTGTTTTCTAAATGTGAGACACTGTTCTCTTTCCTAACTCAGTTCAAGTGTAGCCATGTTTACAGGATCTTCATAAGTGATATCTTATGATAAGTTTCTTTTTCTGTGTGACTTATTTCACTTAGAATCATCGTACCTGAATCCACCCATTTTGCTGCTACTGGTCTTTTGACATTGATTTCATGGCTGAGGGATATTCCATCGTACGTAAGTACCACAGTTTTTTGAACCGTTGTTATATTTCCTGGGATATTTAAGGTGTACCCAAGTTGAGGTCCTTGTAAGCAGTGCAACCCTAAATTTTGGGGTGGCTCTGTCTTATTGATTTTCAGTTTTCCCAAGGTATATTCCCTAGACTGGAAGTGCCCTTGGCTCTGTAGCTCTGTTGTTTACTTGTTTTAGGGAACACAGTACACTCCCCCAGAGAGGCAGTTGCCAATTTACATCCCGCCCATCAGCATAACAAGGCTCCCTGTTCTCCAGGGCCTGTCTTGCCTTTCTGGTTTTTACACATTTTGTGGATGTCCCTTTTGACCGGTGGGAAGTGATACTTCTTTGTGGTGCAGATTTGCATTGCCCGATTGCTTGCTTGGCCAAAAAGGGCGTATGCGTTTTCTCCTGAATATATTCAGGAGAAAACGCATACGCCCTTTTTGGCCAAGTGCATCATTGTCGAAGTTGTGCCCCTCTTCCTGTGCTTTAAAGGCGATTCCAACGTACCCCTTGAAATCAGTTTCCTGCTATTCTGCCTCGCTTTCAAGTCCGCCTCGTTGCCTTCCCTCATCAGATTTTTGGACGATAGTTGTCCTTTATTACTCGGCCAGTTTGTGAATTGCTGTGCGCCTGAGCTCCATTTTTCAACTCGTTTTTGGTGAGCTGACCGCAAGTCCAAAATTTTGGTTCAGGACCTATGCTGGTTCCCGGTGGGTGGCTGAGACGTTGGTTAATTCTTCTTCCTGCCGGGAAATTAGAGTGATATGTGCCCGTCCAAATGCCTAACAGCTACTCTCTCATTGATTCTCCCTCTTCCCTTTCATCCTCTGCCAAATTGGCAAACTGTGCAAACCAGGAGGTTAAAGGGGCTGTCTCTCCAAGTTCGGAGGTTGATAGTAAAGCAGATGGAAAGTCAAACCGGAGCGCCAGGAGAGGGACTATTCGTTGAGTTTTAGAAACCTTTCGTATTCACAGTGTGTTCGTTCTATAGGTTTCCCGTACATGTTATAGCTGTAGTAATATTCCCTTCAACCTGGAGAGTTGGGACCCATGGAATGGGTGCCAGGCATTTGTGCTTTAAAGTGTCTGCATTTGCTCACCCAATCTCACCAATCGTCTCAGTCCCAAGTGTCCCTCCTTATGCCACATCCAGCTGTCATTGTAGATAGGGTCATTCCAGGTTTCATCAGAGACCCTGAAGGAATTGTAAAGAATTTCCCAGTTTTTTTGTTTTGTTTTTGAAATTCCTTTTTATAGTGGGTTTGAGCTGATTCTCGCTGCCATGTTTATGCCAGTCTAGACACACTTGATTCCCTTATGGAGACATATCAATACATAGGTTTTAAGATTCTTACTAGTCAGATATATTCCTCTGCAGGAAATATGGAGTTTTGAGTCCCTTTCACTGAGGAAGGTGTAGGTCTTGTCTATTCCATAGTTGGTTTTTGGAACGGTACCTGTGCTTATATCAAACTCTGGTTTTATGCATCACCCCACCTCTCCTTCCTCCTTAAGCAGGCATAAGAGTGTTTTCTAAATGTGAGACACTGTTCTCTTTCCTAACTCAGTTCAAGTGTAGCCATGTTTACAGGATCTTCATAAGTGATATCTTATGATAAGTTTCTTTTTCTGTGTGACTTATTTCACTTAGAATCATCGTACCTGATTCCACCCATTTTGCTGCTACTGGTCTTATGACATTGATTTCATGGCTGAGGGATATTCCATCGTACATAAGTACCACAATTTTTTGAACCATTTTTATATTTCCTGGGATATTTAAGGTGTACCCAAGTTGAAGTCCTTGTAAGCAGTGCAGCCCTAAATTTTGGGGTGGCTCTGTCTTATTGATTTTCAGTTTTCCCAAGGTATATACCCTAGACTGGAAGTGCCCTTGGCTCTGTAGCTCTGTTCTTTACTTGTTTTAGGGAACACAATGCACTCCTCCAGAGAGGCAGTTGGCAATTTACATCCCGCCCATCAGCATAACAAGGTTCCCTGTTCTCCAGGGCCTGTCTTGCCTTTCTGGTTTTTACACATTTTGTGGATGTCCCTTTTGACCGGTGGGAAGTGATACTTCTTTGTAGTGCAGATTTGCATTGCCCGCTTGCTTGCTTGGCCAAAAAGGGCGTATGCGTTTTCTCCTGAATATATTCAGGAGAAAACGCATACGCCCTTTTTGGCCAAGTGCATCATTGTCGAAGTTGTGCCCCTCTTCCTGTGCTTTAAAGGCGATTCCAACGTACCTCTTGAAATCTGTTTCCTGCTATTCTGCCTCGCTTTCAAGTCCGCCTCGTTGCCTTCCCTCATCAGATTTTTGGACGATAGTTGTCCTTTATTACTCGGCCAGTTTGTGAATTACTGTGCCCCTGAGCTCCATTTTTCAACTCGTTTTTGGTGAGCTGACCGCAAGTCCAAAATTTTGGTTCAGGACCTATGCTGGTTCCCGGTGGGTGGCTGAGACGTTGGTTAATTCTTCTTCCTTCCGGGAAATTACAGTGATATGTGCCCGTTCAAATGCCTAACAGCTACTCTCTCATTGGTTCTCCCTCTTCCCTTTCATCCTCTGCCAAATTGGCAACCTGTGCAAACCAGGAGGTTAAAGGGGCTGTCTCTCCAAGTTGGGAGGTTGATAGTAAAGCAGCCGGAAAGTCAAACTGGAGCACCAGGAGAGGGACTATTCGTTGAGTTTTAGAAACCTTTCATATTCACAGTGTGTCCGTTCTCTAGGTTTCCCGTACATGTTATAGCTGTAGTAATATTCCCTTCAACCTGGAGAGTTGGGACGAATGGAATGGATGCCATGCATTATTGCTTTAAGGGTCTGCATTTGCTCACCCAATCTCACCAATCCTCTCAGTCCCAAGTGTCCAGCCTTATGCAACATCCAGCTGTCGTTGTAGATAGGGTCATTCCAGGTTTCATCAGAGACCCTGAAGGAATTGTAAAGAATTTCCAGGTTTTTTTGTTTTGTTTTTAAAATTCCTTTTTATAGTGGGTTTGAGCTGATTCTCGCTGCCATGTTTATGCCAGTCTAGACACACTTGATTCCCTTACGGATACATATCAATACATAAGTTTTAAGATTCTTACTAGTCAGATATATTCCTCTGCGGGAAATATGGGGTTTTGAGTCCCTTTCACTGAGGAAGGTGTAGGTCTTGACTATTCCATAGTTGGTTTTTGGAACGGTACCTGTGCTTATATCAAACTCTGGTTTTATGCATCACCCCACCTCTCCTTCCCCCTTAAGCAGGCATAAGAGTGTTTTCTAAATGTGAGACTCTGTTCTCTTTCCTAACTCAGTTCAAGTTTAGCCATGTTTACAGGATCTTCATAAGTGATATCTTATGATAAGTTTCTTTTTCTCTGTGACTTATTTCACTTAGAATCATCGTACCTGAATCCACCCATTTTGCTGCTACTGGTCTTATGACATTGATTTCATGGCTGAGGGATATTCCATCGTACGTAAGTACCACATTTTTTTGAACCATTTTTATATTTCCTGGGATATTTAAGGTGTACCCAAGTTGAGGTCCTTGTAAGCAGTGCAGCCCTAAATTTTGGGGTGGCTCTGTCTTATTGATATTCAGTTTTCCCAAGGTATATTCCCTAGACTGGAAGTGCCCTTGGCTCTGTAGCTCTGTTGTTTACTTGTTTTAGGGAACACAATGCACTCCTCCAGAGAGGCAGTTGGCAATTTACATCCCGCCCATCAGCATAACAAGGCTCCCTGTTCTCCAGGGCCTGTCCTGCCTTTCTGGTTTTTACACATTTTGTGGATGTCCCTTTTGACCGGTGGGAAGTGATACTTCTTTGTAGTGCAGATTTGCATTTCCCGCTTGCCTGCTTGGCCAAAAAGGGCGTATGCGTTTTCTCCTGAATATATTCAGTAGAAAACGCATATGCCCTTTTTGGCCAAGTTCATCATTGTCGAAGTTGTGCCCCTCTTCCTGTGCTTTAAAGGTGATTCCAACGTACCTCTTGAAATCTGTTTCATGCTATTCTGCCTCGCTTTCAAGTCCGCCTCGTTGCCTTCCCTCAACAGATTTTTGGAGGATAGTTGTCCTTTATTACTCGGCCAGTTTGTGAATTGCTGTGCCCCTGAGCTCCATTTTTCAACTCGTTTTTTGTGAGCTGACCGCATGTCCAAAATTTTGTTTCACGACCTATGCTGGTTCCGGGTGGGTGGCTGAGACGTTGGTTAATTCTTCTTCCTGCCGGGAAATTAGAGTGATATGTGCCCGTCCAAATGCCTTACAGCTACTCTCTCATTGGTTCTCCCTCTTCCCTTTCATCCTCTGCCAAATTGGCAACCTGTGCGAACCAGGAGGTTAAAGGGGCTGTCTCTCCAAGTTAGGAGGTTGATAGTAAAGAAGATGGCAAGACAAACCGGAGCACCAGGAGAGGGACTATTCGTTGAGTTTTAGAAACATTTCGTATTCACTGTGTGTCTGTTCTCTAGGTTTCCTGTACATGTTATATCTGAGGTAATATTCCCTTCAAAATGGAGAGTTGGGACCCATGGAATGTGTGCCAGGCATTTGTGATTCAAAGGGTCTGAATTTTCTCACCCAATCTCACCAATCGTCTCAGACCCAAGTGTCCAGCCTTATGCCACATCCAGCTGTCGTTGTAGATAGGGTCATTCCAGGTTTCATCAGAGACCCTGAAGGAATTGTAAAGAATTTCCCAGTTTTCTTGTTTTGTTTGTGAAATTCCTTTTTATAGTGGGTTTGAGCTGATTCTCGCTGCCATGTTTATGCCAGTCTAGAGACACTTGATTCCCTTACGGAGACATATCAATACATAGGTTTTAAGATTCTTACTAGTCAGATATATTCCTCTGCGGGTAATATGGGGTTTTGAGTCCCTTTCACTGAGGAAGGTGTAGGTCTTGTCTATTCCATAGTTGGTTTTTGGAACGGAACCTGTGCTTATATTAAACTCTGGTTTTATGCATCACCTCACCTCTCCTTCCCCCTTAAGCAGGAATAAGAGTGTTTTCTAAATGTGAGACACTGTTCCCTTTCCTAACTCAGTTCAAGTGTAGCCATGTTTACAGTATCTTCATAAGTGATATCTTATGATAAGTTTCTTTTTCTGTGTGACTTATTTCACTTAGAATCATCGTACCTGAATCCACCCGTTTTGCTGCTACTGGTCTTATGACATTGATTTCATGGCTGAGGGATATTCCATCGTACGTAAGTACCACAATTTTTTGAACCATTTTTATATTTCCTGGGATATTTAAGGTGTACGCAATTTGAGGTCCTTGTAAGCAGTGCAGCCCTAAATTTTGGGGTGGCTCTGTCTTATTGATTTTCAGTTTTCCCAAGGTATATTCCCTAGACTGGAAGTGCCCTTGGCTCTGTAGCTCTGTTGTTTACTTGTTTTAGGGAACACAATGCACTCCTCCAGAGAGGCAGTTGGCAATTTACATCCCGCCCATCAGCATAAGAAGGCTCCCTGTTCTCCAGGGCCTGTCTTGCCTTTCTGGTTTTTACACATTTTGTAGATGTCCCTTTTGACCGGTGGGACTTGATAGTTCTTTGTAGTGCAGATTTGCATTGCCCGCTTGCTGGCTTGGCCAAAAAGGGCGTATGCGTTTTCTCTTGAATATATTCAGGAGAAAACGCATACGCCCTTTTTGGCCAAGTGCATCATGGTCGAAGTTGTGCCCCTCTTCCTGTGCTTTAAAGGCGATTCCAACGTACCTCTTGAAATCTGTTTCCTGCTATTCTGCCTCGCTTTCAAGTCCGCCTCGTTGCCTTCCCTCAACAGATTTTTGGACGATAGTTGTCCTTTATTACTCGGCCAGTTTGTGAATTGCTGTGCCCCTTAGCTCCATTTTTCAACTCGTTTTTTGTGAGCTGACCGCATGTCCAAAATTTTGGTTCAGGACCTATGCTGGTTCCCGGTGGGTGGCTGAGACTTTGGTTAATTCTTCTTCCTGCCGGGAAATTAAAGTGATATGAGACCGTCCAAATGCCTAACAGCTACTCTCTCATTGGTTCTCCCTCTTCCCTTTCATCCACTGCCAAATTGGAAACCTGTGTGAACCAGTAGGTTAAAGGGGCTGTCTCTCCAAGTTGGGAGGTTGATAGTAAAGCAGATGGAAAGTCAAACAGGAGCACCAGGAGAGGGACAATTCGTTGAGTTTTAGAAACCTTTCGTATTCACAGTGTGTCCTTTTTCTAGGTTTCCCGTACATGTTATAGCTGTAGTAATATTCCCTTCAACCTGGAGAGTTGGGACCCATGGAATGGGTGCCAGGCATTTGTGCTTTAAAGGGTGTGCATTTGCTCACCAAATCTCACCAATCCTCTCAGCCCCAAGTGTCCAGCCTTATGCCTCATCCAGCTGTCATTGTACATAGGGTCATTCCAGGTTTCATCAGTGACCCTGAAGTAATTGTAAAGAATTTCCCAGTTTTCTTGTTTTGTTTGTGAAATTCCTTTTTATAGTGGGTTTGAGCTGATTCTCGCTGCCATGTTTATGCCAGTCTAGAGACACTTGATTCCCTTACGGAGACATATCAATACATAGGTTTTAAGATTATTACTAGTCAGATATATTCCTCTGCGGGTAATATGCGGTTTTGAGTCCCTTTCACTGAGGAAGGTGTAGGTCTTGTCTATTCCATAGTTGGTTTTTGGAACGGTACCTGTGCTTATATCAAACTCTGGTTTTATGCATCACCTCACCTCTCCTTCCCCCTTAAGCAGGCATAAGAGTCTTTTCTAAATGTGAGACACTGTTCTCTTTCCTAACTCAGTTCAAGTGTAGCCATGTTTACAGGATCTTCATAAGTGATATCTTATGATAAGTTTCTTTTTCTGTGTGACTTATTTCACTTAGAATCATCGTACCTGAATCCACCCATTTTGCTGCTACTGGTCTTATGACATTGATTTCATGGCTGAGGGATATACCATCGTACGTATGTACCACAATTTTTTGAACCATTTTTGTATTTCCTGGGATATTTAAGGTGTACCCAAGTTGAGGTCCTTGTAAGCAGTGCAGCCCTAAATTTTGGGGTGACTCTGTCTTATTGATTTTCAGTTTTCCCAAGGTATATTCCCTAGACTGGAAGTGCCCTTGGCTCTGTAGCTCTGTTGTTTACTTGTTTTAGGGAACACAATGCACTCCTCCAGAGACGCAGTTGGCAATTTACATCCCGCCCATCAGCATAACAAGGCTCCCTGTTCTCCAGGGCCTGTCTTGCCTTTCTGGTTTTTACACATTTTGTGGATGTCCCTTTTGACCGGTGGGAAGTGATACTTCTTTGTAGTGCAAATTTGCATTGTCCGGTGCTTGCTTGGCCAAAAAGGGCGTATGCGTTTTCTCCTGAATATATTCAGGAGAAAACGCATACGCCCATTTTGGCCAAGTGCATCATTGTCGAAGTTGTGCCCCTCTTCCTGTGCTTTAAAGGCGATTCCAACGTACCTCTTGAAATCTGTTTCTTGCTATTCTGCCTCGCTTTCAAGTCCGCCTCGTTGCCTTCCCTCAACAGATTTTTGGACGATAGTTGTCCTTTATTACTCGGCCAGTTTGTGAATTGTTGTGCCCCTGAGCTCCATTTTTCAACTCGTTTTTGGTGAGCTGACCGCATGTCCAGAATTTTGGTTCAGGACCTATGCTGGTTCCCGGTGGGTGGCTGAGACTTGTTTAATTCTTCTTCCTGCCGGGAAATTAAAGTGATATGTGACCGTCCAAATGCCTAACATCTACTCTCTCATTGGTGCTCCCTCTTCCCTTTCATCCTCTGCCAAATTGGCAACCTGTGCGAACCAGGAGGTTAAAGGGGCTGTCTCTCCAAGTTGGGCGGTTGATAGTAAAGCAGATGGAAAGCCAAACCGGAGCACCAGGAGAGGGACTATTCATTGAGTTTTAGAAACCTTTCGTATTCACAGTGTGTCTGTTCTCTAGGTTTCCTGTACATGTTATAGCTGTAGTAATATTCCCTTCAAACTGGAGAGTTGGGACCCATGGAATGTGTGCCAGGCATTTCTGATTCAAGGGGTCTGAATTTTCTCACCCAATCTCACCAATCGTCTCAGACCCAAGTGTCCAACCTTATGCCACATCCAGCTGTCGTTGTAGATAGGGTCATTCCAGGTTTCATCAGAGACCCTGAAGGAATTGTAAAGAATTTCCTAGTTTTCTTGTTTTGTTTGTGAAATTCCTTTTTATAGTGGGTTTGAGCTGATTCTCGCTGCCATGTTTATGCCAGTCTAGAGGCACTTGATTCCCTTACGGAGACATATCAATACATAGGTTTTAAGATTATTACTAGTCAGATATATTCCTCTGCGGGTAATATGGGGTTTTGAGTCCCTTTCACTGAGGAAGGTGTAGGTCTTGTCTATTCCATAGTTGGTTTTTGGAACGGTACCTGTGCTTATATCAAACTCTGGTTTTATGCATCACCTCACCTCTCCTTCCCCCTTAAGCAGGCATAAGAGTGTTTTCTAAATGTGAGACACTGTTCTCTTTCCTAACTCAGTTCAAGTGTAGCCATGTTTACAGGATCTTCATAAGTGATATCTTATGATAAGTTTCTTTTTCTGTGTGACTTATTTCACTTAGAATCATCGTACCTGAATGCACCCATTTTCCTGCTACTGGTCTTATGACATTGATTTCATGGCTGAGGGATATTCCATCGTACGTAAGTACCACAATTTTTTGAACCATTTTTATATTTCCTGGGATATTTAAGGTGTACCCAAGTTGAGGTCCTTGTAAGCAGTGCAGCCCTAAATTTTGGGGTGACTCTGTCTTATTGATTTTCAGTTTTCCCCAGGTATATTCCCTAGACTGGAAGTGCCCTTGGCTCTGAGGCTCTGTTCTTTACTTGTTTTAGGGAATACAATGTACTCCTCCAGAGAGGCAGTTGGCAATTTACATCCCGCCCATCAGCATAACAAGGCTCCCTGTTCTCCAGGGCCTGTCTTGCCTTTCTGGTTTTTACACATTTTGTGGATGTCCCTTTTGACCGGTGGGAAGTGATTCTTCTTTGTAGTGCAGATTTGCATTGCCCGCTTGCTTGCTTGGCCAAAAAGGGCGTATGCGTTTTCTCCTGAATATATTCAGGAGAAAACGCATACGCCCTTTTTGGCCAAGTGCATCATTGTCGAAGTTGTGCCCCTCTTCCTGTGCTTTAAAGGCGATTCCAACGTACCTCTTGAAATCTGTTTCCTGCTATTCTGCCTCGCTTTCAAGTCCGCCTCATTGCCTTCCCTCAACAGATGTTTGGACGATAGTTGTCCTTTATTACTCGGCCAGTTTGTGCATTGCTGTGCCCCTGAGCTCCATTTTTCAACTCGTTTTTTGTGACCTGACCGCAAGGCCAAAATTTTGGTTCAGGTCCTATGCTGGTTCCCGGTGGGGGGCTGAGACTTTGGTTAATTCTTCTTCCTGCCGGGAAGTTAGAGTTATATGTGCCCGTCCAAATGCCTATCAGCTACTCTCTCATTGGTTCTCCCTCTTCCCTTTCATCCTCTGCCAAATTGGCAACCTGTGCGAACCAGGAGGTTAAAGGGGCTGTCTCTCCAAGTTGGGAGGTTGATAGTAAAGCAGATGGAAAGTCAAACCGGAGCACCAGGAGAGGGACTATTCGTTGAGTTTTAGAAACCTTTCATATTCACAGTGTGTCCATTCTCTCGGTTTCCCGTACATGTTATAGCTGTAGTAATATTCCCTTCAACCTGGAGAGTTGGGACCCATGGAATGGGTGCCAGGCATTTGTGCTTTAAAGGGTCTGCATTTGCTCACCCAATATCACCAATCCTGTCAGTCCCAAGTGTCCAGCCTTATGCCACATCCAGCTGTCGTTGTAGATAGGGTCATTCCAGGTTTCATCAGAGACCCTGAAGGAATTGTAAAGAATTTCCCAGTTTTTTTGTTTTGTTTTTGAAATTCTTTTTTATAGTGGATTTGAGCTGATTCTCGCTGCCATGGTTATGCCTGTCTAGACACACTTGATTCCCTTACGGAGACATAGCAATACATAGGTTTTAAGATTCTTACTAGTCAGATATATTCCTCTGCCTGAAATATGGTGTTTTGAGTCCCTTTCACTGAGGAAGGTGTAGGTCTTGTCTATTCCATAGTTGGTTTTTGGTACGGTACCTCTGCTTATATCAAACTCTGGTTTTATGCATCACCCAACCTCTCCTTCCCCCTTAAGCAGGCAAAAGAATCTTCTCTAAATGTGAGACACTGTTCTCTTTCCTAACTCAGTTCAATTGTAGCCATGTTTACAGGATCTTCATAAGTGATATCTTATTATAAGTTTCTTTTTCTCTGTGACTTATTTCACTTAGAATTATCGTACCTGAATCCACCCATTTTGCTGCTGCTGGTCTTATGAAATTGATTTCATGGCTGAGGGATATTCCATCGTACGTAAGTACCACAATTTTTTGAACTATTTTTATATTTCCTGGGATATTTAAGGTGTACCCAAGTTGAGGTCCTTGTAGGCAGTGCAGCCCTAAATTTTGGGGTGGCTCTGTCTTATTGATTTTCAGTTTTCCCAAGGTATATTCCCTAGACTGGAAGTGCCCTTGGCTCTGTAGCTCTGTTCTTTACTTGTTTTAGGGAACACAATGCACTCGTCTAGAGAGGCAGCTGACAATTTACATCCCGCCCATCAGCATAACAAGGCTCCCTGTTGTCCAGGGCCTGTCTTGCCTTTCGGGTTTTTACACATTTTGTGGATGTCCCTTTTGACCGGTGGGAAGTGATACTTCTTTGTAGTGCAGATTTGCATTGCCCACTTGCTTGCTTGGCCAAAAAGGGCGTATGCGTTTTCTCCTGAATATATTCAGGAGAAAACGCATACGCCCTTTTTGGCCAAGTGCATCATTGTCGAAGTTGTGCCCCTCATCCTGTGCTTTAAAGGCGATTCCAATGTACCTCTTGAAATCTGTTTCCTGCTATTCTGCCTCGCATTCAAGTGCGCCTCGTTGCCTTCCCTCAACAGATTTTTGGACGATAGTTGTCCTTTATTACTCGGCCAGTTTGTGAATTGCTGTGCCCCTGAGCTCCATTTTTCAACTCGTTTTTGGTGAGCTGACCGCAAGTCCAAAATTTTGGTTCAGGACCTATACTTGTTCCCGGTGGGTGGCTGAGACTTTGGTCAATTCTTCTTCCTGCCGGGAAATTACAGTGATATGTGCCCGTCCAAATGCCTAACAGCTACTCTCTCATTGGTTCTCCCTCTTCCCTTTCATCCTCTGCCAAATTGGGAACCTGTGTGAACCAGGAGGTTAAAGGGGCTGTCTCTCCAAGTTGGGAGGTTGATAGTAAAGCAGATGGAAAGTCAAACCGAAGCACCAGGAGAGGGACTATTCGTTGAGTTTTAGAAACCATTCGTATTCACAGTGTGTCCGTTCTCTAGGTTTCCTGTACATGTTATAACTGTAGTAGTATTCCCTTCAACCTGGAGAGTTGGGACCCATGGAATGGGTGCCATGAATTATTGATTTAAAGGGACTGCATTTGCTCACCCAATCTCAACAATTCTCTCAGTCCCAAGTGTCCAGCCTTATGCCACATCCAGCTGTCGTTGTAGGTAGGGTCATTCCAGGTTTCATCAGAGACCCTGAAGGAATTGTAAAGAATTTCCCAGTTTTTTCGTTTTGTTTTTGAAATTCCTTTTTATAGTGCGTTTGAGCTGATTCTCGCTGCCATGTTTATGCCAGTCTAGACACACTTGTTTCCCATACGGTGACATATCAATACATAGGTTTTAAGATTCTTACTAGTCAGATAAATTCCTCTGCGGGAAATATGGGGTTTTGAGTCCCTTTCACTGAGGAAGGTGTAGGTCTTGTCTATTCCATGGTTGGTTTTTGGAACGGTACCTGTGCTTATATCAAACTCTGGTTTTATGCATCACCCCACCTCTCCTTCTCCCTTAAGCAGGCATAAGAGTGTTTTCTAAATGTGAGACACTCTTCTCTTTCCTAACTCAGTTCAAGTGTAGCCATGTTTACAGGATCTTCATAAGTGATATCTTATGATAAGTTTCTTTTTCTCTGTGACTTATTTCACTTAGAATCATCGTACCTGAATCCACCCATTTTGCTGCTACTCGTCTTATGAAATTGATTTCATGGCTGAGGGATATTCCATCGTACGTAAGTACCACAATTTTTTGAACTATTTTTATATTTCCTGGGATATTTAAGGTGTACCCAAGTTGAGGTCCTTGTAAGCAGTGCAGCCCTAAATTTTGGGGTGGCTCTGTCTTATTGATTTTCAGTTTTCCCAAGGTATATTCCCTAGACTGGAAGTGCCCTTGGCTCTGTAGCTCTGTTCTTTACTTGTTTTAGGGAACACAATGCACTCCTCTAGAGAGGCAGCTGACAATTTACATCCCGCCCATCAGCATAACAAGGCTCCCTGTTCTCCAGGGCCTGTCTTGCCTTTCTGGTTTTTACACATTTTGTGGATGTCCCTTTTGACCGGTGGGAAGTGATACTTCTTTGTAGTGCAGATTTGCATTGCCCGCTTGCTTGCTTGGCCAAAAAGGGCGTATGCGTTTTCTCCTGAATATATTCAGGAGAAAACGCATACGCCCTTTTTGGCCAAGTGCATCATTGTCGAAGTTGTGCCCCTCATCATGTGCTTTAAAGGCGATTCCAACGTACCTCTTGAAATCTGTTTCCTGCTATTCTGCATCGCTTTCAAGTGTGCCTCGTTGCCTTCACTCAACAGATTTTTGGACGATAGTTGTCCTTTATTACTCGGCCAGTTTGTGAAATGCTGTGCCCCTGAGCTCCATTTTTCAACTCGCTTTTGGTGAGCTGACCGCAAGTCCAAAATTTTGGTTCAGGACCTATACTGGTTCCCGGTGGGTGGCTGAGACTTTGGTCATTTCTTCTTCCTGCCGGGAAATTACAGTGATATGTGCCCGTCCAGATGCCTAACAGCTACTCTCTCATTGGTTCTCCCTCTTCCCTTTCATCCTCTGCCAAATTGGGAACCTGTGTGAACCAGGAGGTTAAAGGGGCTGTCTCTCCAAGTTGGGAGGTTGATAGTAAAGCAGATGGAAAGTCAAACCGAAGCACCAGGAGAGGGACTATTCGTTGAGATTTAGAAACCTTTCGTACTCACAGTGTGTCCGTTCTCTAGGTTTCCTGTACATGTTATAACTGTAGTAATATTCCCTTCAACCTGGAGAGTTGGGACCCATGGAATGGGTGCCATGCATTATTGCTTTAAAGGGACTGCATTTGCTCACCCAATCTCAACAATTCTCTCAGTCCCAAGTGTCCACCCTTATGCCACATGCAGCTGTCGTTGTAGATAGGGTCATTCCAGGTTTCATCAGAGACCCTGAAGGAATTGTAAAGAATTTCCCAGTTTTTTTGGTTTGTTTTTGAAATTCCTTTTTATAGTGGGTTTGAGCTGATTCTCGCTGCCATGTTTATGCCAGTCTAGACACACTTGTTTCCCATACGGTGACATATCAATACATAGGTTTTAAGATTCTTACTAGTCAGATAAATTCCTCTGCGGGAAATATGGGGTTTTGAGTCCCTTTCACTGAGGAAGGTGTAGGTCTTGTCTATTCCATGGTTGGTTTTTGGAACGGTACCTGTGCTTATATCAAACTCTGGTTTTATGCATCACCCCACCTCTCCTTCTCCCTTAAGCAGGCATAAGAGTGTTTTCTAAATGTGAGACACTCTTCTCTTTCCTAACTCAGTTCAAGTGTAGCCATGTTTACAGGATCTTCATAAGTGATATCTTATGATAAGTTTCTTTTTCTCTGTGACTTATTTCACTTAGAATCATCGTACCTGAATCCACCCATTTTGCTGCTACTCGTCTTATGAAATTGATTTCATGGCTGAGGGATATTCCATCGTACGTAAGTACCACAATTTTTTGAACTATTTTTATATTTGCTGGGATATTTAAGGTGTACCCAAGTTGAGGTCCTTGTAAGCAGTGCAGCCCTAAATTTTGGGGTGGCTCTGTCTTATTGATTTTCAGTTTTCCCAAGGTATATTCCCTAGACTGGAAGTGCCCTTGGCTCTGTAGCTCTGTTCTTTACTTGTTTTAGGGAACACAATGCACTCGTCTAGAGAGGCAGCTGACAATTTACATCCCGCCCATCAGCATAACAAGGCTCCCTGTTCTCCAGGGCCTGTCTTGCCTTTCTGGTTTTTACACATTTTGTGGATGTCCCTTTTGACCGGTGGGAAGTGATACTTCTTTGTAGTGCAGATTTGCATTGCCCACTTGCTTGCTTGGCCAAAAAGGGCGTATGCGTTTTCTCCTGAATATATTCAGGAGAAAACGCATACGCCCTTTTTGGCCAAGTGCATCATTGTCGAAGTTGTGCCCCTCATCCTGTGCTTTAAAGGCGATTCCAATGTACCTCTTGAAATCTGTTTCCTGCTATTCTGCCTCGCATTCAAGTGCGCCTCGTTGCCTTCCCTCAACAGATTTTTGGACGATAGTTGTCCTTTATTACTCGGCCAGTTTGTGAATTGCTGTGCCCCTGAGCTCCATTTTTCAACTCGTTTTTGGTGAGCTGACCGCAAGTCCAAAATTTTGGTTCAGGACCTATACTTGTTCCCGGTGGGTGGCTGAGACTTTGGTCAATTCTTCTTCCTGCCGGGAAATTACAGTGATATGTGCCCGTCCAAATGCCTAACAGCTACTCTCTCATTGGTTCTCCCTCTTCCCTTTCATCCTCTGCCAAATTGGGAACCTGTGTGAACCAGGAGGTTAAAGGGGCTGTCTCTCCAAGTTGGGAGGTTGATAGTAAAGCAGATGGAAAGTCAAACCGAAGCACCAGGAGAGGGACTATTCGTTGAGTTTTAGAAACCATTCGTATTCACAGTGTGTCCGTTCTCTAGGTTTCCTGTACATGTTATAACTGTAGTAGTATTCCCTTCAACCTGGAGAGTTGGGACCCATGGAATGGGTGCCATGAATTATTGATTTAAAGGGACTGCATTTGCTCACCCAATCTCAACAATTCTCTCAGTCCCAAGTGTCCAGCCTTATGCCACATCCAGCTGTCGTTGTAGGTAGGGTCATTCCAGGTTTCATCAGAGACCCTGAAGGAATTGTAAAGAATTTCCCAGTTTTTTCGTTTTGTTTTTGAAATTCCTTTTTATAGTGCGTTTGAGCTGATTCTCGCTGCCATGTTTATGCCAGTCTAGACACACTTGTTTCCCATACGGTGACATATCAATACATAGGTTTTAAGATTCTTACTAGTCAGATAAATTCCTCTGCGGGAAATATGGGGTTTTGAGTCCCTTTCACTGAGGAAGGTGTAGGTCTTGTCTATTCCATGGTTGGTTTTTGGAACGGTACCTGTGCTTATATCAAACTCTGGTTTTATGCATCACCCCACCTCTCCTTCTCCCTTAAGCAGGCATAAGAGTGTTTTCTAAATGTGAGACACTCTTCTCTTTCCTAACTCAGTTCAAGTGTAGCCATGTTTACAGGATCTTCATAAGTGATATCTTATGATAAGTTTCTTTTTCTCTGTGACTTATTTCACTTAGAATCATCGTACCTGAATCCACCCATTTTGCTGCTACTCGTCTTATGAAATTGATTTCATGGCTGAGGGATATTCCATCGTACGTAAGTACCACAATTTTTTGAACTATTTTTATATTTCCTGGGATATTTAAGGTGTACCCAAGTTGAGGTCCTTGTAAGCAGTGCAGCCCTAAATTTTGGGGTGGCTCTGTCTTATTGATTTTCAGTTTTCCCAAGGTATATTCCCTAGACTGGAAGTGCCCTTGGCTCTGTAGCTCTGTTCTTTACTTGTTTTAGGGAACACAATGCACTCCTCTAGAGAGGCAGCTGACAATTTACATCCCGCCCATCAGCATAACAAGGCTCCCTGTTCTCCAGGGCCTGTCTTGCCTTTCTGGTTTTTACACATTTTGTGGATGTCCCTTTTGACCGGTGGGAAGTGATACTTCTTTGTAGTGCAGATTTGCATTGCCCGCTTGCTTGCTTGGCCAAAAAGGGCGTATGCGTTTTCTCCTGAATATATTCAGGAGAAAACGCATACGCCCTTTTTGGCCAAGTGCATCATTGTCGAAGTTGTGCCCCTCATCATGTGCTTTAAAGGCGATTCCAACGTACCTCTTGAAATCTGTTTCCTGCTATTCTGCATCGCTTTCAAGTGCGCCTCGTTGCCTTCACTCAACAGATTTTTGGACGATAGTTGTCCTTTATTACTCGGCCAGTTTGTGAAATGCTGTGCCCCTGAGCTCCATTTTTCAACTCGCTTTTGGTGAGCTGACCGCAAGTCCAAAATTTTGGTTCAGGACCTATACTGGTTCCCGGTGGGTGGCTGAGACTTTGGTCAATTCTTCTTCCTGCCGGGAAATTACAGTGATATGTGCCCGTCCAGATGCCTAACAGCTACTCTCTCATTGGTTCTCCCTCTTCCCTTTCATCCTCTGCCAAATTGGGAACCTGTGTGAACCAGGAGGTTAAAGGGGCTGTCTCTCCAAGTTGGGAGGTTGATAGTAAAGCAGATGGAAAGTCAAACCGAAGCACCAGGAGAGGGACTATTCGTTGAGATTTAGAAACCTTTCGTACTCACAGTGTGTCCGTTCTCTAGGTTTCCTGTACATGTTATAACTGTAGTAATATTCCCTTCAACCTGGAGAGTTGGGACCCATGGAATGGGTGCCATGCATTATTGCTTTAAAGGGACTGCATTTGCTCACCCAATCTCAACAATTCTCTCAGTCCCAAGTGTCCACCCTTATGCCACATGCAGCTGTCGTTGTAGATAGGGTCATTCCAGGTTTCATCAGAGACCCTGAAGGAATTGTAAAGAATTTCCCAGTTTTTTTGGTTTGTTTTTGAAATTCCTTTTTATAGTGGGTTTGAGCTGATTCTCGCTGCCATGTTTATGCCAGTCTAGACACACTTGTTTCCCATACGGTGACATATCAATACATAGGTTTTAAGATTCTTACTAGTCAGATAAATTCCTCTGCGGGAAATATGGGGTTTTGAGTCCCTTTCACTGAGGAAGGTGTAGGTCTTGTCTATTCCATGGTTGGTTTTTGGAACGGTACCTGTGCTTATATCAAACTCTGGTTTTATGCATCACCCCACCTCTCCTTCTCCCTTAAGCAGGCATAAGAGTGTTTTCTAAATGTGAGACACTCTTCTCTTTCCTAACTCAGTTCAAGTGTAGCCATGTTTACAGGATCTTCATAAGTGATATCTTATGATAAGTTTCTTTTTCTCTGTGACTTATTTCACTTAGAATCATCGTACCTGAATCCACCCATTTTGCTGCTACTCGTCTTATGAAATTGATTTCATGGCTGAGGGATATTCCATCGTACGTAAGTACCACAATTTTTTGAACTATTTTTATATTTGCTGGGATATTTAAGGTGTACCCAAGTTGAGGTCCTTGTAAGCAGTGCAGCCCTAAATTTTGGGGTGGCTCTGTCTTATTGATTTTCAGTTTTCCCAAGGTATATTCCCTAGACTGGAAGTGCCCTTGGCTCTGTAGCTCTGTTCTTTACTTGTTTTAGGGAACACAATGCACTCGTCTAGAGAGGCAGCTGACAATTTACATCCCGCCCATCAGCATAACAAGGCTCCCTGTTCTCCAGGGCCTGTCTTGCCTTTCTGGTTTTTACACATTTTGTGGATGTCCCTTTTGACCGGTGGGAAGTGATACTTCTTTGTAGTGCAGATTTGCATTGCCCACTTGCTTGCTTGGCCAAAAAGGGCGTATGCGTTTTCTCCTGAATATATTCAGGAGAAAACGCATACGCCCTTTTTGGCCAAGTGCATCATTGTCGAAGTTGTGCCCCTCATCCTGTGCTTTAAAGGCGATTCCAATGTACCTCTTGAAATCTGTTTCCTGCTATTCTGCCTCGCATTCAAGTGCGCCTCGTTGCCTTCCCTCAACAGATTTTTGGACGATAGTTGTCCTTTATTACTCGGCCAGTTTGTGAATTGCTGTGCCCCTGAGCTCCATTTTTCAACTCGTTTTTGGTGAGCTGACCGCAAGTCCAAAATTTTGGTTCAGGACCTATACTTGTTCCCGGTGGGTGGCTGAGACTTTGGTCAATTCTTCTTCCTGCCGGGAAATTACAGTGATATGTGCCCGTCCAAATGCCTAACAGCTACTCTCTCATTGGTTCTCCCTCTTCCCTTTCATCCTCTGCCAAATTGGGAACCTGTGTGAACCAGGAGGTTAAAGGGGCTGTCTCTCCAAGTTGGGAGGTTGATAGTAAAGCAGATGGAAAGTCAAACCGAAGCACCAGGAGAGGGACTATTCGTTGAGTTTTAGAAACCATTCGTATTCACAGTGTGTCCGTTCTCTAGGTTTCCTGTACATGTTATAACTGTAGTAGTATTCCCTTCAACCTGGAGAGTTGGGACCCATGGAATGGGTGCCATGAATTATTGCTTTAAAGGGACTGCATTTGCTCACCCAATCTCAACAATTCTCTCAGTCCCAAGTGTCCAGCCTTATGCCACATCCAGCTGTCGTTGTAGGTAGGGTCATTCCAGGTTTCATCAGAGACCCTGAAGGAATTGTAAAGAATTTCCCAGTTTTTTCGTTTTGTTTTTGAAATTCCTTTTTATAGTGCGTTTGAGCTGATTCTCGCTGCCATGTTTATGCCAGTCTAGACACACTTGTTTCCCATACGGTGACATATCAATACATAGGTTTTAAGATTCTTACTAGTCAGATAAATTCCTCTGCGGGAAATATGGGGTTTTGAGTCCCTTTCACTGAGGAAGGTGTAGGTCTTGTCTATTCCATGGTTGGTTTTTGGAACGGTACCTGTGCTTATATCAAACTCTGGTTTTATGCATCACCCCACCTCTCCTTCTCCCTTAAGCAGGCATAAGAGTGTTTTCTAAATGTGAGACACTCTTCTCTTTCCTAACTCAGTTCAAGTGTAGCCATGTTTACAGGATCTTCATAAGTGATATCTTATGATAAGTTTCTTTTTCTCTGTGACTTATTTCACTTAGAATCATCGTACCTGAATCCACCCATTTTGCTGCTACTCGTCTTATGAAATTGATTTCATGGCTGAGGGATATTCCATCGTACGTAAGTACCACAATTTTTTGAACTATTTTTATATTTCCTGGGATATTTAAGGTGTACCCAAGTTGAGGTCCTTGTAAGCAGTGCAGCCCTAAATTTTGGGGTGGCTCTGTCTTATTGATTTTCAGTTTTCCCAAGGTATATTCCCTAGACTGGAAGTGCCCTTGGCTCTGTAGCTCTGTTCTTTACTTGTTTTAGGGAACACAATGCACTCCTCTAGAGAGGCAGCTGACAATTTACATCCCGCCCATCAGCATAACAAGGCTCCCTGTTCTCCAGGGCCTGTCTTGCCTTTCTGGTTTTTACACATTTTGTGGATGTCCCTTTTGACCGGTGGGAAGTGATACTTCTTTGTAGTGCAGATTTGCATTGCCCGCTTGCTTGCTTGGCCAAAAAGGGCGTATGCGTTTTCTCCTGAATATATTCAGGAGAAAACGCATACGCCCTTTTTGGCCAAGTGCATCATTGTCGAAGTTGTGCCCCTCATCATGTGCTTTAAAGGCGATTCGAACGTACCTCTTGAAATCTGTTTCCTGCTATTCTGCATCGCTTTCAAGTGCGCCTCGTTGCCTTCACTCAACAGATTTTTGGACGATAGTTGTCCTTTATTACTCGGCCAGTTTGTGAAATGCTGTGCCCCTGAGCTCCATTTTTCAACTCGCTTTTGGTGAGCTGACCGCAAGTCCAAAATTTTGGTTCAGGACCTATACTGGTTCCCGGTGGGTGGCTGAGACTTTGGTCAATTCTTCTTCCTGCCGGGAAATTACAGTGATATGTGCCCGTCCAGATGCCTAACAGCTACTCTCTCATTGGTTCTCCCTCTTCCCTTTCATCCTCTGCCAAATTGGGAACCTGTGTGAACCAGGAGGTTAAAGGGGCTGTCTCTCCAAGTTGGGAGGTTGATAGTAAAGCAGATGGAAAGTCAAACCGAAGCACCAGGAGAGGGACTATTCGTTGAGATTTAGAAACCTTTCGTACTCACAGTGTGTCCGTTCTCTAGGTTTCCTGTACATGTTATAACTGTAGTAATATTCCCTTCAACCTGGAGAGTTGGGACCCATGGAATGGGTGCCATGCATTATTGCTTTAAAGGGACTGCATTTGCTCACCCAATCTCAACAATTCTCTCAGTCCCAAGTGTCCACCCTTATGCCACATGCAGCTGTCGTTGTAGATAGGGTCATTCCAGGTTTCATCAGAGACCCTGAAGGAATTGTAAAGAATTTCCCAGTTTTTTTGGTTTGTTTTTGAAATTCCTTTTTATAGTGGGTTTGAGCTGATTCTCGCTGCCATGTTTATGCCAGTCTAGACACACTTGTTTCCCATATGGTGACATATCAATATATAGGTTTTAAGATTCTTACTAGTCAGATATATTCCTCTGCGGGAAATATGGGGTTTTGAGTCCCTTTCACTGAAGAAGGTGTAGGTCTTGTCTATTCCATAGTTGGTTTTTGGAACGGTACCTGTGCTTATATCAAACTCTGGTTTTATGCATCACCCCACCTCTCCTTCCCCCTTAAGCAGGCATAAGAGTGTTTTCTAAATGTGAGACACTGTTCTCTTTCATAACTCAGTTCAAGTGTAGCCATGTTTATAGGATCTTCATAAGTTATATCTTATGATAAGTTTATTTTTCTGTGTGACTTATTTCACTTAGAATCATCGTACCTGAATCCACCCATTTTGCTGCTACTGGTCTTATGACATTGATTTCATGGCTGAGGGATATTCCATCGTACGTAAGTACCACAATTTTTTGAACCATTTTCATATTTCCTGGGATATTTAAGGTGTACCCAAGTTGAGGTCCTTGTAAGCAGTGCAGCCCTAAATTTTGGGGTGGCTCTGTCTTATTGATTTTCAGTTTTCCCAAGGTATATTCCCTAGACTGGAAGTGCCCTTGGCTCTGTAGCTCTGTTGTTTACTTGTTTTAGGGAACACAATGCACTCCTCCAGAGAGGCAGTTGGCAATTTACGTCCCGCCCATCAGCGTAACAAGGCTCCCTGTTCTCCAGGGCCTGTCTTGCCTTTCTGGTTTTTACACATTTTGTGGATGTCCCTTTTGACCGGTGGGAAGTGATACTTCTTTGTAGAGCAGATTTGCATTGCACGTTTGCTTGCTTGGCCAAAAAGGGCGTATGCGTTTTCTCCTGAATATATTCAGGAGAAAACGCATACGCCCTTTTTGGCCAAGTGCATCATTGTCGAAGTTGTGCCCCTCTTCCTGTGCTTTAAAGGCGATTCCAACGTACCTCTTGAAATCTGTTTCCTGCTATTCTGCCTCGCTTTCAAGTCCGCCTCGATGCCTTCCCTCAACAGATTTTTGGACGATAGTTGTCCTCTATTACTCTGCCAGTTTGTGAATTGCTGTGCCCCTGAGCTCCATTTTTCAATTCGTTTTTGGTGAGCTGACCGCAAGTCCAAAATTTTGGTTCAGGACCTATACTTGTTCCCGGTGGGTGGCTGAGACTTTGGTTAATTCTTCTTCCTGCCGGGAAATTACAGTGATATGAGCCCGTCCAAATGCCTAACAGCTGCTGTCTCATTGGTTCTCCCTTTTCCCATTCATCCTCTGCCAACTTGGTAACCTGTGTGAACCAGGAGGTTAAAGGGGCTGTCTCTCCAAGTTGGGAGGTTGATAGTAAAGATGATGGAAAGTCAAACCGGAGCACCAGGAGAGGGACTATTCTTTGAGTTTTAGAAACCATTCGTATTCAGAGTGTGTCCGTTCTCTAGGTTTCCCGTACATGTTATAGCTGTAGTAATATTCCCTTCAACCTGGTGAGTTGGGACCCATGGGATGGGTGCCAGGCTTTTGTGCTTTAAAGGGTCTGCATTTGCTCACCCAACCTCACCAATCGTCTAAGTCCCAAGTGTCCCTCCTTATGCCACATTCAGCTGTCATTGTAGATAGGGTCATTCCAGGTTTCATCAGAGACCCTGAAGGAATTGTAAAGAATTTCCCAGTTTTTTTGTTTTGTTTTTGAAATTCCTTTTTATAGTGGGTTTGAGCTGATTCTCGCTGCCATGTTTATGCCAGTCTAGACACACTTGATTCCCTTACGGAGACATATCAATACATAGGTTTTAAGATTCTTACTAGTCAGATATATTCCTCTGCGGGAAATATGGGGTTTTGAGTCCCTTTCACTGAGGAAGGTGTAGGTCTTGTCTATTCCATAGTTGGTTTTTGGAATGGTACCTGTGCTTATATCAAACTCTGGTTTTATGCATCACCCCACCTCTCCTTCCCCCTTAAGCAGGCAAAAGATTCTTCTCTAAATGTGAGACACTGTTCTCTTTCCTAACTCAGTTCAATTGTAGCCATGTTTACAGGATCTTCATAAGTGATATCTTATTATAAGTTTCTTTTTCTCTGTGACTTATTTCACTTAGAATCATCGTACCTGAATCCACCCATTTTGCTGCTGCTGGTCTTATGAAATTGATTTCATGGCTGAGGGATATTCCATCGTACGTAAGTACCACAATTTTTTGAACTATTTTTATATTTCCTGGGATATTTAAAGTGTACCCAAGTTGAGGTCCTTGTAGGCAGTGCAGCCCTAAATTTTGGGGTGGCTCTGTCTTATTGATTCTCAGTTTTCCCAAGGTATATTCCCTAGACAGGAAGTGCCCTTGGCTCTGTAGCTGTGTTCTTTACTTGTTTTAGGGAACACAATGCACTCGTCTAGAGAGGCAGCTGACAATTTACATCCCGCCCATCAGCATAACAAGGCTCCCTGTTCTCCAGGGCCTGTCTTGCCTTTCTGGTTTTTACACATTTTGTGGATGTCCCTTTTGACCGGTGGGAAGTGATACTTCTTTGTAGTGCAGATTTGCATTGCCCGCTTGCTTGCTTGGCCAAAAAGGGCGTATGCGTTTGATCCTGAATATATTCAGGAGAAAACGCATACGCCCTTTTTGGCCAAGTGCATCATTGTCGAAGTTGTGCCCCTCTTCCTGTGCTTTAAAGGCGATTCCAACGTACCTCTTGAAATCTGTTTCCTGCTATTCTGCCTCGCTTTCAAGTCCGCCTCGTTGCCTTCCCTCAACAGATTTTTGGATGATAGTTGTCCTTTATTACTCGGCCAGTTTGTGAATTGCTGTGCCCCTGAGCTGCATTTTTCAACTCGTTTTTGGTGAGCTGACCGCAAGTCCAACATTTTGGTTCAGGACCTATGCTGGTTCCCAGTGGGGGGCTGAGTCTTTGGTTAATTCTTCTTCCCGCCGGGAAATAACAGTGATATGTGCCCGTCCAAATGCCTAACAGCTACTCTTTCATTGGTTCTCCCTCTTCCCTTTCATCCTCTGGCATATTGGCAACCTGTGCGAACCAGGAGGTTAAAGGGGCTGTCTCTCCAAGTTGGGAGGTTGATAGTAAAGCAGATAGAAAGTCAAACCGGAGCACCAGGAGAGGGACTATTCGTTGAGTTTTAAAAAACTTTCGTATTCACAGTGTGTCCATTCTCTAGGTTTCCCGTACATGTTATAGCTGTAGTAATATTCCCTTCAACCTGGAGAGTTGGGACCCATGGAATGGGTGCCAGGCATTATTGCTTTAAAGGGTCTGCATTTGCTCACCCAATCTCACCAATCGTCTCAGTCCCAAGTGTCCCTCCTTATGCCACATCCAGCTGTCATTGTAGATAGGGTCATTCCAGGTTTCATCAGAGACCCTGAAGGAATTGTAAAGAATTTCCCTGTTTTTTTGTTTTGTTTTGAAATTCCTTTTTATAGTGGGATTGAGCTGATTCTCGCTGCCATGGTTATGCCAGTCTAGAAACATTTGATTCCCTTACAGAGACATATCAATACATAGGTTTTAAGATACTTACTAGTTAGATATATGCCTCTGCGGGAAATATGGGGTTTTGAGTCCCTTTCACTGAGGAAGGTGTAGGTCTTGTCTATTCCATAGTTGGTTTTTGGAACGGTACCTGTGCTTATATCAAACTCTGGTTTTATGCATCACCCCACCTCTCCTTCCCCCTTAAGCAGGCATAAGAGTGTTTCCTAAATGTGAGACTCTGTTCTCTTTCCCAACTCAGTTCAAGTGTAGCCATGTTTACAGGATCTTCATAAGTGATATCTTATGATAAGTTTCTTTTTCTGTGTGACTTATTTCACTTAGAATCATCGTACCTGAATCCACCCATTTTGCTGCTACTGGTCTTATTACATTGATTTCATGGCTGAGAGATATTCCATCGTACGTAAGTACCACAAATTTTGAACCATTTTTATTTTTCCTGGGATATTTAAGGTGTATCCAAGTTGAGGTCCTTGTAAGCAGTGCAGCCCTAAATTTTGGGGTGGCTCTCTCTTATTGATTTTCAGTTTTCCCAAGGTATATTCCCTAGACTGGAAGTGCCCTTGGCTCTGTAGCTCTGTTCTTTACTTGTTTTAGGGAACACAATGTACTCCTCCAGAGAGGCAGTTGGCAATTTACATCCCACCCATCAGCATAACAAGGCTCCCTGTTCTCCAGGGCCTGTCTTGCCTTTCTGGTTTTTACACATTTTGTGGATGTCCCTTTTGACCGGTGGGAAGTGATACTTCTTTGTAGTGCAGATTTGCATTGCCCGCTTGCTTGCTTGGCCAAAAAGGGCGTATGCGTTTTCTCCTGAATATATTCAGGAGAAAACGCATACGCCCTTTTTGGCCAAGTGCATCATTGTCGAAGTTGTGCCCCTCTTCCTATGCTTTAAAGGCGATTCCAACGTACCTCTTGAAATCTGTTTCCTGCTATTCTGCCTCGCTTTCAAGTCCGCCTCGTTGCCTTCCCACAACAGATTTTTGGAAGATAGTTGTCCTTTATTACTCGGCCAGTTTGTGAATTGCTGTGCCCCTGAGCTCCATTTCTCAACTCGTTTTTGGTGACCTGACCGCAAGTCCAACATTTTGGTTCAAGACCTATGCTGGTTCCCAGTGGGGGGCTGAGACTTTGGTTAATTCTTCTTCCTGCCGGGAAGTTAGAGTGACATGTGCCCGTCCAAATGCCTAACAGCTACTCTCTCATTGGTTCTGCCTCTTCCCATTCATCCTCTGCCAATTTGGAAACGTGTGCGAACCAGGAGGTTAAAGGGGCTGCCTCTTCAAGTTGGGAGGTTGATAGTAAAGCAGATGGAAAGTCAAACCGGAGCACCAGGAGAGGGACTATTCGTTGAGTTTTAAAAACCTTTCGTATTCACAGTGTGTCCGTTCTCTAGGTTTCCCGTACATGTTATAGCTGTAGTAATATTCCCTTCAACCTGGAGAGTTGGGACCCATGGAATGGGTGCCAGGCATTTGTGCTTTAAAGGGTCTGCATTTGCTCACCCAATCTCACCAATCGTCTCAGTCCCAAGTGTCCCTCCTTATGCCACATCCAGCTGTCATTGTAGAGAGGGTCATTCCAGGTTTCATCAGAGACCCTGAAGGAATTGTAAAGAATTTCCCAGTTTTTTTGTTTTGTTTTGAAATTCCTTTTTATAGTGGGTTTGAGCTGATTCTCGCTGCCATGTTTATGCCAGACTAGAAACATTCGATTCCCTTACAGAGACATATCAATACATAGGTTTTAAGATTCTTACTAGTTAGATATATTCCTCTGTGGGAAATATGGGGTTTTGAGTCCCTTTCACTGAGGAAGGTGTAGGTCTTGTCTATTCCATAGTTGGTTTTTGGAACGGTACCTGTGCTTATATCAAACTCTGGTTTTATGCATCACCCCACCTCTCCTTCCCCCTTAAGCAGGCAAAAGAGTGTTTTCTAAATGTGAGACACTGTTCTCTTTCCTAACTCAGTTCAAGTGTAGCCATGTTTACAGGATCTTCATAAGTGATATCTTATGATAAGTTTCTTTTTCTGTGTGACTTATTTCACTTAGAATCATCGTACCTGAATCCACCCATTTTGCTGCTACTGGTCTTATGACATTGATTTCATGGCTGAGGGATATTCCATCGTTCGTAAGTACCACAATTTTTTGAACCATTTTTATATTTCCTGGAATATTTAAGGTGTACCCAAGTTGAGGTCCTTGTAAGCAGTGCAGCCCTAAATTTTGGGGTGGCTCTGTCTTATTGATTTTCAGTTTTCCCAAGGTATATTCCCTAGACTGGAAGTGCCCTTGGCTCTGTACCTCTGTAGTTTACTTGTTTTAGGGAACACAATGCAGTCCTCCAGAGAAGCAGTTGGCAATTTACATCCCGCCCATCAGCATAACAAGGCTCCCTGTTGTCCAGGGCCTGTCTTGCCTTTCTGGTTTTTACACATTTTGTGGATGTCCCTTTTGACCGGTGGGAAGTGATACTTCTTTGTAGTGCAGATTTGCATGCCCGCTTGCTTGTTTGGCCAAAAAGGGCGTATGCGTTTTCACCTGATTATATTCAGGAAAGAATGCATACGCCCTTTTTGGCCAAGTGCATCATTGTCGAAGTTGTGCCCCTCTTCCTGTGCTTTAAAGGCGATTCCAACGTACCTCTTGAAATCTGTTTCCTGCTATTCTGCCTCACTTTCAAGTCCGCCTCGTTGCCTTCCCTCAACAGATTGTTGGATGATAGTTGTCCTTTATTATTCGGCCAGTTTGTGAATTGCTGTGCCCCTGAGCTCCATTTTTCAACTCGTTTTTTGTGAGCTGACCACAAGTCCAACATTTTGGTTCAGGACCTATGCTGGTTCCCGGTGGGGGGCTGAGACTTTGGTTACTTCTTCTTCCTGCCGGGAAGTTAGAGTGATATGTGCCCGTCCAAATGCCTAACAGCTACTCTGTCATTGGTTCTCCCTCTTCCCTTTCATCCTCTGCCAAATTGGCAACCTGTGCGAACCAGGAGGTTAAAGGGTCTGTCTCTCCAAGTTGGGAGGTTGATAGTAAAGCAGATGGAAAGTCAAACTGGAGCACCAGGAGAGGGACTATTCATTGAGTTTTAGAAACCTTTCGTATTCACAGTGTGTCCGTTCTCTAGGTTTCCCGTACATGTTATAGCTGTAGTAATATTCCCTTCAACCTGGAGAGTTGGGACCCATGGAATGGGTGCCAGGCATTTGTGCTTTAAAGGGTCTGCATTTGCTCACCCAATCTCACCAATCGTCTAAGTCCCAAGTGTCCCTCCTTATGCCACATCCAGCTGTCATTGTAGATAGGGTCATTCCAGGTTTCATCAGAGACCCTGAAGGAATTGTAAAGAATTTCCAAGTTTTTTTGTTTTGTTTTTGAAATTCCTTTTTATAGTGGGTTTGAGCTGATTCTCGCTGCCATGTTTATGCCAGTCTAGACACACTTGATTCCCTTACGGAGACATATCAATACATAGGTTTTAAGATTCTTACTAGTCAGATATATTCCTCTGCGGGAAATATGGGGTTTTGAGTCCCTTTCACTGAGGAAGGTGTAGGTCTTGTCTATTCCATAGTTGGTTTTTGGAACGGTACCTGTGCTTATATCAAACTCTGGTTTTATGCATCACCCCACCTCTCCTTCCCCCTTAAGCAGGCATAAGAGTGTTTTCTAAATGTGAGACACTGTTCTCTTTCCTAACTCAGTTCAAGTGTAGCCATGTTTACAGGATCTTCATAAGTGATATCTTATGATAAGTTTCTTTTTCTGTGTGACTTATTTCACTTAGAATCATCGTACCTGAATCCACCCATTTTGCTGCTACTGGTCTTATGACATTGATTTCATGGCTGAGGGATATTCCATCGTACGTAAGTACCACAATTTTTTGAACCATTTTTATATTTCCTGGGATATTTAAGGTGTACCCAAGTTGAGGTCCTTGTAAGCAGTGCAGCCCTAAATTTTGGGGTGGCTCTGTCTTATTGATTTTCAGTTTTCCCAAGGTATATTCCCTAGATTGGAAGTGCCCTTCGTTCTGTAGCTCTGTTCTTTACTTGTTTTAGGGAACACAATGCACTCCTCCAGAGAGGCAGTTGGCAATTTACATCCCGCCCATCAGCATAACAAGGCTCCCTGTTCTCCAGGGCCTGTCTTGCCTTTCTGGTTTTTACACATTTTGTGGATGTCCCTTTTGACCGGTGGGAAGTGATACTTCTTTGTAGTGCAGATTTGCATGCCCCCTTGCTTGTTTGGCCAAAAAGGGCGTATGCGTTTTCACCTGATTATATTCAGGAAAGAACGCATACGCCCTTTTTGGCCAAGTGCATCATTGTCGAAGTTGTGCCCCTCTTCCTGTGCTTTAAAGGCGATTCCAACGTACCTCTTGAAATCTGTTTCCTGCTATCCTGCCTCGCTTTCAAGTCCGCCTCGCTGCCTTCCATCAACAGATTTTTGGACGATAGTTTTCCTTTATTACTCGGCCAGTTTGTGAATTGCTGTGCCGCTGAGCTCCATTTTTCAACTCGTTTTTGGTGACCGGCCCGCAAGCCCAAAATTTTGGCTCAGAACCTGTACTGGTTCCCGGTGGGTGGCTGAGACTTTGGTTAATTCTTCTTCCTGCCGGGAAATGAGAGTGACATGTGCCCGTCCAAATGCCTAACAGCTACTCTCTCATTGGTTCTCCCTCTTCCCTTTCATCCTCTGCCAAATTGGCAACCTGTGCGAACCAGGAGGTTAAAGGGGCTGTCTCTCCAAGTTGGGAGATTGATAGTAAAGCAGATGGAAAGTCAAACCGGAGCACCAGGAGAGGGAATATTCGTTGAGTTTTAGAAACTTTTCGTATTCACAGTGTGTCCGTTCTCTAGGTTTCCCTTACATGTCATAGCTGTAGTAATATTCCCTTCAACCTGGAGAGTTGGGACCCATAGAATGGGTTCCATGCCTTATTGCTTTAAAGGGTCTGCATTTGCTCACCCAATCTCACCAATCGTCTCAGTCCCAAGTGTCCAGCCTTATGCCACATCCAGCTGTCATTGTACATAGGGTCATTCCAGGTTTCATCAGAGACCCTGAAGGATTTGTAAATAATTTCCCAGTTTTTTTGTTTTGTTTTTGAAATTCCTTTTTATACTGGTTTTGAGCTGATTCTCGCTGCCATGTTTATGCCAGTCTAGACACACTTGATTCCCTTACGGAGACATATCAATACATAGGTTTTAAGATTCTTACTAGTCCGGTATATTCCTGTGCAGGAAATAAGTGGTTTTGAGACCCTTTCACTGAAGAAAGTGTAGGTCTTGTCTATTCCATAGTTGGTTTTTGGAACGGTACCTGTGCTTATATCAAACTCTGGGTTTATGCATCACCCCACCTCTCCTTCCCCCTTAAGCTGGCATAAGAGTGTTTTCTAAATGTGAGACTCTGTTCTCTTTCCTAACACAGTTCAAGTGTAGCCATGTTTACAGGATCTTCATGAGTGATATCTTATGATAAGTTTCTTTTTCTGTGTGACTTATTTCACTTAGAATCATCGTACCTGAATCCACTCATTTTATCGCTAATGGTCTTATGACATTTATTTAATGGCTGAGGGATATTCCATCGTACATAAGGACCACAATTTTTTGAACCATTTTTTTATTTCCTGGGATATTTAAGGTGTACCCAAGTTGAGGTCCTTGTAAGCAGTGCAGCCCTAAATTTTGGGGTGGCTCTGTCTTATTGATTTTCAGTTTTCCCAAGGTATATTCCCTAGACTTGAAGTGCCCTTGGCTCTGTAGCTCTGTTCTTTACTTGTTTTAGGGAACACAATGCACTCCTCCAGAGAGGCAGTTGGCAATTTACATCCCGCCCATCAGCATAACAAGACTCCCTGTTCTCCAGGGCTTGTTTGACTTTCTGGTTTTTACACATTTTGTGGATGTCCCTTTTGACCGGTGGGAAGTGATACTTCTCTGTAGTGCATATTTGCATTGCCCGCTTGCTTGCTTGGCCAAAAAGGGCGTATGCGTTTTCTCCTGAATATATTCAGGAGAAAACGCATACGCCCTTTTTGGCCAAGTGCATCATTGTCGAAGTTGAGACCCTCTTCCTGTGCTTTAAAGGCGATTCCAACGTACCTCTTGAAATCTGTTTCCTGCTATTCTGCCTCGTTGCCTTCCCTCAACAGATTTTTGGACGATAGTTGTCCTTTATTACTCGGCCACTTTGTGAATTGCTGTGGCCCTGAGCTCCATTTTTCAACTCGTTTTTGGTGAGCTGACCGCAAGTCCAAATTTTGTTTCAGGACCTATGCTGGTTCTCGGTGGGGGCTGAAACTTTGGTTAATTCTTCTTCCTGCCGGAAGTTAGAGTGATATGTGCCCGTCCAAATGCCTAACAGCTACTCTCTCATTGGTTCTCCCTCTTCCCTTTCATCCTCTGCCAAATTGGAAACCTGTGCGAACCAGGAAGTTAAAGGGGCTGTCTCTCCAAGTTGGGAGATTGATAGTAAAGCAGATGGAAAGTCAAACCTGAGCACCAGGAGAGGGACTATTCGTTGAGTTTTAGAAACCTTTCATATTCACAGTGTTTCCGTTCCCTAGGTTTCCCATACATGTTATAACTGTAGTAATATTCCCTTCAACCTGGAGAGTTGGGACCCATGGAATGGTTTCCATGCCTTATTGCTTTAACGGATCTGCATTTGCTCACCCAATCTCACCAATCGTCTCAGTCCCAAGTGTCCCTCCTTATGCCACATCCAGCTGTCGTTGTAGATAGGGTCATTCCAGGTTTCATCAGAGACCCTGAAGGAATTGTAAAGAATTTCCCAGTTTTTTTGTTTTGTTTTTGAAATTCCTTTTTATAGTGGGTTTGAGCTGATTCTCACTGCTATGTTTATGCCAGTCTAGACACACTTGATTCCCTTATGAAGACACATCTGTACATAGGTTTTAAGATTCTTACTAGTCAGATATATTCCTCTGCGGGAAATATGGGGTTTTGAGTCCCTTTCACTGAGGAAGGTGTAGGTCTTGTCTAATCCATAGTTGGTTTTTGGAACGGTACCTGTGCTTATATCAAACTCTGGTGTTATGCATCACCCCACCTCTCCTTCCCCCTTAAGCAGGCATAAGAGTGTTTTCTATATGTGAGACACTGTTCTCTTTCCTAACTCAGTTCAAGTGTAGCCATGTTTACAGGATCTTAATAAGTGATATCTTTTGATAAGTTTCTTTTCTGTGTGATTTATTTCACTTAGAATCATCGTACCTGAATCCACCCATTTTGCTGCTACTCGTCTTATGACATTGATTTCATGGCTGAGGGATATTCCATCGTACGTATGTACCACAATTTTTTGAACCATTTTTATATTTCCTGGGATATTTAAGGTGTACCCAAGTTGAGGTCCTTGTAAGCAGTGCAGCCCTAAATTTTGGGGTGGCTCTGTCTTATTGATTTTCAGTTTTCCCAAGGTATATTCCCTAGACTGGAAGTGCCCTTGGCTCTGTAGCTCTGTTCTTTACTTGTTTTAGGGAACACAATGTACTCCTCCAGAGAGGCAGATGGCAATTTACATCCCGCTCATCAGCATAACAAGACTCCCTGTTCTCCAGGGCCTGTCTTGCCTTTCTGGTTTTTACACATTTTGTGGATGTCCCTTTTGACCGGTGGGAAGTGATACTTCTCTGTAGTGCAGATTTGCATTGCCCGCTTGCTTGCTTGGCCAAAAAGGGCGTATGCGTTTTCTCCTGAATATATTCAGGAGAAAATGCATACGCCCTTTTTGGCCAAGTGCATCATTGTCGAAGTTGTGATACTCTTCCTGTGCTTTAAAGGCAATTCCAACGTACCTCTAGAAATCTGTTTCCTGCTATTCTGCCTCGCTTTCAAGTCAGCCTCGTTGCCTTCCCTCAACAGATTTTTGGACGATAGTTGTCCTTTATTACTCGACCAGTTTGTGAATTGCTGTGCCCCTGAGCTCCATTTTTCAACTCGTTTTTGATGAGCTGACCGCAAGTCCAAAATTTTGGTTCAGGACCTATACTGGTTCCCGGTGGGTGGCTGATACTTTGGTTAAATCTTCTTCCTGCCGGGAAATTACAGTGATATGTTCCCGTCCAAATGCCTAACAGCTACTCTCTCATTGGTTCTCCTTCTTCCCTTTCATCCTCTGCCAAATTGGCAACCTGTGTGAACAAGGAGGTTAAAGGGGCTGTCTCTTCAAGTTGGGAGACTGATAATAAAGCAGTTGGAAAGTCAAACCGGTGCACCAGGAGAGGGTATATTCTTTGAGTTTCAGAAACCTTTTGTATTCACAGTGTGTCCGTTCTCTAGGTTTCCCGTACATGTTATAGCTGTAGTAATATTTCCTTCAACCTGGAGAGTTGGGACCCATGGAATGGGTGCCACATATTATTGTTTTAAAGTGTCTGCATTTGCTCACCCAATCTCACCAATCCTCTCAGTCCCAAGTGTCCAGCCTTATGCCACATCCAGCTGTCGTTGTTGATAGGGTCATTCCAGGTTTCATCAGAGACCCTGAAGGAATTGTAAAGAATTTGCCTGTTTTTTGTTTTGTTTTTGAATTTCCTTTTCTACAGGGTTTGAGCTGATTCTCGCTGCCATGTTTATGCCAGTCTAGAGACACTTGATTCCCTTACGGAGACATATCAATCCATAGGTTTTAAGATTCTTACTAGTAAGATATATTCCTCTGCGGGAAATATGGGGTTTTGAGTCCCGTTCACAGAGGAAGTAGTAGGTCTTGTCTATTCTGTATTTGGATTATGGAACCGTACCTGTGCTAATATCAAACTCTGGTTTTATTCATCACCCCACCTCTGCTTTCCCCTTAAGCATGCATAAGAGTGTATTCTATATATGATACTCTGTTCCCTTTCCTAATTCATTCCATTTTTAGCCATGTTTATATACCCTTCATAAGTGATATCTTATGATAAGTTTCTTTTTCTGTGTGATTTTTTGAGTTAGAATCATCATACATGAATCCCGTCATTATGCTGCTACTGGCCTTATGCCATTGACTTCATGGCTGAGGGATATTCCATCATACGTATGTACCACAATTTCTTTACCATTTTTGTCTTTCCTGGGATATATAAGGTGTCCCGAAGTCGGGGTTCTTGTAAGCAGTGCTTCCATAAATTTTGGGGTGGCTGTGTCTTATTGATTTTCAATTTTCCCAAGGTATATTCCTGTGACTGGTAGGTCCTTAGGTTGTGAAGCACTGCTGTTTACTTCTTTTTGGGAACACAGTGCACTCCTCCAGAGTGGCTGTTGGCAATTTACATCCCACCCATCCGCATAACAAGGCTCCCTCTTCTCCAGATCCTGTCTTGCCTTTCTTGTTTTTACACATTTTACGGATGTCCCTTTTGACCGGTTGGAAGTGATACTTCTTTGTAGTGCACATTTGCATTGTGCAGTTGCTTGGTTGGCCAAAATGGGCGCATGCGTTTTCTCCTGAATATATTCAGGAGAAAACGCATGCACCCTTTATGGCCAATTCCATAATTGTCGAAGTTTTGATGCTTTTCCTGTGTTTAAAGGCGATTCCAATGTACTTCTGGAAATCTGTTTCGTGCACTTCTGCCTCATTTTCAAGTCCGCCTCATGGCTTTCACTCAACAGATTTTTGGAAGAGAGTAGTCCTTTATAACTCTGCAAGTTAGTGAATTGCTGTGCCCCTGAGCTCCATTTTTCAACTCGCGTTTTTGTGGGCTGACTGCCAAGCCACAATTTTGCTTCAGGACCTATACTGGTTGCATTGGGGAGGCTGGCTCAGAGTTTGTTAATTCTTCTTCGTGACGGGAATTTAGAGTGACATGTGGCCATCCAAATGCCTACAGCTACTCTCTAATTGTTTCTCCCTCTTCCCTTATATCCTCTGCAAAACGTGCCAACTGTGCGAACCAGGAGGTTAAAGGTGCTGACTCTCCAATTTGGGAGATTGATACTAAAGCAGTTGGAATGTCAAACTGGTGCACAAGGAGAGAAAAAAATTAGTAGAGTTTTAGAAACCTTTCACCATCAGATGGTGTCCATTCTCTAGGTTTCCCATACATGTTATAACTGTAGTGATATTCCCTTCTACCTGGAGAGTTGGGAACCATGGAATGGGTGCCAGGTATTATTGCTTTAAACGGTCTGCATTTTCTCACCCAATCTCACCAATCCTCTCAGTCCCAAGTGACCAGCCTTATGCCACATCCAGCTGTCGTTGTAGATAGGGTCATTCTAAGTTTCATCAGAACCCCTGAAGGCATTGTGTAAGAATTTCACTGTTTATTTGTTTTGTTTTGAAATTCCTTTTTATAGTGGGTTTGAGCTGATTCTCACTGCCGTGTTTATGTCGTTCTAGACACACTTGGTTACCTTATGGAGACATATCAATACATAGGTTTTAAGATTCTTACTAGTCAGATATACTACTCTGCGGGGAATAGGGGTGTTGAGCCCCATTCAGTGAGGAAAGAGTTGGTCTTGTCTATTCTGTATTTCGATTATGCAACCGTACCTGTGCTAATATCAAACTCTGGTTTTATGCATCACCCCACCTCTCCTTTCCTCTTGAGCAGGCATAAGAGTGTTTTCTAAATGTGAGACTCTTCTCTTTCCTAATTCAGTTCATGTGTAGCCATGTTTACAAGACCTTCATAAGTGATATCTTATGATAAGTTTCTTTTTCTGTGTGACTTATTTCAGTTAGAATCATCGTACATGAATCCACTCATTATGCTGCTACTGGCCTTATGACATTGATTTCATGGCTGAGGGATATTCCATCGTACGTATGTACCACAATTTCTTTACTATTTTTGTCTTTCCTAGGATATTTAAGGTGTCCCGAAGTCGAGGTTCTTGTAAGCAGTGCTGCCCTATATTTTGGGTTGGCTGTGTCTTATTGATTTTCAATTTTCCCAAGGTATATTCCCATGACTGGAAGTGCCTTAGGTTGTGAAGCTCTGTTGTTTAATTCTTTTAGGGAACACAATGCACTCCTCCAGAGTGGCTGTTGGCAATCTACATCCCACCCATCAGCATAACAAGGCTCCCTGTTCTCCAGAGCCCCTCTTGCCTTTCTGGTTTTTACACATTTTACGGATATCCCTTTTGAATGGTGGGAAGTGATACTTCTTTGTAGTGCAGATTTGCATTGTGCGGTTGCTTGGTTGGCCAAAATGGGTGTATGCGTTTTCTCCTGAATATATTCAGGAGAAAACTCATGCGCCCTTTATGGAAAATTCCATAATTGTCGAAGTTGTGATGCTTTTCCTGTGTTTAAAGTCGATTCCAATGTACTTCTGGAAATCTGTTTCATGCAAATCTCCCTCATTTTCAAGTCCGCCTCATGGCTTTTCCTCAACAGATTTTTGGAAGAGAGTAGTCCTGTATAACTCTGCAAGTTAGTGAATTGCTGTGCCCCTGAGCTCCATTTTTCAACTTGTGTTTTTGTTAGCTGACCGCAAACCCACAATTTTTCTTCAGGACCTATACTAGTTATGGGGGTGGGGCAGGCTGAGAGTTTGGTTAATTCTTCTTCGTGACGGGAAATTATTGTGACATGTGGCCGTCCAAATGCCTACAGCTACTCTCTCATTGGTTCTCCCTCTTCCCTTATATCCTCTGCACAATGTGCCAACTGTGCGAACCAGGAGGTTATAGGGGCTGACTCTCCAAGTTGGGAGATTGATATTAAAGCAGTTGGAATGTCAAGCTGCAGCACATGGAGAGAAAAAAATTAGTAGAGTTTTAGAAACCTTTCACCATCAGAGGGTGTCCATTCTCTAGGTTTCCCATGCATGTTATAACTGTAGTGATATTCCCTTCTACCTGGAGAGTTGGGAACCATGGAATCAGTGGCAGGCATTATTGCTTTAAAGCGTCTGCATTTTCTCACCCAATCTCACCAATCCTCTCAGTCCCAAGTGAACAGCCTTATGCCACATCCAGCTGTTGTTGTAGATAGGGTCATTCCAAGTTTCATCAGAACCCCTGAAGGTATTGTGTAAGAATTTCACTGTTTCTTTGTTTTGTTTTGAAATTCCTTTTTATAGTGGGTTTGAGCTGATTCTCACTGCCGTGTTTATGTCATTCTAGACACACTTGGTTCCCTTATGGAGACATATCAATACATAGGTTTTAAGATCCTTACTAGTCAGATATATTTCTCTGTGGGGAATAGGGGTGTTGAGTCCCATTCACTGAGGAAGGAGTCGGGCTTGTCTCTTCTGTATTTGGATTATGGAACGGTACCTGTGTTAATATCAAACTCTGGTTTTGTGAGTCTACCCACCTCTCCTTCCCCCTTAAGCAAGCATAAGAGGGTTTTCTAAATCTGAGACTCTGTTCTCTTTCCTAATTCAGTTCATATGTAGCCAGGTTTACAATCCCTTCATAAGTGATATCTTATATCAGAATGCACCATGGCCCTTGTCATAATAATGCTCCATGACCCCTGTCATCACAATGCTCCATTCCCTGGTTATCACAATGCTCCATGTCCCTTGTCATAACAATTCACCACGTACTTGTCATCACAATGCTACATGACACTTCTCATCACAAAGTTACATGCTCGTTTCATCACAATTCTCCATGCACTTGTCATTGCAATGTTCCATGACCCCTGTCATAGCAAGCTCCAAGTGTTTGTCATCACAATGCTTCACGACTTTATCATCAAAATTCTCAATGGCACTTTTCATCACAATGTTCCGTACCCTTGTCATCACAATGCTCCATGTCCTTGTCATCACAATGCTCCATGACCCCTGTCATCACAATGCTCCCTGACACCTGTCATCACAATGCTTCATGCCCCTTGTCATTACAGTGCTCCATGATGCTCGTCATCACAATTACCAAAGGTCTTCTCATCACAATGCTCCTCGGTTTTGCCATCACAATGCTCCATGCCCTGGTCATCTCAAAGCTCAATGTCCCTTGTCCTCACAATTCTCCACGTCCTTGTCATCACAATGCTCCATGGCACTTCTCATCACAATGTTATATACTCTTGTCATAACAATACTCCATGCACTTGTCATCGCAATGCTCCATGACCCCTGTCATAGGAAGCTCCATGCGCTTGTCATCACAATGTTTCACGACATGGACATTAAAATTATCAATGGCCCTTGTCATCTCAATGCTCCATGCGCTTATCATCACAATGCTCCTTTACCTTTGTCACAACAATCCTCCATGACACTTGGCATCACAATGCTCCGTGCTATTGTCATCACAATGGAACATGACATATGTCATCACATTGCTCCCTGACACCTGTCTTCACAATACTCCATGACCTTGTCATCACAATGCTCCATGCCCTTGTCATCACAATGTGCCATGCCCACTGTCATCAAAATAATCCATGAAACTTGTCAGACCAAAGCTCCATGCCACCTTTCATCACAATGCTCCATGAACCCTGTCATCACAATGCACCATGCCCATCATCATAATGCTTCATGCTCTTGTCATCACAATGAAATCAAAATGCTCCATGACCTTTGTCATCACAATGCTCCAAACCCTTGTGATCACAATGTTCCATAACACTTGTCATCACAATACCCCATGACGCTAGTCATCACAAATATCCATGGTCTTGTCATCACAATGCCCCATGACATTTGTCATCACAATGCGCAATACACATGTCATCACAATGCTCCCTGACTCTTGCCATCAGTATGCTCCCTGAACCCTTTCATGACAAGGCTCCATGCCTTTTTCATCACAATGATCCATGCCATTTTCATCACAATGCTCCAAGACCCCTGTAATCACAATGCTCCATGCCCTTGTCATCACAAAGCTCCATGATGCATGTCATCAGAATGCTCCATGGCCTTCTCATCACAATGCTCCATGCCCTTGTCATCACAATGCTCCAAGACCCCTGTAATCACAATGGTCCATGCCCCTTTTCATCAGAATGTTCCATGAGACTTGTCATCACAAGGCTCCATGGTCTTCTCATCACAATGCTTCAGGACATTGTCATCAAAATGCCCCATTCTCTTATCATCACAATGCTCCATGACCCCTGTCATCACAATACTCCATGAACATTTTCAGCCCAATGCTCCATGACCTTCTCATCACAATGCTCCATGACCAATATCATCACAATTCTCCATGACCACAGTCATCACAACGCTCAATATCACCTGACAACACAATGATCCGGGACTCTTGTCATCACAATGCTCCATTCCCTAGTCATCACAATGCTCCATGACCCCTGTCATCACAATACTCCATGAACATTTTCAGCCCAATGCTCCATGACACTTGTCATCACAATGATGCATGCCCTTGTCATCCCAATGCTCCATGACCCCTGTAATCACAATGCTCCGTGACGCTTGTCATCACAGTGCTCCATGACACCTGTCATCACAATGCTCCATGCCTTTGTCAGCAAAATGCTACATGACCTTGTCATTACAATGTTCAATGCACTTGTCATCACAATACTCCATTACCATTGCCATCACAATCCTCCATGAACCTTGGGATCACATTGCTCCATGCCCTTGTCATCACAATGCTCCATGCTCCTTGAAATCAAAATGATCCATGACCTCTGTCATCACAATGCTCCAAACCCTTGTGATCACAATGTTCCATAACACTTGTCATCACAATGCTCCATGATGCCTGTCATCACAATACTCCATGCCCTTTTCATCACAATGCTCCATGACCTTTGTCATCACAATTCTCGATACACTTGTCATCACAATGCTCCCTGACACTTGTCGTCAGAATGCTCCTTGAACCCTGTCACAAAAAGGCTCCATGCCTTTTTCATCAAAATGCACCATGCCATTTTCAACACAATGCTCCATGCCATTGTCATCAAAATACTCCACAAGCTTGTCATCAGAATGCTCCATGTCCCCTGTCATCACAATTTTCCATGCACTTGTCAGCACAATGCTCCCTGACCCTTGTTACCACAATGCTCCAAGCCATTGTCATCACAATGCTCCATTACCTTTGTCATCAGAATCCTCCTTGACACTTGGCATCACAATGCTCCATGGCATTGTCATCAAAATGGGCCATTACATATGTCATCACAATGCTCCCTGACACCTGTCTTCACAATAATGAATGACCTGGTCATCACAATGCTCCATGCCCTTGTCATCACAATGCGCCATTCCAACTGTCATCGCAATAAGCCATGAAACTTATTAGACTAATGCTCCATGCCCTTGTCATCACAATGCCCCATGCTCTTGTTATCACAATGCTCCATGACCCCTGTCATCACAATGCTCCGTGACTCCAGTCATCACAAGGCTACATGACCTTTGTCATCACAGTGGTCCATGCCCTTGTCATCAACAGTCTCTGTGACCTTTTTAACCACAATGCTTCATGAACTTTTCATCACAATGCCCTTTGACCCTTGTCATCACAATGCTCTATGCCTTTCTCAGCACAATGCTCCATGACCCTTGTCATCACAATGCTCCATGCGCTTGTCAGCACAATGCTCCATGACCCATGTCATCACAATGCACCATGCGCTTGTCGTCACTGTGCTCCACAATCTTGTCATCACAATGCTCCATAAACCTTGTCATCACAATGCTCCATGCACTTCAAATCAAAATGCTCTCTCACCACTGATATCACAATGTTACATCACTATTCATCACAATACTTCCTCAACCCTGTCATCACAATGTTCCATGACTCCTGTCATCACAATGCTACATGCACTTATCATCACAATGTTTGATGATCCCTGACATCACAATGTTCCATAACCCCTGTCATCAAAATGCTCCATGACCCTTTTCATCAAAATGCTCCATGACCCCTAACATCACAATGTTACATAACGCCTCTCATCAAAATGTTCCATGACCCTTTTCATCAAATTGGTCCATGACAATGTCATCACAAGGCTCCCTACCCTTCTCATCACAATGCACCACGCCCTTGTCATCAAAATGCTCCATGACCTTTGTCATCACAAAGCTCCATGACCCTTGGCATCACAATGCTCCATGCCATTTTCATCACAATACTCCATGAAACCTCTCATCACATTGTTCCATGCAATTGTCATCAAAAAGCTCCATGGTGCTTGTCATCACACTGCTCGATGCCCTTCTCATCACAATGCTCCATGCCCTTGTCATTACAATCCTCCATGACCCATTTATCACTGTGTTCCGTGCCCTTGTCATCACAATGCTCCATGCCCACTCTCTTCGCAATAATCCATTAAACTTTTCAGACAAATGTTCCATGCCCTTGTCATCACAATGCTCCATTACCCCTGTCATAACAATGCTCCATGACCCCTGCCATCACAACGTTCCACGGCCTTGTCATCACAAGGCTCCATGACCCTTGTCATCACAATGCTCCAAGACCCCTGTAATCACAGTGCTCCATGCCCTTGTCATCACAAAGCTCCATGATGCATGTCATCAGAATGCTCCATGCCCTTGCCATCACAATGCTCCATTACCCCTGTGATAACAATGCTCCATGACCCCTGCCATCACGATGTTCCATGGCCTTGTCATCACAAGGCTCCATGACCCTTCTCATCACAATGCTCCAAGACACCTGTAATCACAATGCTCCATGTCCCTTTTTATCTCAATGATCCATGAACCCTGTCATCACAATGCACCATGCCCATCATCATAATGCTTCAGGCTATTGTCATCACAATGAAATCAAAATGCTCCATGACCTCTGTCATAACACTGCTCCAAACCCTTGTGATCACAATATTCCATAACACTTGTCATCACAATGCCCCATGACGCTCGTCATCACAATTATCTATGGTCTTCTCTTCACAATGCTCCATGACCTTTGTCATCACAATGCTCAATACACTTGTCATCAAAATGCTCCCTGACACTTGTTCTCTGTATGCTCCTTGAACCCTGTCATGACAAGGCTCCATGCCTTTTTCATCACAATGATCCATGCCTTTTTCATCACAATGTTCCAAGACGCCTGTAAGTACAATGCTCCATGCCCTTGTCATCACAAAGCTCAATGACGCATGTCATCAGACTGCTCCTTGGCCTTCTCATCACAATGCTCCATGCCCTTGTCATCACAATTTTCCAAGACACTCTAATCACAATGCTCCATGCCCCTTTTCATCAGTATGCTCCATGAGACTTGTCTCACAAGGCTCCATGGTTTTCTCATCATAATGCTCCAGCACCTTGTCATCACAATGCTTCACGACCTTGTCATGAAAATTTTCAATGGCCCTTGTCATCATAATGCTCCAAGCCCTAGTCATCACAATGCTCCATTATATTTGTCATCACAATCCTCCATTACATTTGGCATCACAATGCTCCATGCCATTGTCATCGCAATGGACCATGACATATGTCATCCCAATGCTCCCTGACACCAGTCTTCACAATACTCCATGACCTTCTCATCACAATGCCCCATGCCCTTGTCATCACAATGCCCCATGCCCACTGTCATCACAATAATCTATTAAACTTGTCAGACCAATGCTCCATGCCCCTGTCATCACAATGCTCCATGCCCTTGTCATCACAATGCTCCATGACCCTTGTCATCAAAATGCTCTGTGACTCCAGTCATCACAATGCTTCATAACATTTGTCATCACAGTGGTCCATGCCCACATCATCACAAGGTTCTGTGACCTTTGTAACCACAATACTCCATGAACTTTTCATCACAATGCTCCGTGACCCTTGTCATCACAATGCTCCATGCCTTTGTCAGAACAATGCTCCATGACCCTTGTCATCACAATGTGCCACGTGATTTTCATCACAACGGTCCACAACCTTGTCATCGTAATGCTCCATAAACCTTGTAATCACAATGCTCCATGCACTTCTCATCAAAATGCTCTCTCAACAGAGATATCACAATGTTCCATCACTAGTCATCACAATACTCCCTCACCCCTGTAATCACAATGTTCCATGACCCCTGTCATCACAATGTTACATCCCCTTATCATCACAATGTTCCATGACCCCTGACATCACAATGTTCCATAACCCCTGTCATCAAAATGCTCCATGACCCTTTTCATCCCAAAGCTCCATGACCCCTGACATCACAATGTTCTATAACCCCTGTCATCAAAATGTTCCATTACACTTTTCATCAAATTGCTGCATGACCCTGTCATCAAAATGCTCCCTGCCCTTCTCATCACAATGCACCACGCCCTTGACATCAAAATGCTCCATGACTTTTGTCATCACAAAGCTCCATAACCCTTGGAATCACAAAGTTCCATGAACCCTCTCATCACATTGTTCCATGCCCTTGTCATCACAAAGCTCCATGACGCTTGTCAAAACAATGTTCGATGCCCTTCTCATCACGATGCTCCAGGCCCTTGTCATTACAATCCTCCATGACCCATGGATCACAGTGTTCTGTGACCTTGTCATCACAATGCTCCATGCCCACTCTCATCACAATAATCCATGAAACTTTTCAGACCAATGCTCCATGCCCTTCTCATCACAATGCTCCATTACCCCTGTCATAACAATGCTCCATGACCCCTGCCATCACAATGTTCCACACCATTGTCATCACAAGGCTCCATGACCCTTGTCATCACAATGCTCCAAGACCCCTGTAATCACAATGCTCCATGCCCTTGTCATCACAAAGCTCAATGACGCATGTCATCAGAATGCTCCATGGCCTTCTCATCACAATGCTCCTTGCCCTTGTCATCACAATGCTCCATGCCCCTTTTCATCTCAATGCTCCATGAACGCTGTCATCACAATGCACCATGCCCATCACCATAATGCTTCAGGCTATTGTCATCACAATGAAATCAAAATGCTCCATGACCTCTGTCATCACAATGCTCCAAACCCTTGTGATCACAATGTTCCATAAAACTTATCATCACAACACCCCATGACGCTCATCATCAAAATTATCCATGGTCTTCTCATCACAATGCTCCATGAACTTTGTCATCACAATGCTAAATACACTTGTCATCACAATGCTCCGTGACACTTGTCGTCAGTATGCTCCTAGAACCCTGTCATGACAAGGCTCCATGCCTTTTTCATAACAATGATCCATGCCATTTTCATCACAATACTCCATGCCCTTGTCAGCACAAAGCTCCATGACGCATGTCATCAGAATGCTCCATGGCCTTCTCATCACAATACTCCATGCCCTTGTCATCACAATGCTCCAAGACCCCTGTAATCACAATGCTCCATGCCCCTTTTCATCAGAATGTTCCATGAGAATTGTCATCACAAGGCTCCATGGACTTCCCATCACAATGCTCCAGGACCTTGTCATCACAGTGCTCAATTCCCTTCTCATTACAATGCTCCATGACCCCTGTCATCACAATACTCCATGAACATTTTCAGCCCAATGCTTCATGACCTTCTCATCACAATGCTCCATGACCCATATCATCACAATCCTCCATGACCACTGTCATCACAACACTCCATGACCCCTGACAACACAATGATCCGGGACTCTTGTCATCACAATGCTCCATTCCCATGTCATCACAATGCTCCATGAACATTTTCAGCCCAATGCTCCATGACACTTGTCATCACAATGATCCATGCCCTTGTCATCCCAATGCTCCATGACCCCTGTAATCACAATGCTCTGTGACGCTTATCCTCACAGTGCTCCATGACCCTTATCATCACAATTCTCCATGCCTGTGTCATCAAAATCCTACATGACCTTGTCATCACAATGCTCCATGAGCTTGTCATAACAATACTCCATTACCATTTTCATCACAATCCTCCATGAACCTTGGGATCACATTGCTCCATGCCCTTGTCATCACAATGCTCCATGCTCCTTGAAATCAAAATGGTCCATGACCTCTGTCATCACAATGCTCCAACCCCTTGTGATCACAATGTTCCATAACACTTGTCATCACAACACTCCATGATGACTGTCATGACAATACTCCATGCACCTGTCGTCACAATGCTCCATGACCTTTGTCATCACAATTCTCAATACACTTGTCATCACAATGCTCCCTGACACTTGTCCTCAGAATTCTCCTTGAACACTGTCATGAAAATGCTCCATGCATTTTTCATAAGAATGCTCCATGCCCTTTTCATCACAACGCTCCATGTCATTGTCATCACAATACTCCACAAGCTTGTCATCAGAATGCTCCCTGATCATTGTCTTCAGAATGCTCCATGACCCTGTCATCAAAATGCTCCATACCCCTTGTCATTACAGTGTTCCATGACGCTCGTCATCACAATTATCCATGGTCTTCTCATCACAATGCTCCACGGTCTTGCCATCACAATGCTCCATGCCTTGGTCATCACGATGCTCCATGTCCTCAGTCATCACAATGCTCCATGACCCCTGTCATCACAATGCTCCATACCCCTTGTCATTACAGTGCTCCATGACGCTCGTCATCACAATTATCCATGGTATTCTCATGACAATGCTCCATGCCTTGGTCATCACGATGCTCCATGTCCTCAGTCATCACAATGCTCCATGACCCCTGTCATCACAATGCTCCATACCCCTTGTCATTACAGTGCTCCATGACGCTCGTCATCACAATTATCCATGGTCTTCTCATCACAATGCTCCACGGTCTTGCCATCACAATGCTCTATGCCCTGGTCATCACAATGCTCCATGTCCCCTGTCATCACAATTCTCCACGTTCTTGGCATCACTATGCTCCATGATACTTCTCATCACAGTGTTATATGTTTTGTCATCACAATTCTCTATGCACTTGTCATTGTAATGCTCCATGACCCCTGTCATTGCAAGCTCCATGTGATTGTCATCACAATGCTTCATGAATATGTCATCAAAATTCTCAATGGCCCTTGTTATCACAATGCGCCATGACCCTTGTCATCACAATGCTCCAAGCCCTTGTCATCAAAATGCTCCATTACCTTTGTCATCACAATCCTCCATGACACTTGGCATCACAATGCTACATTCCATTGTCATTGCAATAGACCATGACATATGTCATCACAATGCTCCCTGACACCCTTCTTCACAATACTCCATGACCTTCTCATCACAATGCTCCATGCCTTTGTCATCACAATGCGCCATGCCCACTGTCATCACAATAATCCCTGAAACTTGTCAAACCAATGCAACATGCCCCTGTCATCACAATGCTCCGTGCCTTTTCATCACAATGCTCTATGACCCCTGTCATCACAATGCTCCGTGACTCCAGTCATCACAATGCTTCATGACCTTTGTCATCACAATGGTCCATGCCCTCGTCATCACAAGGCTCTGTAACCTTTGTGACCACAACACTCCATGAACATTTCATCACAATGCTCGGTGACACTTGTCATCACAATGTTCCATGCCTTTGTCAGCACATTACTCCATGACACATGGCATCAAATGTGCCATGCGCTTGTCATCACAATGCTCCACATCGTTGTCATCACAATGCTCCATAAACCTTGTCATCACAATGCTCCATGCGTTTGTCAGCACAATGTTCCATGACCCATGTCATCACAATGTGCCCTGCGTTTCTCATCACAATGTTCCACAGCCTTGTCATCACAATGCTCCATGCACCTCTCATCAAAATGCTCTCTCACCACTGATATCACAATGTTCCATCACTAGTCAACACAATACTCCCTCCACCCTGTCATCCCAATGTTCCATGACCCTTGTCACAACAATGCTACATGCTCTTATCATCACAATGCTCTATGACCCCTGACATCACAATATTCCATAACCCCTGTCATCACAGTGCTCCATGACCCTTTTCATCACAATGCTCCATGACCCCTAACATCACAATGTTCCATAAACACTGTCATCAAAATGTTCCATGACCCTTTTCATCCAATTGCTCCATGACCCTGTCATCACAATGCTCCCTGCCCTTCTCATCACAATGCACCACGCCCTTGTCATCAAAATGCTCCATGGCCTATGTCATCACAAAGCTCCATGACCCTTGGAATCACAATGCTCCATGCCATTGTCATCACAAAGCTCCATGAAACCTCTCATCACATTGCTCCATGCCGTTGTCATCACAAAGCTCCATGACGCTTGTCATCACAATGCTCCATGCCCTTGTCATTGCAATCCTCCATGACACATGTATCACTGTGTTCCGTGCCCTTGTCATCACAATGCTCCATGCTCACTCTCATCACAATAATCCATGAAACTTTTCAGACCAATGCTCCATGCCCTTGTCATCACAATGCTCCATTACTCCTGTCATAACAATGCTCCATGACCCCTGCCATCACAATGTTCTACGGCCTTGTCATCACAAGACTCCATGACCCTTGTCATCACAATGCTCCAAGACCCCTGTAATCGCAATGCTCCATGCCCATGTCATCACAAAGCTCCCTGACGCATGTCTTCAGAATGCTCCATGGCCTTCTCATCAAAATACTCCATGCCCTTGTCATCACAATGCTCCAAGACCCTTGTTATTACAATGATCCATGCCTCTTTTCATCTCAGTGCTCCATGAACCCTTTCATCACAATGCACCATGCCCATCATCATAGTGCTTCATGCTCTTGTCATCATAATGAAATCAAAATTCTCCATGACCTCTCTCATCACAATCCTCCAAACCCTTGTGATCACAATGTGCCATAACACTTGTCATCACAACGCCCCATGACGCTGGTCATCACAATTATCCATGGACTTCTCATCACAATGCTCCATGACCTTTGTCATCACAATTCTCAATACACTTGTCATCACAATGCTCCCTGATACTTGTCATCAGTATGCTCATTGAACCCTGTCATGACAAGTCTCCATGCCTTTTTCATCACAATGATCCATGCCCTTTTCATCACAATGCTTCATGCCATTGTCATCACAATACTCCACAAGCTTGTCATCAGACTGCTCCGTGACCTTTGTCATCTCAATGATCCATGACCCCTGTCATCACAATGCTCCATGACACCTGTCATCACAATGCTCCATGCCCCTTGTCATTACAGTGCTCCATGATGTTCGTCATCACAATTATCCATGGTCTTCTCATCACAGTGCTCCATGGTCTTGCCATCACAATGCTCCATGCCCTGGTCATCACAATGCTCCATGTCCCCAGTCATCACAATGCTCCACGACCCCTGTCATCACAATGCTCCATACTGCTTGTCATTACAGTGCTCCATGACACTCGTAATCACAATTGTCCATGGTCTTCTCATCACAATGCTCCACGCCCTTGTCATCAAAATGCTCCATGACACTTGTCATCACAATGCTCCATGACCACTGTCATAACAATGCTCCATGACCCCTGTCATCACAAGGCTTCATACCACTTGTCATTACAGTGCTCCATGATGCTCCTCATCACAATTATCCATGGTCTTCTCATCACAATGCTCCACGGTCTTGCCATCACAGTGCTCCATGACTTGGGCATCACAATGCTCCATGTCCCAGGTCATCACAATGCTTCATGACCACTGTCATCACAATGCTCTATACCCCTTGTCATTACAGTGCTCCATGACCCTCGTCATCACAATTATCCATGGTCTTCTCATCACAATGCTCCACGATCTTGCCATCGCAATGCTCCATGCCCTGGTCATCACAATGCTCCATGTCCCCTGTCATCACAATTCTCCGCGATCTTGGCATCACTATGCTCCATGACACTTCTCATCACAGTGTTACATGCTTTGTCATCACAATTCTCTATGCACTTGTCATCGCAATGCTCCATGACCCCGTCATAGCAAGCTCCATGTGCTTGTCATCACAATACTCCATGCCATTGTCGTCACAATTCTCCATGACCTTTATCATCACAATGCTCCCTGACACTTGTCGTCAGAATGCTCCCTGAAAACTGTCATGAAAAGGCTCCATGTCTTTTTCATCACAATGCCCCATGCCATTTTCATCAAAATGCTCCATGTCATTGTCATCAAAATATTCCACAAGCTTGTCATCAGAATGCTCCATGAACCTTGTCATCACAATGCTCCATGACCCCTGTCATCACAATGCTCCATACCCCTTGTCATTACAGTTCTCCATGACGCTCATCATCACAATTATCCATGGTCTTCTCATCACAATGCTCCACGCTCTTGCCATCACAATACTCCATGCCCTGGTCATCACAATGCTCCATGTCCCCTGTCATCACAATTCTCCACGTTGTTGGAATCACTGTGCTCCATGATGCTTTTCATCACAGTGTTACATGCTTTGTCATCACAATTCTCTATGCACTTTTCATCGCAATGCTCCATGATCCCTGTCACAGCAAGCTCCATGTGATTGTCATCACAATGCTTCATGAACATGTCATCAAAATTCTCAATGGCCCTTGTTATCACAATGCTCCATGACCCTTGTCATCACAATGCCCCAAGCGCTTGTCATCAAAATGCTCCATTACCTTTGTCATCACAATCCTCCATGACACTTGGCATCACAATGCTCCATTCCATTGTCATCGCAATGGACCACGACATATGTCATCACAATGCTCCCTGACACCCTTCTTCACAATACTCCATGACCTTCTCATCACAATGCTCCATGACCTTGTCATCACAATGCGCCATGCCCACTGTCATCACAATAATCCCTGAAACTTGTCAAACCAATGCAACATGCCCCTGTCATCACAATGCTCCATGCCCTTTCATCACAATGCTCTATGACCCCTGTCATCACAATGCTCCGTGTCTCCAGTCATCACAATGCTTCATGACCTTTGTCATCACAATGGTCCATGCCGTCGTCATCACAAGGCTCTGTGACCTTTGTCACCACAGCGCTCCATGAACATTTCATCACAATGCTCGGTGACCCTTGTCCTCCCAATGCTCCATGCCTTTGTTAGCACAATACTCCATGACCCATGGCATCACAATGTGCCATGCACTTGTCATCACAATGCTCCACATCTTTGTCATCACAATGCTCCATAAACCTTGTCATCACACTGCTCCATGCACTTCTCATCAAAATGCTCTCTCACCACGGATATCACAATGTTCCATCACTAGTCAACACAATACTCCCTCACCCCTGTCATCACAATATTCCATGACCCTTGTCACAACAATGCTACATGCCTTTATCATCACAATGCTCCATTCCCCTGACATCACAATGTTCCATAACCCCTGTCATCACAATGCTCCCTGCCCTTCACAACAGAATGCACCACACCCTTGTCATCAAAATGCTCCATGACCTTTGTAATCAAAAAGCTCAATGACCCTTGTCATCACAATGCTGCATGCCATTGTCATCACAATGCTCCATGAACCCTCTCATCACATTGTTCCATGCCCTTGTCATCACAGGCTCCATGATGCTTTTCATCACAATGCTCGATGCCATTCTTATCACAATGCTCCATGCGCTTGTCATTACAATCCTCCATGACCCATGTATCACAGTGTTCCAAGCCCTTGTCATCACAATGCTCCTTGCCCCCTCTCATCACAATAATCCATGAAACTTTTCAGACCAATGCTCCATGCCCTTGTCATCACAATGCTCCATTACCCCTGTCATAAAAATGCTCCATGACCCCTGCCATCACAATGTTCCACAGCCTTGTCATCACAAGGCTCCATGACCCTTGTCATCACAATGCTCCAAGACCCCTGTAATCACAATGCTCCATGCCCTTGTCATCACAAAGCTCCATGACGCATGTCAACAGAATGCTCCATGGCCTTCTCATTCACGATGTTCCATGCCTTTGTCCTCACAGTGCTCCAAGACTCCTGTAATCGCAATGCTCCATGCCGCTTTTCATCTCAATGCTCCATGAACCCTGTCATCACAATGCACCATGCCCATCATCATAATGCTTCAGGCTATTGTCATCACAATGAAACCAAAATGCTCCATGACCTCTGTCATCAAAATGCTCCAAATCCTTGTGATCAATATGTTCCATAACACTTATCCTCACAACGCCCCATGACGCTCGTCATCACAATTATCCATGGTCTTCTCATCACAATGCTCCATGACCTGTGTCATCACAATACTCAATACCCTTGTCATCACAATGCTCCCTGACACTTGTTGTCAGTTTGCTCCTTGAACCCTGTCATGACAAGGCTCCATGCTTTTTTCATCACAATGATCCATGCCCTTTTCATCACAAAGCTCCATGATGCATGTCATCAGAACGCTCCATGGCCTTCTCATCCCAATGCTCCATGCCCTTGTCATCACAATGCTCCAAGACCCCTGTAATCACAATGCTCCATGGCACTTTTCATCAGAATGCTCCATGAGACTTGTCATCACAAGGCTCCATGGTCTTCTCATCGCAGTGCTCCAGTACCTTGTAATCACAATGCACAATGACCCCTGTCATCACAGTACTCCATGGACATTTTCAGCCCAATGCTCCATGAACTTCTCATCACAATATGCCATGACCCCTGTCATCACAATGCTCCATGACCACTGTCATCACAACGCTCCATGAACCCTGACAACACAATGATCCGGGACTCTTGTCATTAAAATGCTCCATGACCATTGTCATCACAATGATCCATGCGCTTGTCATCCCAATGCTCCATGACCCCTGTAATCACTATGCTCCGTGATGCTTGTCATCACAGTGCTCCATGAACCTTGTCATCATAATGCTCCTTGCCTTTGTCAACAAAATGGTACATAATCTTGTCATCACAATTCTCCATGCGCTTGTCATCACAATCCTCCATGACAATTGGGATCACATTGCTTCAAGCCCTTGCCATCTCTCTCTTGCCTTTCTGGTTTTTACAGATATTCGGATGTCCCTTTTGACCAGTGGTAAGTGACAATTCTTTGTAGTGTGGATTTGTATTGCGCGCTTGCTTGATTGGCCAAAAAGGGTGTATGCGTTTTCTTCTGAATATATTCAGGAGAAAATCATACGCCCTTTTTGGCCAAGTGCATCTCTGTCCAAGTTGGGATGCTTTTCCTGTGCTTTAAAGGCGATTCCAATTTACCTCTTGAAATATGTTTTGTGCAATTCTGGCTCATTTTCAAGGCCGCTTCACTGCCTTCCCTCAACAGATTTTTGGAAGAGAGTAGTCCTTTATAAGTCTGCAGGTTTGTGAATTGCTGTGCCCCTGAGCTCCAATTTTCAAATCCCATCTTTGTGAGCTGGCCGCAAATCCACAATTTTGCTTCAGGACCTATACTGGTTCCAGGGGTGGCTATATTGGTTCCCTGTGGGTGGCTGAGGCTTTGGTTAATTCTTCTTCCTGCCGGGAAATTAGAGTGACATGTGCCCATCCAAATGCCTAACAGCTAGTCTCTCATTGGTTCTCCCTCTTCCCTTTCATCCTCTGCCAAATTGGCAACCTGTGCGAACCAGGAGGTTAAAGGGGCTGTCTCTCCAAGTTGGGAGGTTGATAGTAAAGCAGATGGAAAGTCAAACCGGAGCACCAGGAGAGGGACTATTCGTTGAGTTTTAGAAACCTTTCGTATTCACAGTGTGTCCGTTCTCTAGGTTTCCCGTACATGTTATACCTGTAGTAATATTTCCTTCAACCTGGAGAGTTGGGACCCATGGAATGGGTGCCAGGCATTTGTGCTTTAAAGGGTCTGCATTTGCTCACCCAATCTCAGCAATCCTCTCAGTCCCAAGTGTCCAGCCTTATGCCACATCCAGCTGTTGTTGTAGATAGGGTCATTCCAGGTTTCATCAGAGACCCTGAAGGAATTGTAAAGAATTTCCCAGTTTTTTTGTTTTGTTTTTGAAATTCCTTTTTATAGTGGGTTTGAGCTGATTCTCGCTGCCATGTTTATGCCAGTCTAGACACACTTGATTCCCTTATGGAGATATATCAATACATAGGTTTTAAGATTCTTACTAGTCAGATATATTCCTCTGCGGGAAATATGGGGTTTTGAGTCCCTTTCCCTGAGGAAGGTGTAGGTCTTGTCTATTCCATAGTTGGTTTTTGGAACGGTACCTGTGCTTATATCAAACTCTGGTTTTATGCATCACCCCACCTCTCCTTCCCCCATAAGCAGGCATAAGAGTGTTTTCTAAATGAGAGACACTGTTCTCTTTCCTAACTCAGTTCAAGTGTAGCCATGTTTACAGGATCTTCATAAGTGATATCTTATGATAAGTTTCTTTTTCTCTGTGACTTATTTCACTTAGAATCATCGTACCTGAATCCACCCATTTTGCTGCTCCTGGTCTTATGACATTGATTTCATGGCTGAGGAATATTCCATCGTACATAAGTACCACAATTTTTTGAACCATTTTTATATTTCCTGGGATATTTAAGGTGTACCCAAGTTGAGGTCCTTGTAAGCAGTGCAGCCCTAAATTTTGGTGTGGCTCTGTCTTATTGATTTTCAGTTTTCCCAAGGTATATTCCCTAGACTGGAAGTGCCCTTGACTCTGTAGCTCTGTTGTTTACTTGTTTGAGGGAACACAATGCACTTCTCCAGAGAGGAAGTTGTCAATTTACATCCCGCCCAACAGCATAACAAGGCTCCCTGTTCTCCAGGGCCTGTCTTGCCTTTCTGGTTTTTACACATTTTGTGGAAGTCCCTTTTGACCAGTGGGAAGTGATACTTCTTTGTAGTGCAGATTTGCAGTGTCTGCTTGCTTGCTTGGCCAAAAAGGGCGTATGCGTTTTCTCCTGAATATATTCAGGAGAAAACGCATTCGCCCTTTTTGGCCAAGTGCATCATTGTCGAAGTTGTGTCCCTCTTCCTGTGCTTTAAAGGCAATTCCAACGTACCTCTTGAAATCTGTTTCCTGCTATTCTGCCTCTCTTTCAAGTCTGCCTCGTTGCCTTCCCTCAACAGATTTTTGGACGATAGTTGTCCTTTATTACTCGGCCAGTTTGTGAATTGCTGTGTCCCTGAGCTCCATTTTTAAACTCGTTTTTGGTGAGCTGACCTCAAGTCCAAAATTTTGCTTCAGGACCTATACTGGTTCCCGGTGGGTGGCTGAGACATTGGTTAATTCTTCTTCCTGCCGGGAAGTTAGAGTGATATGTAGCCGTCCAAATGCCTAACAGCTACTCTCTCATTGGTTCTCCCTCTTCCCTTTCATCCTCTGCCAAATTGGCAACCTGTGCGAACCAGGAGGTTAAAGGGGCTGTCTCTCCAAGTTGGGAGGTTGATAGTAAAGCAGATGGAAAGTCAAACACGAGCACCAGGAGAGGGACTATTCGTTGAGTTTTAGAAACCTTTCGTATTCACAGTGTGTCCATTCTCTAGGTTTCCCGTACATGTTATAGCTGTAGTAATATTCCCTTTAACCTGGAGAGTTGGGACCCATGGAGTGGGTGCCAGGGATTTGTGCTTTAAATGTTCTGCATTTGCTCACCCAATCTCAACAATTCTCTCAGTCCCAAGTGTGCAGCCTTATGCCACATCCAGCTGTCGTTGTACATAGGGTCATTCCAGGTTTCATCAGAGACCCTGAAGGAATTGTAAAGAATTTCCCAGTTTTTTTGTTTTGTTTTTGAAATTCCTTTTTATAGTGGGTTTGAGCTGATTATCGCTGCCATGTTTATGCCAGTCTAGACACACTTGATTCCCTTATGGAGACAGATCAATACATAGGTTTTAAGATTCTTACTAGTCAGATATAATCCTCTGTGGGAAATATGGGGTTTTGAGTCCCTTTCACTGAGGAAGGAGTAGGTCTTGTCTATTCCATAGTTGGTTTTTGGAACGGTACCTGTTCTTATATCAAAATCTGGTTTATGCATCACCCCACCTCTCCTTCCCCCTTAAGGAGGCATAAGAGTGTTTTCTAAATGTGAGACACTGTTCTCTTTCCTAACTCAGTTCAAGTGTAGCCATGTTTACAGGATCTTCATAAGTGATATCTTATGATAAGTTTCTTTTTCTGTGTGACTTATTTCACTTAGAATCATCGTACGTGAATCCACCCATTTTGCTGCTACTGGTCTTATGACATTGATTTCATGGCTGAGGGATATTCCATCGTACGTAAGTACCACAATTTTTTGAACCATATTTATATTTCCTGGGATATTTAAGGTGTACCCAAGTTGAGGTCCTTGTAAGCAGTGCAACCCTAAATTTTGGGGTGGCTCTGTCTTATTGATTTTCAGTTTTCCCAAGGTATATTCCCTAGACTGGAAGTGCCCTTGGCTCTGTAGCTCTGTTCTTTACTTGTTTTAGGGAACACAATGTACTCCTCCAGAGAGGCAGTTGGCAATTTACATCCCGCCCATCAGCATAACAAGGCTCCCTGTTCTCCAGGGCCTGTCTTGCCTTTCTGGTTTTTACACATTTTGTGGATGTCCCTTTTGACCGGTGGGAAGTGATACTTCTTTGTAGTGCAGATTTGCATTGCCCGCTTGCTTGCTTGGCCAAAAAGGGCGTATGTGTTTTCTCCTGAATATATTCAGGAGAAAACCCATACGCCCTTTTTGGCCAAGTGCATCATTTTCGAAGTTGTGCCCCTCTTCCTGTGCTTTAAAGGCGATTCCAACGTACCTCTTGAAATCTGTTTCCTGCAATTCTGCCTCACTTTCAAGTCCGCCTCGTTGCCTTCCCTCAACAGATTTTTGGACGATAGTTGTCCTTTATTACTCGGCCAGTTTGTGAATTGCTGTGCCCCTGAGCTCCATTTTTCAACTCGTTTTTGGTGAGCTGACCGCAAGTCCAACATTTTGGTTCAGGACCTCTGCTGGTTCCCGGTGGGTGGCTGAGACTTTGGTTAATTCTTCTTCCTGCCGGGAAATTAGAGTGATATGTGCCCGTCCAAATGCCTAACAGCTACTCTCTCATTGGTTCTCCCTCTTCCCTTTCATCCTCTGCCAAATTGGCAACCTGTGCGAACCAGGAGGTTAAAGGGGCGGTCTCTCCAAGTTGCGAGGTTGATAGTAAAGCAGATGGAAAGTCAAACACGAGCACCAGGAGAGGGACTATTCGTTGAATTTTAGAAACCTTTCGTATCCACAGTGTGTCCGTTCTCTAGGTTTCCCGTACATGTTATAGCTGTAGTAATATTCCCTTTAACCTGGAGAGTTGGGACCCATGGAGTGGGTGCCAGGCAGTTGTGCTTTAAAGGGTCTGCCTTTGCTCACTCAATCTCACCAATCCTCTCTGTCCCAAGTGTCCAGCCATATGCCACATCCAGGTGTCGTTGTACATAGGGTCATTCCAGGTTTCATCAGAGACCCTGAAGGAATTGGAAAGAATTTCCCATTTTTTTTGTTTTGTTTTTGCAATTCCTTTTTATAGTGGGTTTGAGCTGATTCTCGCTGCCATGTTTATGCCAGTCTAGACACACTTGATTCCCTTACGGAGACATATCAATTCATAGGTTTTAAGATTCTTACTAGTCAGATATATTCCTCTGCGGGAAATATGGTGCTTTGAGTCCCTTTCACTGAGGAAGGTGTAGGTCTTGTCTATTCCATAGTTGGTTTTTGGAACGGTACATTTGCTTATATCAAACTCTGGTTTTATGCATCACCCCACCTCTCTTTCACCCTTAAGCAGGCATAAGAGTGTTTTCTAAATGTGAGACACTGTTCTCTTTCCTAACTCAGTTCAAGTGTAGCCATGTTTACAGGATCTTCATAAGTGATATCTTATGATAAGTTTCTTTTTCTGTGTGACTTATTTCACTTAGAATCATCGTACCTGAATCCACCCATTTTGCTGCTACTGGTCTTATGACATTGATTTCATGGCTGAGGGATATTCCATCGTACGTAAGTACCACAATTTTTTGAACCATTTTTATATTTCCTGGGATATTTAAGATGTACCCAAGTTGAGGTCCTTGTAAGCAGTGCAGCCCTAAATTTTGGGGTGGCTCTCTCTTATTGATTTTCAGTTTTCCCAAGGTATATTCCCTAGACTGGAAGTTCCCTTGGCTCTGTAGCTCTGTTGTTTACTTGTTTGAGGGAACACAATGTACTCCTCCAGAGAGGCAGTTGGCAATTTTCATCCCTCCCATCAGCATAACAAGGCTCCCTGTTCTCCAGGGCCTGTCTTGCCTTTCTGGTTTTTACACATTTTGTGGATGTCCCTTTTGACCGGTGGGAAGTGACACTTCTTTGTAGTGCAGATTTGCATTGCCCGCTTGCTTGCTTGGCCAAAATGGGCGTATGCGTTTTCTCCTGAATATATTCAGGAGAAAACGCATACGCCCTTTTTGGCCAAGTGCATCATAGTAGAAGTTGTGACCCTCTTCCTGTGCTTTAAAGGTGATTCCAATGTACCTCTTGAAATCTGTTTCCTGCAATTCTGCCTCACTTTCAAGTCTGCCTCGTTGCCTTCCCTCAACAGATTTTTGGATGAAGGTTGTCTTTATTACTTGGCCGGTTTGTGAATTGCTGTGCCCCTGAGCTCCATTTTTCAACTCGTTTTTTGTGAGCTGACCGCATGTCCAAAATTTTGGTTCAGGACCTATGCTGATTCCCGGTGGGTGGCTGAGACTTTGGTTAATTCATCTTCCTGCCGGGAAATTAGAGTGATATGTGCCCGTCCAAATGCCTAACAGCTAATCTCTCATTGGTGCTCCCTCTTCCCTTTCATCCTCTGCCAAATTGGAAACCTGTGCGAACCAGGAGGTTAAAGGGGCTGTCTCTCCAAGTTGGGAGGTTGATAGTAAAGCAGATGGCAAGTCAAACCGGAGCACCAGGAGAGGGACTATTCGTTGAGTTTTAGAAACCTTTCATATTCATAGTGTGTCCGTTGTCTAGGTTTCCCGTACATGTTATAGCTGTAGTAATATTCCCTTCAACCTGGAGAGTTGGGACCCATGGAATGGGTGCCAGGCATTTGTGCTTTAAAGTGTCTGCATTTGCTCACATAATCTCACCAATCATGTAAGTCCCAAGTGTCCAGCCTTATGCCATATCCAGCTGTCGTTGTAGATAGGGTCATTCCAGGTTTCATCAGAGACCCTGAAGGAATTGTAAAGAATTTCCCAGTTTTTTTGTTTTGTTTTTGAAATTCCTATTTATAGTGGGTTTGAGCTGATTCTCGCTGCCATGTTTATGCCAGTCTAGACACACTTGATTCCCTTACGGAGACATATCAATACATAGGTTTTAAGATCCTTACTAGTCAGATATATTCCTCTGCGGGAAATATGGGGTTTTGAGTCCCTTTCACTGAGGAAGGTGTAGGTCTTGTCTATTCCATAGTTGGTTTTTGGAACGGTACCTGTGCTTATAGCAAACTCTGGTTTTATGCATCACCCCACCTCTCCTTCCCCCATAAGCAGGCATAAGAGTGTTTTCTAAATGTGAGACACTGTTCTCTTTCCTAACTCAGTTCAAGTGTAGCCATGTTTACAGGATCTTCATAAGTGATATCTTATGATAAGTTTCTTTTTCTGTGTGACTTATTTCACTTAGAATCATCGTACCTGAATCCACCCATTTTGCTGCTACTGGTCTTATGACATTGATTTCATGGCTGAGGGATATTCCATCGTACGTAAGTACCACAATTTTTTGAACCATTTTTATATTTCCTGGGATATTTAAGGTGTACCCAAGTAGAGGTCCTTGTAAGCAGTGCAGCCCTAAATTTTAGGGTGGTTCTGTCTTATTGATTTTCAGTTTTCCCAAGGTATATTCCCTAGACTGGAAGTGCCCTTGGCTCTGTAGCTCTGTTGTTTACTTGTTTTAGGGTACACAATACACTCCTCCAGAGAGGCAGTTGGCAATTTACATCCCTCCCATCAGCATAACAAGGCTCCCTGTTCTCCAGGGCCTGTCTTGCCTTTCTGGTTTTTACACATTTTGTGGATGTCCCTTTTGACCGGTGGGAAGTGATACTTCTTTGTAGTGCAGATTTGCATTGACCGCTTGCTTGCTTTGCCAAAAAGGGCGTATGCGTTTTCTCCTGAATATATTCAGGAGAAAACGCATACGCCCTTTTTGGCCAAGTGCATCATTGTCGAAGTTGTGCCCCTCTTCCTGTGCTTTAAAGGCGATTCCAACGTACCTCTTGAAATCTGTTTCCTGCTATTCTGCCTCGCTTTCAAGTACGCCTCGTTGCCTTCCCTCAACAGATTTTTGGACGATAGTTGTCCTTTATTACTCGGCCAGTTTGTGAATTGCTGTGCCCCTGAGCTCCATTTTTCAACTCGTTTTTGGTGAGCTGACCGCAAGTCCAACATTTTGGTTCAGGACCTCTGCTGGTTCCCGGTGGGGGTTGAGACTTTGGTTAATGCTTCTTCCTGCTGGGAAATTACAGTGATATGTGCCCGTCCAAATGCCTAACAGCTACTCTCTAATTGGTTCTCCCTCTTCCCTTTCATCCTCTGCCAAATTGGAAACCTGTGCGAACCAGGAGGTTAAAGGGGCTGTCTCTCCAAGTTGGGAGGTTGATAGTAAAGCAGATGGAAAGTCAAACTGGAGCACCAGGAGAGGGACTATTCGTTGAGTTTTAGAAACCTTTCGTATTCACAGTGTGTCTGTTCTCTAGGTTTCCCGTACATGTTATAGCTGTAGTAATATTCCCTTCAACCTGGAGAGTTGAGACCCATGGAATGGGTGCCAGGCATTTGTGCTTTAATGGGTCTGCATTTGCTCACCCAATCTCACCAATCCTCTCAGTCCCAAGTGTCCCTCCTTATGCCACATCCAGCTGTCATTGTAGATAGGGTCATTCCAGGTTTCATCAGAGACCCTGAAGGAATTGTAAAGAATTTCCCAGTTTTTTTGTTTTGTTTTTGAAATTCCTTTTTATAGTGGGTTTGAGCTGATTCTCGCTGCCATGTTTATGCCAGTCTAGACACACTTGATTCCCTCACGGAGACATATCAATCCATAGGTTTTAAGATTCTTACTAGTCAGATATATTCCTCTGCGGGAAATATGGGGTTTTGAGTCCCTTTCACTGAGGAAGGTGTAGGTCTTGTCTATTCCATAGTTGGTTTTTGGAAGGGTACCTGTGCTTATATCAAACTCTGGTTTTAAGCATCACACCACTTCTCCTTCCCCCTTAAGCAGGCATAAGAGTGTTTTCTAAATGTGAGACTCTGTTCTCTTTCCTAACTCAGTTCAAGTGTAGCCATGTTTACAGGATCTTCATAAGTGATATCTTATGATAAGTTTCTTTTTCTGTGTGACTTATTTCACTTAGAATCATCGTACCTGAATCCACCCATTTTGCTGCTACTGGTCTTATGACATTGATTTCATGGCTGAGGGATATTCCATCGTACGTAAGTACCACAATTTTTTGAACCATGTTTATATTTCCTGGTATATTTAATGTGTACCCAAGTTGAGGTCTTGTAAGCAGTGCAGCCCTAAATTTTGGGGTGGATCTTTCTTATTGATTTTCAGTTTTCCCAAGGTATATTCCCTAAACTGGAAGTGCCCTTGGCTCTGTAGCTCTGTTCTTTACTTGTTTTAGGTAACACAATATACTCCTGCAGAGCGGCAGTTGGCAATTTACATCCCGCCCATCAGCATAACAAGGCTCCCTGTTCTCCAGGGCCTGTCTTGCCTTTCTGGTTTTTACACATTTTGTGGATGTCCCTTTTGACCGGTGGGAAGTGATACTTCTTTGTAGTGCAGATTTGCATTGCCCGCTTGCTTGCTTGGCCAAAAAGGGCGTATGCGTTTTCTCCTGAATATATTCAGGAGAAAACGCATACGCCCTTTTTGGCCAAGTGCATCATTGTCGAAGTTGTGCCCCTCTTCCAGTGCTTTAAAGGCGATTCCAACGTACCTCTTGAAATCTGTTTCCTGCTATTCTGCCTCGCTTTCAAGTCCGCCTCGTTGCCTTCCCTCAACAGATTTTTGGACGATAGTTGCCCTTTATTACTCAGCCAGTTTGTGAATTGCTGTGCCCCTGAGCTCCATTTTTCAACTCGTTTTTGGTGAGCTGACCGCAAGTCCAAAATTTTGGTTCAGGACCTATGCTGGTTCCCGGTGGGGGGCTGAGACTTTGGTTAATTCTTCTTCCTGCCAGAAAATTACAGTGATATGTGCCCGTCCAAGTGCCTAACAGCTACTCTCTCATTGGTTCTCCCTCTTCCCTTTCATCCTCTGCCAAATTGGCCACCTGTGCGAACCAGGAGGTTAAAGGGGCTGTCTCTCCAAGTTGGGAGGTTGATAGTAAAGCAGATGGAAAGTCAAACCGGAGCACCAGGAGAGGGACTATTCGTTGAGTTTTAGAAACCTTTCGTATTCACAGTGTGTCCGTTCTCTAGGATTCCCGTACATGTTATAGCTGTAGTAATATTCCCTTCAACCTGGAGAGTTGGGACCCATGGAATGGGTGCCAGGCATTTGTGCTTTAAAGGGTCTGCATTTGCTCACCCAATCTCACCAATCGTCTCAGTTCCAAGTGTCCCTCCTTATGCCACATCCAGCTGTCATTGTAGATAGGGTCATTCCAGGTTTCATCAGAGACCCTGAAGGAATTGTAAAGAATTTCCCAGTTTTTTTGTTTTATTTTTGAAATTCGTTTTTATAGTGGGTTTGAGCTGATTCTCGCTGCCATGTTTATGCCAGTCTAGACACACTTGATTCCCTCACGGAGACATATCAATACATAGGTTTTAAGATTCTTAGTAGTCAGATATATTCCTCTGTGGGAAATATGGGGTTTTGAGTCCCTTTCACTGAGGAAGGTGTCGGTCTTGTCTATTCCATAGTTGGTTTTTGGAACGGTACCTCTGCTTATATCAAACTCTTGTTTTATGCATCATCCCACCTCACCTTCCCCATTAAGCAGGCATAAGAGTGTTTTCTAAATATGAGACACTGTTCACTTTCCTAACTCAGTTCAAGTGGAGCCATGTTTACAGGATCTTCATAAGTGATATCTTATGATAAGTTTCTTTTTCTGTGTGACTTATTTCACTTAGAATCATCGTACCTGAATCCACCCATTTTGCTGCTACTGGTCTTATGACATTGATTTCATGGCTGAGGGATATTCCATCGTACGTAAGTACCACAATTTTTTGAACCATTTTTATATTTCCTGGGATATTTAAGGTGTACCCAAGTTGAGGTCCTTGTAAGTAGTGCAGCCCTAAATTTTGGGGTGGCTCTGTCTTATTGATTTTCAGTTTTCCCAAGGTATATTCCCTAGACTGGAAGTGCCCTTGGCTCTGTAGCTCTGTTGTTTACTTGTTTTAGGGAACAGAATACACTCCTCCAGAGAGGCAGTTGGCAATTTACATCCCGCCCATCAGCATAACAAGGCTCCCTGTTCTCCAGGGCCTGTCTTGCCTTTCTGGTTTTTACACATTTTGTGGATGTCCCTTTTGACCGGTGGGAAGTGATACTTCTTTGTAGTGCAGATTTGCATTGCCCGCTTGCTTGCTTGGCCAAAAAGGGCGTATGCGTTTTCTCCTGAATATATTCAGGGGAAAACACATACGCCCTTTTTGGCCAAGTGCATCATTGTCGAAGTTGTGCCCCTCTTCCTGTGCTTTAAAGGCGATTCCAACGTACCTCTTGAAATCTGTTTCCTGCTATTCTGCCTCGCTCTCAAGACCGCCTCGTTGCCTTCCCTCAACAGATTTTTGACGATAGTTGTCCTTTATTACTCGGCCAGTTTGTGAATTGCTGTGCCCCTGAGCTCCATTTTTCAACTCGATTGTGGTGAGCTGACCGAAAGTCCAACATTTTGGTTCAGGACCTATGCTGGTTCCCGGTGGGGGACTGAGACTTTGGTTAATTCTTCTTCCTGCCGGGAAATTACAGTGATATGTGCCCGTCCAAATGCCTAACAGCTACTCTCTCATTGGTTCTCCCTCTTCCCTTTCATCCTCTGCCAAATTGGAAATCTGTGCGAACCAGGAGGTTAAATGGGCTGTCTCTCCAAGTTAGGAGGTTGATAGTAAAGCAGATGGAAAGTCAAACCGGAGCACCAGGAGAGGGACTATTCTTTGAGTTTTAGAAACCTTTCATATTCACAGTGTGTCCGTTCTCTAGGATTCCCGTACATGTTATAGCTGTAGTAATATTCCCTTCAACCTGGAGAGTTGGGACCCATGGAATGGGTGCCAGGCATTTGTGCTTTAAAGGGTCTGCATTTGCTCACCCAATCTCACCAATCGTCTCAGTCCCAAGTGTCCCTCCTTATGCCACATCCAGCTGTCATTGTAGATAGGGTCATTCCAGGTTTCTTCAGAGACCCTGAAGGAATTGTAAAGAATTTACAGTTTTTTTGTTTTTTTTTGAAATTCGTTTTTATAGTGGGTTTGAGCTGATTCTCGCTGCCATGTTTATGCCAGTCTAGACACACTTGATTCCCTTACGGAGACATATCAATACATAGGTTTTAAGATTCTTACTAGTCAGATATATTCCTCTGCGGGAAATATGGGGTTTTGAGTCCCTTTCACTGAGGAAGGTGTAGGTCTTGTCTATTCCATAGTTGGTTTTTGGAACGGTACCTGTGCTTATATCAAACTCTTGTTTTATGCATCATCCCACCTCACCTTCCCCATTAAGCAGGCATAAGAGTGTTTTCTAAATGTGAGACACTGTTCACTTTCCTAACTCAGTTCAAGTGTAGCCATGTTTACAGGATCTTCATAAGTGATATCTTATGATAAGTTTCTTTATCTGTGTGACTTATTTCACTTAGAATCATCGTACCTGAATCCACCCATTTTGCTGCTACTGGTCTTATGACATTGATTTCATTGCTGAGGGATATTCCATCGTACGTAATTACCACAATTTTTTGAACCATTTTTATATTTCCTGGGATATTTAAGGTGTACCCAAGTTGAGGTCCTTGTAAGTAGTGCAGCCCTAAATTTTGGGGTGGCTCTGTCTTATTGATTTTCAGTTTTCCCAAGGTATATTCCCTAGACTGGAAGTGCCCTTGGCTCTGTAGCTCTGTTGTTTACTTGTTTTAGGGAACACAATACACTCCTCCAGAGAGGCAGTTGGCAATTTACATCCCGCCCATCAGCATAACAAGGCTCCCTGTTCTCCAGGGCCTGTCTTGCCTTTCTGGTTTTTACACATTTTGTGCATGTCCCTTTTGACCGGTGGGAAGTAATACTTCTTTGTAGTGCAGATTTGCATTGCCCGCTTGCTTGCTTGGCCAAAAAGGGCGTATGCGTTTTCTCCTGAATATATTCAGGAGAAAACACATACGCCCTTTTTGGCCAAGTGCATCATTGTCGAAGTTGTGCCCCTCTTCCTGTGCTTTAAAGGCGATTCCAACGTACCTCTTGAAATCGGTTTCCTGCTATTCTGCCTCGCTTTCAAGTCCGCCTCGTTGCCTTCCCTCAACAGATTTTTGGACGATAGTTGTCCTTTATTACTCGGCCAGTTTGTGAATTGCTGTGCCCCTGAGCTCCATTTTTCAACTCGTTTTTTGTGAGCTGACCGCACGTCCAAAATTTTGGTTCAGGACTTATGCTGGTTCCCGGTGGGGGTCTGAGACTTTGGTTAACTTCCTCCTGCCGCGAAATTACAGTTATATGTGCCAGTCCAAATGCCTAACAGCTACTCTCTCATTGGTTCTCCCTCTTCCGTTTCATCCTCTGCCCAATTGGAAACCTGTGAGAACCAGGAGGTTACAGGGGCTGTCTCTCCAAGTTGGGAGGTTGATAGTAAAGCAGATGGAAAGTCAAACTGGAGCACCGGGAGAGGGACTATTCGTTGAGTTTTAGAAACCTTTCGTATTCACAGTGTGTCCGTTCTCTAGGTTTCCCGTACATGTTATAGCTGTAGTAATATTCCCTTCAACCTGGAGAGTTTGGACCAATGGAATGGGTGCCAGGTATTTGTGCTTTAAAGTGTCTGCATTTGCTCACCCAATCTCACCAATCCTCTCAGTCCCAAGTGTCCCTCCTTATGCCACATCCAGCTGTCATTGTAGATAGGGTCATTCCAGGTTTCATCAGAGACCCTGAAGGAATTGTAAAGAATTTCCCAGTTTTTTTGTTTTATTTTTGAAATTCGTTTTTATAGTGGGTTTGAGCTGATTCTCGCTGCCATGTTTATGCCAGTCTAGACACACTTGATTCCCTCACGGAGACATATCAATACATAGGTTTTAAGATTCTTACTAGTCAGATATATTCCTCTGCGGGAAATATGGGGTTTTGAGTCCCTTTCACTGAGGAAGGTGTAGGTCTTGTCTATTCCATAGTTGGTTTTTGGAACGGTACCTGTGCTTATATCAAACTCTTGTTTTATGCATCATCCCACCTCACCTTCCCCATTAAGCAGGCATAAGAGTGTTTTCTAAATGTGAGACACTGTTCACTTTCCTAACTCAGTTCAAGTCTAGCCATGTTTACAGGATCTTCATAAGTGATATCTTATGATAAGTTTCTTTTTCTGTGTGACTTATTTCACTTAGAATCATCGTACCTGAATCCACCCATTTTGCTGTTACTGGTCTTATGACATTGATTTCATGGCTGAGGGATATTCCATCGTACGTAAGCACCACAATTTTTTGAACCATTTTTATATTTCCTGGGATATTTAAGGTGTACCCAAGTTGAGGTCCTTGTAAGTAGTGCAGCCCTAAATTTTGGGGTGGCTCTGTCTTATTGATTTTCAGTTTTCCCAAGGTATATTCCCTAGACTGGAAGTGCCCTTGGCTCTGTAGCTCTGTTGTTTACTTGTATTAGGGAACACAATACACTCCTCCAGAGAGGCAGTTGGCAATTTACATCCCACCCATCAGCATAACAAGGCTCCCTGTTCTGCAGGGCCTGTCTTGCCTTTCTGGTTTTTACACATTTTGTGGATGTCCCTTTTGACCAGTGGGAGGTGATACTTCTTTGTAGTGCAGATTTGCATTGCCCGCTTTCTTGCTTGGCCAAAAAGGGCGTATGCATTTTCTCCTGAATATATTCAGGGGAAAACACATACGCCCTTTTTGGCCAAGTGCATCATTGTCGAAGTTGTGCCCCTCTTCCTGTGCTTTAAAGGCGATTCCAACGTACCTCTTGAAATCTGTTTCCTGCTATTCTGCCTCGCTCTCAAGTCCGCCTCGTTGCCTTCCCTCAACAGATTTTTGGACGATAGTTGTCCTTTATTACTCGGCCAGTTTGTGAATTGCTGTGCCCCTGAGCTCCATTTTTCAACTCGTTTTTGGTGAGCTGACCGAAAGTCCAACATTTTGGTTCAGGACCTATGCTGGTCCCCAGTGGGGGTTGAGACTTTGGTTAATTGTTCTTCCTGCCGGGAAATTACAGTGATATGTGCCCGTCCAAATGCCTAACAGCTACTCTCTCATTGGTTCTCCCTCTTCCCTTTCATCCTCTGCCAAATTGGAAACCTGTGCGAACCAGGAGGTTAAAGGGGCTGTCACTCCAAGTTGGGAGGTTGATAGTAAAGCAGATGGAAAGTCAAACCGGAGCACCAGGAGAGGGACTATTCATTGAGTTTTAGAAACCTTTCGTATTCACAGTGTGTCCGTTCTCTAGGTTTCCCGTACATGTTATAGCTGTAGTAATATTCCCTTCAACCTGGAGAGTTGGGACCCATGGAATGGGTGCCAGGCATTTGTGCTTTAATGGGTCTGCATTTGCTCACCCAATCTCACCAATCGTCTCAGTCCCAAGTGTCCCTCCTTATGCCACATCCAGCTGTCATTGTAGATAGAGTCATTCCAGGTTTCATCAGAGACCCTGAAGGAATTGTAAAGAATTTCCCAGTTTTTTTGTTTTGTTTTTGAAATTCGTTTTTATAGTGGGTTTGAGCTGATTCACGCTGCCATGTTTATGCCAGTGTAGACACACTTGATTCCCTTACGGAGACATATCAATACATAAGTTTTAAGATCCTTACTAGTCAGATATATTCCTCTGCGGGAAATATGGGGTTTTGAGTCCCTTTCCCTGAGGAAGGTGTAGGTCTTGTCTATTCCATAGTTGGTTTTTGGAACGGTACCTGTGCTTATATCAAACTCTGGTTTTATGCATCACCCAACCTCTCCTTCCCCCTTAAGCAGGCATAAGAGTGTTTTCTAAATGTGAGACTATGTTCTCTTTCCTAACTCAGTTCAAGTGTAGCCATGTTTACAGGATCTTCATAAGTGATATCTTATGATAAGTTTCTTTTTCTGTGTGACTTATTTCACTTAGAATCATCGTACCTGAATCCACCCATTTTGCTGCTCCTGGTCTTATGACATTGATTTCATGGCTGAGGGATATTCCATCGTACGTAAGTACCACAATTTTTTGAACCATTTTTATATTTCCTGGGATATTTAAGGTGTACCCAAGTTGAGGTCCTTGTAAGTAGTGCAGCCCTAAATTTTGGGGTGGCTCTGTCTTATTGATTTTCAGTTTTCCCAAGGTATATTCCCTAGACTGGAAGTGCCCTTGGCTCTGTAGCTCTGTTCTTTACTTGTTTTATGGAACACAATACACTCCTCCAGAGAGGCAGTTGGCAATTTACATCCCGCCCATCAGCATAACAAGGCTCCCTGTTCTCCAGGGCCTGTCTTGCCTTTCTGGTTTTTACACATTTTGTGGATGTCCCTTTTGACCGGTGGGGAGTGATACTTCTTTGTAGTGCAGATTGGCATTGCCCGCTTGCTTGCTTGGCCAAAAAGGGCGTATGCGTTTTCTCCTGAATATATTTAGGAGAAAACACATACGCCCTTTTTGGCCAAGTGCATCATTGTCGAAGTTGTGCCCCTCTTCCTGTGCTTTAAAGGCGATTCCAACGTACCTCTTGAAATCTGTTTCCTGCTATTCTGCCTCGCTTTCAAGTCCGCCTCGTTGCCTTCCCTCAACAGATTTTTGGACGATAGTTGTCCTTTATTACTCGGCCAGTTTGTGAATTGCTGTGCCCCTGAGCTCCATTTTTCAACTCGTTTTTTGTGAGCTGACCGCAAGTCCAAAATTTTGGTTCAGGACTTATGCTGGTTCCCGATGGGGGTCTGAGACTTTGGTTAACTTCTTCCTGCCGCGAAATTACAGTTATATGTGCCCGTCCAAATGCCTAACAGCTACTCTCTCATTGGTTCTCCCTCTTCCGTTTCATCCTCTGCCCAATTGGAAACCTGTGAGAACCAGGAGGTTAAAGGGGCTGTCTCTCCAAGTTGGGAGGTTGATAGTAAATCAGATGGAAAGTCAAACCGGAGCACCAGGAGAGGGGCTATTCGTTGAGTTTTAGAAACCTTTCGTATTCATAGTGTGTCCGTTCTCTAGGTTTCCCGTACATGTTATAGCTGTAGTAATATTCCCTTCAACCTGGAGAGTTTGGACCCATGGAATGGGTGCCAGGTATTTGTGCTTTAAAGTGTCTGCATTTGCTCACCCAATCTCACCAATCCTCTCAGTCCCAAGTGTCCCTCCTTATGCCACATCCAGCTGTCATTGTAGATAGGGTCATTCCAGGTTTCATCAGAGACCCTGAAGGAATTGTAAAGAATTTCCCAGTTTTTTTGTTTTGTTTTTGAAATTCCTTTTTATAGTGGGTTTGAGCTGATTCTCGCTGCCATATTTATGCCAGTCTAGACACCCTTGATTCCCTCACGGAGACATATCAATACATAGGTTTTAAGATTCTTACTAGCCAGATATATTCCTCTGCGGGAAATATGGGGTTTTGAGTCCCTTTCACTGAGGAAGGTTTAGGTCTTGTCTATTCCATAGTTGGTTTTTGGAACGGTACCGCTGCTTATAGCAAACTCTGGTTTTATGCATCACCCCAACTCTCCTTCCCACTTAAGCAGGCATAAGAGTGTTTTCTAAATGTGAGACACTGTTCTCTTTCCTAACTCAGTTCAAATGTAGCCATGTTTACAGGATCTTCATAAGTGATATCTTATGATAAGTTTCTTTTTCTGTGTGACTTATTTCACTTAGAATCATCGTACCTGAATCCACCCATTTTGCTGCTACTGGTCTTATGACATTGATTTCATGGCTGAGGGATATTCCATCGTACATAAGTACCACAATTTTTTGAACCATTTTTATATTTCCTGGGATATTTAAGGTGTACCCAAGTTGAGGTCCTTGTAAGTAGTGCAGCCCTAAATTTTGGGGTGGCTCTGTCTTATTGATTTTCAATTTTCCCAAGGTATATTCCCTAGACTGGAAGTGCCCTTGGCTCTGTAGCTCTGTTCTTTACTTGTTTTAGGGAACACAATGTACTCCTCCAGAGAGGCAGTTGGCAATTTACATCCCGCCCATCAGCATAACAAGGCTCCCTGTTCTCCAGGGCCTGTCTTGCCTTTCTGGTTTTTACACATTTTGTGGATGTCCCTTTTGACCAGTGGGAAGTGATACTTCTTTGTAGTGCGGATTTGCATTGCCCGCTTGCTTGCTTGGCCAAAAAGGGCGTATGCGTTTTCTCCTGAATATATTCAGGAGAAAACACATACGCCCTTTTTGGCCAAGTGCATCATTGTCGAAGTTGTGCCCCTCTTCCTGTGCTTTAAAGGCGATTCCAACGTACCTCTTAAATCTGTTTCCTGCTATTCTGCCTCGCTTTCAAGTCCGCCTCGTTGCCTTCCCTCAACAGATTTTTGGACGATAGTTGTCCTTTATTACTCGGCCAGTTTGTGAATTGCTGTGCCCCTGAGCTCCATTATTCAACTCGTTTTTGGTGAGCTGACCGCAAGTCCAACATTTTGGTTCAGGACCTCTGCTGGTCCCCAGTGGGGGTTGAGACTTTGGTTAATTGTTCTTCCTGCCGGGAAATTACAGTGATATGTGCCCGTCCAAATGCCTAACAGCTACTCTCTCATTGGTTCTCCCTCTTCCGTTTCATCCTCTGCCCAATTGGAAACCTGTGCGAACCAGGAGGTTACAGGGGCTGTCTCTCCAAGTTGGGAGGTTGATAGTAAAGCAGATGGAAAGTCAAACCGGAGCACCAGGAGAGGGACTATTCGTTGAGTTTTAGAAACCTTTCGTATTCACAGTGTGTCCGTTCTCTAGGTTTCCCGTACATGTTATAGCTGTAGTAATATTCCCTTCAACCTGGAGAGTTGGGACCCATGGAATGGGTGCCAGGCATTTGTGCTTTAATGGGTCTGCATTTGCTCACCCAATCTCACCAATCGTCTCAGTCCCAAGTGTCCCTCCTTATGCCACATCCAGCTGTCATTGTAGATAGGGTCATTCCAGGTTTCATCAGAGACCCTGAAGGAATTGTAAAGAATTTCCCAGTTTTTTTGTTTTGTTTTTGAAATTCCTTTTTATAGTGGGTTTGAGCTGATTCTCGCTGCCATGTTTATGCCAGTGTAGACACACTTGATTCCCTTACGGAGACATATCAATACATAGGTTTTAAGATCCTTACTAGTCAGATATATTCCTCTGCGGGAAATATGGGGTTTTGAGTCCCTTTCACTGAGGAAGCTGTAGGTCTTGTCTATTCCATAGTTGGTTTTTGGAACGGTACCGCTGCTTATAACAAACTCTGGTTTTATGCATCACCCCAACTCTCCTTCCCACTTAAGCAGGCATAAGAGTGTTTTCTAAATGTGAGACACTGTTCTCTTTCCTAACTCAGTTCAAGTGTAGCCATGTTTACAGGATCTTCATAAGTGATATCTTATGATAAGTTTCTTTTTCTGTGTGACTTATTTCACTTAGAATCATCGTACCTGAATCCACCCATTTTGCTGCTACTGGTCTTATGACATTGATTTCATGGCTGAGGGATATTCCATCGTACGTAAGTACCACAATTTTTTGAACCATGTTTATATTTCCTGGGATATTTATTTTGTACCCAAGTTGAGGTCCTTGTAAGCAGTGCAGCCCTAAATTTTGGGGTGGCTCTGTCTTATTGATTTTCAGTTTTCCCAAGGTATGTTCCCTAGACTGGAAGTGCCCTTGGCTCTGTAGCTCTGTTCTTTACTTGTTTTAGGGAACACAATACACTCCTCCAGAGAGGCAGTTGACAATTTACATCCCGCCCATCAGCATAACAAGGCTCCCTGTTCTCCAGGGCCTGTCTTGCCTTTCTGGTTTTTACACATTTTGTGGATGTCCCTTTTGACCGGTGGGAAGTGATACTTCTTTGTAGTGCAGATTTGCATTGCCCGCTTGCTTGCTTGGCCAAAAAGGGCGTATGCGTTTTCTCCTGAATATATTCAGGAGAAAACGCATACGCCCTTTTTGGCCAAGTGCATCATTGTCGAAGTTGTGCCCCTCTTCCTGTGCTTTAAAGGCGATTCCAACGTACCTCTTGAAATCTGTTTCCTGCTATTCTGCCTCGCTCTCATGTCCGCCTCGTTGCCTTCCCTCAACAGATTTTTGGACGATAGTTGTCCTTTATTACTCGGCCAATTTGTGAATTGCTGTGCCCCTGAGCTCCATTTTTCAACTCGTTTTTGGTGAGCTGACCGAAAGTCCAACATTTTGGTTCAGGACCTATGCTGGTTCCCGGTGGGGGGCTGAGACTTTGGTTAATTCTTCTTCCTGCCGGGAAATTACAGTGATATGTGCCCGTCCAAATGCCTAACAGCTACTCTCTCATTGGTTCTCCCTCTTCCCTTTCATCCTCTGCCAAATTGGAAACCTGTGCGAACCAGGAGGTTAAAGGGGCTGTCTCTCCAAGTTGGGAGGTTGATAGTAAAGCAGATGGAAAGTCAAACCGGAGCACCAGGAGAGGGACTATTCGTTGAGTTTTAGAAACCTTTCGTATTCACAGTGTGTCCGTTCTCTAGGATTCCCGTACATGTTATAGCTGTAGTAATATTCCTTTCAACCTGGAGAGTTGGGACCCATGGAATGGGTGCCAGGCATTATTGCTTTAAAGGGTCTGCATTTGCTCACCCAATCTCACCAATCGTCTCAGTCCCAAGTGTCCCTCCTTATGCCACATCCAGCTGTCATTGTAGATAGGGTCATTCCAGGTTTCATCAGAGACCCTGAAGGAATTGTAAAGAATTTCCCAGTTTTTTTGTTTTGTTTTGAAATTCCTTTTTATAGTGGGTTTGAGCTGATTCTCGCTGCCATGTTTATGCCTGTCAAGACACACTTGATTCCCTTACGGAGACATATCAATCCATAGGTTTTAAGATTCTTACTAGTCAGATATATTCCTCTGCGGGAAATATGGGGTTTTGAGTCCCTTTCACTGAGGAAGGTGTAGGTCTTGTCTATTCCATAGTTGGTTTTTGGAACGGTACCTGTGCTTATGTCAAACTCTGGTTTTATGCATCACCCCACCTCTCCTTTCCCCTTAAGCAGGCATAAGAGTGTTTTCTAAATGTGAGACACTGTTCTCTTTCCTAACTCAGTTCAAATGTAGCCATGTTTACAGGATCTTCATAAGTGATATCTTATGATAAGTTTCTTTTTCTGTGTGACTTATTTCACTTAGAATCATCGTACCTGAATCCACCCATTTTGCTGCTACTGGTCTTATGACATTGATTTCATGGCTGAGGGATATTCCATCGTACGTAAGTACCACAATTTTTTGAACCATTTTTATATTTCCTGGGATATTTAAGGTGTACCTAAGTTGAGGTCCTTGTAAGCAGTGCAGCCCTAAATTTTGGGGTGGCTCTGTCTTATTGATTTTCAATTTTCCCAAGGTATATTCCCTAGACTGGAATTGCCCTTGGCTCTGTAGCTCTGTTCTTTACTTGTTTTAGGGAACACAATGTACTCCTCCAGAGAGGCAGTTGGCAATTTACATCCCGCCCATCAGCATAACAAGGCTCCCTGTTCTCCAGGGCCTGTCTTGCCTTTCTGGTGTTTACACATTTTGTGGATGTCCCTTTTGACCAGTGGGAAGTGATACTTCTTTGTAGTGCGGATTTGCATTGCCCGCTTGCTTGCTTGGCCAAAAAGGGCGTATGCGTTTTCTCCTGAATATATTCAGGAGAAAACACATACGCCCTTTTTGGCCAAGTGCATCATTGTCGAAGTTGTGCCCCTCTTCCTGTGCTTTAAAGGCGATTCCATCGTACCTCTTGAAATCTGTTTCCTGCTATTCTGCCTCGCTTTCAAGTCCGCCTCGTTGCCTTCCCTCAACAGATTTTTGGAAGATAGTTGTCCTTTATTACTCGGCCAGTTTGTGAATTGCTGTGCCCCTGAGCTCCATTTTTCAACTCGTTTTTGGTGAGCTGACCGCAAGTCCAAAATTTTGGTTCAGGACCTATACTGGTTCCCGGTGGGTGGCTGAGAATTTGGTTAATTCTTCTTCCTGCCGGGAAATTACAGTGATATGTGCCCGTCCAAATGCCTAACAGCTACTCTCTCATTGGTTCTCCCTCTTCCCTTTCATCCTCTGCCAAATTGGCAACCTGTGCGAACCAAGAGGTTAAAGGGGCTGTCTCTCCAAGTTGGGAGGTTGATAGTAAAGCAGACGGAAAGTCAAACCGGAGCACCAGGAGAGGGACTATTCGTTGAGTTTTAGAAACCTTTCGTATTCACAGTGTGTCCGTTCTCTAGGTTTCCCGCACATGTTATAGCTGTAGTAATATTCCCTTCAACCTGGAGAGTTTGGACCCATGGAATGGGTGCCATGCATTATTGCTTTAAAGGGTCTGCATTTGCTCACCCAATCTCACCAATCGTCTCAGTCCCAAGTGTCCTTCCTTATGCCACATCCAGCTGTCGTTGTAGAGAGGGTCATTCCAGCTTTCATCAGAGACGCTGAAGGAATTGTAAAGAATTTCCCAGTTTCTTTGTTTTGTTTTTGAAATTCCTTTTTATAGTGGGTTTGAGCTGATTCTCGCTGCCATGTTTATGCCAGTCTAGACACACTTGATTCCCTTACGGAGACATATCAATACATAGGTTTTAAGATTCTTACTAGTCAGATATTTTCCTCTGCGGGAAATATGGGGTTGTGAGTCCCTTTCGCTGAGGACGGTGTAGGTCTTGTCTATTCCATAGTTGGTTTTTGGAACGGTACCTGTGCTTATATCAAACTCTGGTTTTATGCATCACCCCACCTCTCCTTCCCCCTTAAGCAGGTATAAGAGTGTTTTCTAAATGTGAGACACTGTTCTCTTTCCTAACTCAGTTCAAGTGTAGCCATGTTTACAGGATCTTCATAAGTGATATCTTATGATAAGTTTCTTTTTCTGTGTGACTTATTTCACTTAGAATCATCGTACCTGAATCCACCCATTTTGCTGCTACTGGTCTTATGACATTGATTTCATGGCTGAGGGATATTCCATCGTACGTAAGTACCACAATTTTTTGAACCATGTTTATATTTTCTGGGATACTTAAGGTGTATCCAAGTTGAGGTCCTTGTATGCAGTGCAGCCCTAAATTTTGGGGTGGCTCTGTCTTATTGATTTTCAGTTTTCCCAAGGTATATTCCCTAGACTGGTAGTGCCCTTGGCTCTGTAGCTCTGTTCTTTACTTGTTTTAGGGAACAGAATGCACTCCTCCAGAGAGGCAGTTGGCAATTTACATCCCGCCCATCAGCATAACAAGGCTCCCTGTTCTCCAGGGCCTGTCTTGCCTTTCTTGTTCTTACACATTTTGTGGATGTCCCTTTTGACCGGTGGGAAGTGATACTTCTTTGTAGTGCAGATTTGCATTGCCCGCTTGCTTGCTTGGCCAAAAAGGGCGTATGCGTTTTCTCCAGGAGAAAACGCATACGCCCTTTTTGGCCAAGTGCATCATTGTCGAAGTTGTGCCCCTCTTCCTGTGCTTTAAAGGCGATTCCAACGTACCTCTTGAAATCTGTTTCCTGCTATTCTGCCTCGCTTTCAAGTCCGCCTCGTTGCCTTCCCTCAACAGATTTTTGGACGATAGTTGTCCTTTATTACTCGGCCAGTTTGTGAATTGCTGTGCCCCTGAGCTCCATTTTTCAACTCGCTTTTGGTGAGCTGACCGCAAGTCCAAAATTTTGGTTCAGGACCTATACTGGTTCCCGGTGGGTGGCTGAGAATTTGGTTAATTCTTCTTCCTGCCGGGAAATTACAGTGATATGTACCCCTCCAAATGCCTAACAGCTACTCTCTCATTGGTTCTCCCTCTTCCCTTTCATCCTCTGCCAAATTGGCAACCTGTGCGAACCAAGAGGTTAAAGGGGCTGTCTCTCCAAGTTGGGAGGTTGATAGTAAAGCAGACGGAAAGTCAAACCGGAGCACCAGGAGAGGGACTATTCGTTGAGTTTTAGAAACCTTTCGTATTCACAGTGTGTCCGTTCTCTAGGTTTCCCGCACATGTTATAGCTGTAGTAACATTCCCTTCAACCTGGAGAGTTCGGACCCATGGAATTGGTGCCATGCATTATTGCTTTAAAGGGTCTGCATTTGCTCACCCAATCTCACCAATCGTCTCAGTCCCAAGTGTCCCTCCTTATGCCACATCCAGCTGTCGTTGTAGATAGGGTCATTCCAGCCTTCATCAGAGACCCTGAAGGAATTGTAAAGAATTTCCCAGTTTTTTTGTTTTGTTTTTGAAATTCCTTTTTATAGTGGGTTTGAGCTGATTCTCGCTGCCATGTTTATGCCAGTCTAGACACACTTGATTCCCTTACGGAGACATATCAATACATAGGTTTTAAGATTCTTACTAGTCAGATATTTTCCTCTGCGGGAAATATGGGGTTTTGAGTCCCTTTCGCTGAGGACGGTGTAGGTCTTGTCTATTCCATAGTTGGTTTTTGGAACGGTACCTGTGCTTATATCAAACTCTGGTTTTATTCATCACCCCACCTCTCCTTCCCCCTTAAGCAGGTATAAGAGTGTTTTCTAAATGTGAGACACTGTTCTCTTTCCTAACTCAGTTCAAGTGTAGCCATGTTTACAGGATCTTCATAAGTGATATCTTATGATAAGTTTCTTTTTCTGTGTGACTTATTTCACTTAGAATCATCGTACCTGAATCCACCCATTTTGCTGCTACTGGTCTTATGACATTGATTTCATGGCTGAGGGATATTCCATCGTACGTAAGTACCACAATTTTTTGAACCATGTTTATATTTTCTGGGATACTTAAGGTGTATCCAAGTTGAGGTCCTTGTATGCAGTGCAGCCCTAAATTTTGGGGTGGCTCTGTCTTATTGATTTTCAGTTTTCCCAAGGTATATTCCCTAGACTGGTAGTGCCCTTGGCTCTGTAGCTCTGTTCTTTACTTGTTTTAGGGAACAGAATGCACTCCTCCAGAGAGGCAGTTGGCAATTTACATCCCGCCCATCAGCATAACAAGGCTCCCTGTTCTCCAGGGCCTGTCTTGCCTTTCTTGTTCTTACACATTTTGTGGATGTCCCTTTTGACCGGTGGGAAGTGATACTTCTTTGTAGTGCAGATTTGCATTGCCCGCTTGCTTGCTTGGCCAAAAAGGGCGTATGCGTTTTCTCCAGGAGAAAACGCATACGCCCTTTTTGGCCAAGTGCATCATTGTCGAAGTTGTGCCCCTCTTCCTGTGCTTTAAAGGCGATTCCAACGTACCTCTTGAAATCTGTTTCCTGCTATTCTGCCTCGCTTTCAAGTCCGCCTCATTGCCTTCCCTCAACAGATTTTTGGACGATAGTTGTCCTTTATTACTCGGCCAGTTTGTGAATTGCTGTGCCCCTGAGCTCCATTTTTCAACTCGCTTTTGGTGAGCTGACCGCAAGTCCAAAATTTTGGTTCAGGACCTATACTGGTTCCCGGTGGGTGGCTGAGAATTTGGTTAATTCTTCTTCCTGCCGGGAAATTACAGTGATATGTGCCCGTCCAAATGCCTAACAGCTACTCTCTCATTGGTTCTCCCTCTTCCCTTTCATCCTCTGCCAAATTGGCAACCTGTGCGAACCAAGAGGTTAAAGGGGCTGTCTCTCCAAGTTGGGAGGTTGATAGTAAAGCAGACGGAAAGTCAAACCGGAGCACCAGGGGAGGGACTATGCGTTGAGTTTTAGAAACCTTTCGTATTCACAGTGTGTCCGTTCTCTAGGTTTCCCGCACATGTTATAGCTGTAGTAATATTCCCTTCAACCTGGAGAGTTCGGACCCATGGAATGGGTGCCATGCATTATTGCTTTAAAGGGTCTGCATTTGCTCACCCAATCTCACCAATCGTCTCAGTCCCAAGTGTCCCTCCTTATGCCACATCCAGCTGTCGTTGTAGATAGGGTCATTCCAGCCTTCATCAGAGACCCTGAAGGAATTGTAAAGAATTTCCCAGTTTTTTTGTTTTGTTTTTGAAATTCCTTTTTATAGTGGGTTTGAGCTGATTCTCGCTGCCATGTTTATGCCAGTCTAGACACACTTGATTCCCTTACGGAGACATATCAATACATAGGTTTTAAGATTCTTACTAGTCAGATATTTTCCTCTGCGGGAAATATGGGGTTTTGAGTCACTTTCGCTGAGGACGGTGTAGGTCTTGTCTATTCCATAGTTGGTTTTTGGAACGGTACCTGTGCTTATATCAAACTCTGGTTTTATGCATCACCCCACCTCTCCTTCCCCCTTAAGCAGGTATAAGAGTGTTTTCTAAATGTGAGACACTGTTCTCTTTCCTAACTCAGTTCAAGTGTAGCCATGTTTACAGGATCTTCATAAGTGATATCTTATGATAAGTTTCTTTTTCTGTGTGACTTATTTCACTTAGAATCATCGTACCTGAATCCACCCATTTTGCTGCTACTGGTCTTATGACATTGATTTCATGGCTGAGGGATATTCCATCGTACGTAAGTACCACAATTTTTTGAACCATGTTTATATTTTCTGGGATACTTAAGGTGTATCCAAGTTGAGGTCCTTGTATGCAGTGCAGCCCTAAATTTTGGGGTGGCTCTGTCTTATTGATTTTCAGTTTTCCCAAGGTATATTCCCTAGACTGGTAGTGCCCTTGGCTCTGTAGCTCTGTTCTTTACTTGTTTTAGGGAACAGAATGCACTCCTCCAGAGAGGCAGTTGGCAATTTACATCCCGCCCATCAGCATAACAAGGCTCCCTGTTCTCCAGGGCCTGTCTTGCCTTTCTTGTTCTTACACATTTTGTGGATGTCCCTTTTGACCGGTGGGAAGTGATACTTCTTTGTAGTGCAGATTTGCATTGCCCGCTTGCTTGCTTGGCCAAAAAGGGCGTATGCGTTTTCTCCTGAATATATTCAGGAGAAAACGCATACGCCCTTTTTGGCCAAGTGCATCATTGTCGAAGTTGTGCCCCTCTTCCTGTGCTTTAAAGGCGATTCCAACGTTCCTCTTGAAATCTGTTTCCTGCTATTCTGCCTCGCTTTCAAGTCCGCCTCGTTGCCTTCCCTCAACAGATTTTTGGACGATAGTTGTCCTTTATTACTCGGCCAGTTTGTGAATTGCTGTGCCCCTGAGCTCCATTTTTCAACTCGTTTTTGGTGAGCTGACCGCAAGTCCAAAATTTTGGTTCAGGACCTATACTGGTTCCCGGTGGGTGGCTGAGAATTTGGTTAATTCTTCTTCCTGCCGGGAAATTACAGTGATATGTGACCGTCCAAATGCCTAACAGCTACTCTCTCATTGGTTCTCCCTCTTCCCTTTCATCCTCTGCCAAATTGGCAACCTGTGCGAACCAAGAGGTTAAAGGGGCTGTCTCTCCAAGTTGGGAGGTTGATAGTAAAGCAGACGGAAAGTCAAACCGGAGCACCAGGAGAGGGACTATGCGTTGAGTTTTAGAAACCTTTCGTATTCACAGTGTGTCCGTTCTCTAGGTTTCCCGCACATGTTATAGCTGTAGTAATATTCCCTTCAACCTGGAGAGTTCGGACCCATGGAATGGGTGCCATGCATTATTGCTTTAAAGGGTCTGCATTTGCTCACCCAATCTCACCAACCGTCTCAGTCCCAAGTGTCCCTCCTTATGCCACATCCAGCTGTCGTTGTAGATAGGGTCATTCCAGCTTTCATCAGAGACCCTGAAGGAATTGTAAAGAATTTCCCAGGTTTTTTGTTTTGTTTTTGAAATTCCTTTTTATAGTGGGTTTGAGCTGATTCTCGCTGCCATGTTTATGCCAGTCTAGACACACTTGATTCCCTTACGGAGACATATCAATACATAGGTTTTAAGATTCTTACTAGTCAGATATTTTCCTCTGCGGGAAATATGGGGTTTTGAGTCCCTTTCGCTGAGGACGGTGTAGGTCTTGTCTATTCCATAGTTGGTTTTTGGAACGGTACCTGTGCTTATATCAAACTCTGGTTTTATGCATCACCCCACCTCTCCTTCCCCCTTAAGCAGGTATAAGAGTGTTTTCTAAATGTGAGACACTGTTCTCTTTCCTAACTCAGTTCAAGTGTAGCCATGTTTACAGGATCTTCATAAGTGATATCTTATGATAAGTTTCTTTTTCTGTGTGACTTATTTCACTTAGAATCATCGTACCTGAATCCACCCATTTTGCTGCTACTGGTCTTATGACATTGATTTCATGGCTGAGGGATATTCCATCGTACGTAAGTACCACAATTTTTTGAACCATGTTTATATTTTCTGGGATACTTAAGGTGTATCCAAGTTGAGGTCCTTGTATGCAGTGCAGCCCTAAATTTTGGGGTGGCTCTGTCTTATTGATTTTCAGTTTTCCCAAGGTATATTCCCTAGGCTGGTAGTGCCCTTGGCTCTGTAGCTCTGTTCTTTACTTGTTTTAGGGAACAGAATGCACTCCTCCAGAGAGGCAGTTGGCAATTTACATCCCGCCCATCAGCATAACAAGGCTCCCTGTTCTCCAGGGCCTGTCTTGCCTTTCTTGTTCTTACACATTTTGTGGATGTCCCTTTTGACCGGTGGGAAGTGATACTTCTTTGTAGTGCAGATTTGCATTGCCCGCTTGCTTGCTTGGCCAAAAAGGGCGTATGCGTTTTCTCCTGAATATATTCAGGAGAAAACGCATACGCCCTTTTTGGCCAAGTGCATCATTGTCGAAGTTGTGCCCCTCTTCCTGTGCTTTAAAGGCGATTCCAACGTTCCTCTTGAAATCTGTTTCCTGCTATTCTGCCTCGCTTTCAAGTCCGCCTCGTTGCCTTCCCTCAACAGATTTTTGGACGATAGTTGTCCTTTATTACTCGGCCAGTTTGTGAATTGCTGTGCCCCTGAGCTCCATTTTTCAACTCGTTTTTGGTGAGCTGACCGCAAGTCCAAAATTTTGGTTCAGGACCTATACTGGTTCCCGGTGGGTGGCTGAGAATTTGGTTAATTCTTCTTCCTGCCGGGAAATTACAGTGATATGTGACCGTCCAAATGCCTAACAGCTACTCTCTCATTGGTTCTCCCTCTTCCCTTTCATCCTCTGCCAAATTGGCAACCTGTGCGAACCAAGAGGTTAAAGGGGCTGTCTCTCCAAGTTGGGAGGTTGATAGTAAAGCAGACGGAAAGTCAAACCGGAGCACCAGGAGAGGGACTATGCGTTGAGTTTTAGAAACCTTTCGTATTCACAGTGTGTCCGTTCTCTAGGTTTCCCGCACATGTTATAGCTGTAGTAATATTCCCTTCAACCTGGAGAGTTCGGACCCATGGAATGGGTGCCATGCATTATTGCTTTAAAGGGTCTGCATTTGCTCACCCAATCTCACCAACCGTCTCAGTCCCAAGTGTCCCTCCTTATGCCACATCCAGCTGTCGTTGTAGATAGGGTCATTCCAGCTTTCATCAGAGACCCTGAAGGAATTGTAAAGAATTTCCCAGGTTTTTTGTTTTGTTTTTGAAATTCCTTTTTATAGTGGGTTTGAGCTGATTCTCGCTGCCATGTTTATGCCAGTCTAGACACACTTGATTCCCTTACGGAGACATATCAATACATAGGTTTTAAGATTCTTACTAGTCAGATATTTTCCTCTGCGGGAAATATGGGGTTTTGAGTCCCTTTCGCTGAGGACGGTGTAGGTCTTGTCTATTCCATAGTTGGTTTTTGGAACGGTACCTGTGCTTATATCAAACTCTGGTTTTATGCATCACCCCACCTCTCCTTCCCCCTTAAGCAGGTATAAGAGTGTTTTCTAAATGTGAGACACTGTTCTCTTTCCTAACTCAGTTCAAGTGTAGCCATGTTTACAGGATCTTCATAAGTGATATCTTATGATAAGTTTCTTTTTCTGTGTGACTTATTTCACTTAGAATCATCGTACCTGAATCCACCCATTTTGCTGCTACTGGTCTTATGACATTGATTTCATGGCTGAGGGATATTCCATCGTACGTAAGTACCACAATTTTTTGAACCATGTTTATATTTTCTGGGATACTTAAGGTGTATCCAAGTTGAGGTCCTTGTATGCAGTGCAGCCCTAAATTTTGGGGTGGCTCTGTCTTATTGATTTTCAGTTTTCCCAAGGTATATTCCCTAGGCTGGTAGTGCCCTTGGCTCTGTAGCTCTGTTCTTTACTTGTTTTAGGGAACAGAATGCACTCCTCCAGAGAGGCAGTTGGCAATTTACATCCCGCCCATCAGCATAACAAGGCTCCCTGTTCTCCAGGGCCTGTCTTGCCTTTCTTGTTCTTACACATTTTGTGGATGTCCCTTTTGACCGGTGGGAAGTGATACTTCTTTGTAGTGCAGATTTGCATTGCCCGCTTGCTTGCTTGGCCAAAAAGGGCGTATGCGTTTTCTCCTGAATATATTCAGGAGAAAACGCATACGCCCTTTTTGGCCAAGTGCATCATTGTCGAAGTTGTGCCCCTCTTCCTGTGCTTTAAAGGCGATTCCAACGTACCTCTTGAAATCTGTTTCCTGCTATTCTGCCTCGCTTTCAAGTCCGCCTCGTTGCCTTCCCTCAACAGATTTTTGGACGATAGTTGTCCTTTATTACTCGGCCAGTTTGTGAATTGCTGTGCCCCTGAGCTCCATTTTTCAACTCGTTTTTGGTGAGCTGACCGCAAGTCCAAAATTTTGGTTCAGGACCTATACTGGTTCCCGGTGGGTGGCTGAGAATTTGGTTAATTCTTCTTCCTGCCGGGAAATTACAGTGATATGTGCCCGTCCAAATGCCTAACAGCTACGCTCTCATTGGTTCTCCCTCTTCCCTTTCATCCTCTGCCTAATTGGCAACCTGTGCGAACCAAGAGGTTAAAGGGGCTGTCTCTCCAAGTTGGGAGGTTGATAGTAAAGCAGACGGAAAGTCAAACCGGAGCACCAGGAGAGGGACTATGCGTTGAGTTTTAGAAACCTTTCGTATTCACAGTGTGTCCGTTCTCTAGGTTTCCCGCACATGTTATAGCTGTAGTAATATTCCCTTCAACCTGGAGAGTTCGGACCCATGGAATGGGTGCCATGCATTATTGCTTTAAAGGGTCTGCATTTGCTCACCCAATCTCACCAACCGTCTCAGTCCCAAGTGCCCCTCCTTATGCCACATCCAGCTGTCGTTGTAGATAGGGTCATTCCAGCTTTCATCAGAGACCCTGAAGGAATTGTAAAGAATTTCCCAGGTTTTTTGTTTTGTTTTTGAAATTCCTTTTTATAGTGGGTTTGAGCTGATTCTCGCTGCCATGTTTATGCCAGTCTAGACACACTTGATTCCCTTACGGAGACATATCAATACATAGGTTTTAAGATTCTTACTAGTCAGATATTTTCCTCTGCGGGAAATATGGGGTTTTGAGTCCCTTTCGCTGAGGACGGTGTAGGTCTTGTCTATTCCATAGTTGGTTTTTGGAACGGTACCTGTGCTTATATCAAACTCTGGTTTTATGCATCACCCCACCTCTCCTTCCCCCTTAAGCAGGTATAAGAGTGTTTTCTAAATGTGAGACACTGTTCTCTTTCCTAACTCAGTTCAAGTGTAGCCATGTTTACAGGATCTTCATAAGTGATATCTTATGATAAGTTTCGTTTTCTGTGTGACTTATTTCACTTAGAATCATCGTACCTGAATCCACCCATTTTGCTGCTACTGGTCTTATGACATTGATTTCATGGCTGAGGGATATTCCATCGTACGTAAGTACCACAATTTTTTGAACCATGTTTATATTTTCTGGGATACTTAAGGTGTATCCAAGTTGAGGTCCTTGTATGCAGTGCAGCCCTAAATTTTGGGGTGGCTCTGTCTTATTGATTTTCAGTTTTCCCAAGGTATATTCCCTAGACTGGTAGTGCCCTTGGCTCTGTAGCTCTGTTCTTTACTTGTTTTAGGGAACAGAATGCACTCCTCCAGAGAGGCAGTTGGCAATTTACATCCCGCCCATCAGCATAACAAGGCTCCCTGTTCTCCAGGGCCTGTCTTGCCTTTCTTGTTCTTACACATTTTGTGGATGTCCCTTTTGACCGGTGGGAAGTGATACTTCTTTGTAGTGCAGATTTGCATTGCCCGCTTGCTTGCTTGGCCAAAAAGGGCGTATGCGTTTTCTCCTGAATATATTCAGGAGAAAACGCATACGCCCTTTTTGGCCAAGTGCATCATTGTCGAAGTTGTGCCCCTCTTCCTGTGCTTTAAAGGCGATTCCAACGTACCTCTTGAAATCTGTTTCCTGCTATTCTGCCTCGCTTTCAAGTCCGCCTCGTTGCCTTCCCTCAACAGATTTTTGGACGATAGTTGTCCTTTATTACTCGGCCAGTTTGTGAATTGCTGTGCCCCTGAGCTCCATTTTTCAACTCGCTTTTGGTGAGCTGACCGCAAGTCCAAAATTTTGGTTCAGGACCTATACTGGTTCCCGGTGGGTGGCTGAGAATTTGGTTAATTCTTCTTCCTGCCGGGAAATTACAGTGATATGTGCCCGTCCAAATGCCTAACAGCTACTCTCTCATTGGTTCTCCCTCTTCCCTTTCATCCTCTGCCAAATTGGCAACCTGTGCGAACCAAGAGGTTAAAGGGGCTGTCTCTCCAAGTTGGGAGGTTGATAGTAAAGCAGACAGAAAGTCAAACCGGAGCACCAGGGGAGGGACTATGCGTTGAGTTTTAGAAACCTTTCGTATTCACAGTGTGTCCGTTCTCTAGGTTTCCCGCACATGTTATAGCTGTAGTAATATTCCCTTCAACCTGGAGAGTTCGGACCCATGGAATGGGTGCCATGCATTATTGCTTTAAAGGGTCTGCATTTGCTCACCCAATCTCACCAATCGTCTCAGTCCCAAGTGTCCCTCCTTATGCCACATCCAGCTGTCGTTGTAGATAGGGTCATTCCAGCCTTCATCAGAGACCCTGAAGGAATTGTAAAGAATTTCCCAGTTTTTTTGTTTTGTTTTTGAAATTCCTTTTTATAGTGGGTTTGAGCTGATTCTCGCTGCCATATTTATGCCAGTCTAGACACACTTGATTCCCTTACGGAGACATATCAATACATAGGTTTTAAGATTCTTACTAGTCAGATATTTTCCTCTGCGGGAAATATGGGGTTTTGAGTCCCTTTCGCTGAGGACGGTGTAGGTCTTGTCTATTCCATAGTTGGTTTTTGGAACGGTACCTGTGCTTATATCAAACTCTGGTTTTATGCATCACCCCACCTCTCCTTCCCCCTTAAGCAGGTATAAGAGTGTTTTCTAAATGTGAGACACTGTTCTCTTTCCTAACTCAGTTCAAGTGTAGCCATGTTTACAGGATCTTCATAAGTGATATCTTATGATAAGTTTCGTTTTCTGTGTGACTTATTTCACTTAGAATCATCGTACCTGAATCCACCCATTTTGCTGCTACTGGTCTTATGACATTGATTTCATGGCTGAGGGATATTCCATCGTACATAAGTACCACAATTTTTTGAACCATGTTTATATTTTCTGGGATACTTAAGGTGTATCCAAGTTGAGGTCCTTGTATGCAGTGCAGCCCTAAATTTTGGGGTGGCTCTGTCTTATTGATTTTCAGTTTTCCCAAGGTATATTCCCTAGACTGGTAGTGCCCTTGGCTCTGTAGCTCTGTTCTTTACTTGTTTTAGGGAACAGAATGCACTCCTCCAGAGAGGCAGTTGGCAATTTACATCCCGCCCATCAGCATAACAAGGCTCCCTGTTCTCCAGGGCCTGTCTTGCCTTTCTTGTTCTTACACATTTTGTGGATGTCCCTTTTGACCGGTGGGAAGTGATACTTCTTTGTAGTGCAGATTTGCATTGCCCGCTTGCTTGCTTGGCCAAAAAGGGCGTATGCGTTTTCTCCTGAATATATTCAGGAGAAAACGCATACGCCCTTTTTGGCCAAGTGCATCATTGTCGAAGTTGTGCCCCTCTTCCTGTGCTTTAAAGGCGATTCCAACGTACCTCTTGAAATCTGTTTCCTGCTATTCTGCCTCGCTTTCAAGTCCGCCTCGTTGCCTTCCCTCAACAGATTTTTGGACGATAGTTGTCCTTTATTACTCGGCCAGTTTGTGAATTGCTGTGCCCCTGAGCTCCATTTTTCAACTCGCTTTTGGTGAGCTGACCGCAAGTCCAAAATTTTGGTTCAGGACCTATACTGGTTCCCGGTGGGTGGCTGAGAATTTGGTTAATTCTTCTTCCTGCCGGGAAATTACAGTGATATGTGCCCGTCCAAATGCCTAACAGCTACTCTCTCATTGGTTCTCCCTCTTCCCTTTCATCCTCTGCCAAATTGGCAACCTGTGCGAACCAAGAGGTTAAAGGGGCTGTCTCTCCAAGTTGGGAGGTTGATAGTAAAGCAGACGGAAAGTCAAACCGGAGCACCAGGGGAGGGACTATGCGTTGAGTTTTAGAAACCTTTCGTAATCACAGTGTGTCCGTTCTCTAGGTTTCCCGCACATGTTATAGCTGTAGTAATATTCCCTTCAACCTGGAGAGTTCGGACCCATGGAATGGGTGCCATGCATTATTGCTTTAAAGGGTCTGCATTTGCTCACCCAATCTCACCAATCGTCTCAGTCCCAAGTGTCCCTCCTTATGCCACATCCAGCTGTCGTTGTAGATAGGGTCATTCCAGCCTTCATCAGAGACCCTGAAGGAATTGTAAAGAATTTCCCAGTTTTTTTGTTTTGTTTTTGAAATTCCTTTTTATAGTGGGTTTGAGCTGATTCTCGCTGCCATGTTTATGCCAGTCTAGACACACTTGATTCCCTTACGGAGACATATCAATACATAGGTTTTAAGATTCTTACTAGTCAGATATTTTCCTCTGCGGGAAATATGGGGTTTTGAGTCCCTTTCGCTGAGGACGGTGTAGGTCTTGTCTATTCCATAGTTGGTTTTTGGAACGGTACCTGTGCTTATATCAAACTCTGGTTTTATGCATCACCCCACCTCTCCTTCCCCCTTAAGCAGGTATAAGAGTATTTTCTAAATCTGAGACACTGTCCTCTTTCCTAACTCAGTTCAAGTGTAGCCATGTTTACAGGATCTTCATAAGTGATATCTTATGATAAGTTTCTTTTTCTGTGTGACTTATTTCACTTAGAATCATCGTACCTGAATCCACCCATTTTGCTGCTACTGGTCTTATGACATTGATTTCATGGCTGAGGGATATTCCATCGTACGTAAGTACCACAATTTTTTGAACCATGTTTATATTTTCTGGGATACTTAAGGTGTATCCAAGTTGAGGTCCTTGTATGCAGTGCAGCCCTAAATTTTGGGGTGGCTCTGTCTTATTGATTTTCAGTTTTCCCAAGGTATATTCCCTAGGCTGGTAGTGCCCTTGGCTCTGTAGCTCTGTTCTTTACTTGTTTTAGGGAACAGAATGCACTCCTCCAGACAGGCAGTTGGCAATTTACATCCCGCCCATCAGCATAACAAGGCTCCCTGTTCTCCAGGGCCTGTCTTGCCTTTCTTGTTCTTACACATTTTGTGGATGTCCCTTTTGACCGGTGGGAAGTGATACTTCTTTGTAGTGCAGATTTGCATTGCCCGCTTGCTTGCTTGGCCAAAAAGGGCGTATGCGTTTTCTCCTGAATATATTCAGGAGAAAACGCATACGCCCTTTTTGGCCAAGTGCATCATTGTCGAAGTTGTGCCCCTCTTCCTGTGCTTTAAAGGCGATTCCAACGTACCTCTTGAAATCTGTTTCCTGCTATTCTGCCTCGCTTTCAAGTCCGCCTCGTTGCCTTCCCTCAACAGATTTTTGGACGATAGTTGTCCTTTATTACTCGGCCAGTTTGTGAATTGCTGTGCCCCTGAGCTCCATTTTTCAACTCGTTTTTGGTGAGCTGACCGCAAGTCCAAAATTTTGGTTCAGGACCTATACTGGTTCCCGGTGGGTGGCTGAGAATTTGGTTAATTCTTCTTCCTGCCAGGAAATTACAGTGATATGTGCCCGTCCAAATGCCTAACAGCTACTCTCTCATTGGTTCTCCCTCTTCCCTTTCATCCTCTGCCAAATTGGCAACCTGTGCGAACCAAGAGGTTAAAGGGGCTGTCTCTCCAAGTTGGGAGGTTGATAGTAAAGCAGACGGAAAGTCAAACCGGAGCACCAGGAGAGGGACTATGCGTTGAGTTTTAGAAACCTTTCGTATTCACAGTGTGTCCGTTCTCTAGGTTTCCCGCACATGTTATAGCTGTAGTAATATTCCCTTCAACCTGGAGAGTTCGGACCCATGGAATGGGTGCCATGCATTATTGCTTTAAAGGGTCTGCATTTGCTCACCCAATCTCACCAATCGTCTCAGTCCCAAGTGTCCCTCCTTATGCCACATCCAGCTGTCGTTGTAGATAGGGTCATTCCAGCTTTCATCAGAGACCCTGAAGGAATTGTAAAGAATTTCCCAGTTTTTTTGTTTTGTTTTTGAAATTCCTTTTTATAGTGGGTTTGAGCTGATTCTCGCTGCCATGTTTATGCCAGTCTAGACACACTTGATTCCCTTACGGAGACATATCAATACATAGGTTTTAAGATTCTTACTAGTCAGATATTTTCCTCTGCGGGAAATATGGGGTTTTGAGTCCCTTTCGCTGAGGACGGTGTAGGTCTTGTGTATTCCATAGTTGGTTTTTGGAACGGTACCTGTGCTTATATCAAACTCTGGTTTTATGCATCACCCCACCTCTCCTTCCCCCTTAAGCAGGTATAAGAGTGTTTTCTAAATGTGAGACACTGTTCTCTTTCATAACTCAGTTCAAGTGTAGCCATGTTTACAGGATCTTCATAAGTGATATCTTATGATAAGTTTCTTTTTCTGTGTGACTTATTTCACTTAGAATCATCGTACCTGAATCCACCCATTTTGCTGCTACTGGTCTTATGACATTGATTTCATGGCTGAGGGATATTCCATCGTATGTAAGTACCACAATTTTTTTTTTTTTTTTTTTGTGGTATGCGGGCCTCTCACTGTTGTGGCCTCTCCCGTTGCGGAGCACAGGCTCCGGACGCGCAGGCTCAGCAGCCATGGCTCACGGGCCCAGCCGCTCCGCGGCATATGGGATCCTCCCAGACCGGGGCACGAACCCGTATCCCCTGCATCGGCAGGCGGACTCTCAACCACTGCGCCACCAGGGAGGCCCAGTACCACAATTTTTTGAACCATGTTTATATTTTCTGGGATACTTAAGGTGTATCCAAGTTGAGGTCCTTGTATGCAGTGCAGCCCTAAATTTTGGGGTGGCTCTGTCTTATTGATTTTCAGTTTTCCCAAGGTATATTCCCTAGACTGGTAGTGCCCTTGGCTCTGTAGCTCTGTTCTTTACTTGTTTTAGGGAACAGAATGCACTCCTCCAGAGAGGCAGTTGACAATTTACATCCCGCCCATCAGCATAACAAGGCTCCCTGTTCTCCAGGGCCTGTCTTGCCTTTCTTGTTCTTACACATTTTGTGGATGTCCCTTTTGACCGGTGGGAAGTGATACTTCTTTGTAGTGCAGATTTGCATTGCCCGCTTGCTTGCTTGGCCAAAAAGGGCGTATGCGTTTTCTCCTGAATATATTCAGGAGAAAACGCATACGCCCTTTTTGGCCAAGTGCATCATTGTCGAAGTTGTGCCCCTCTTCCTGTGCTTTAAAGGCGATTCCAATGTACCTCTTGAAATCTGTTTCCTGCTATTCTGCCTCGCTTTCAAGTCCGCCTCGTTGCCTTCCCTCAACAGATTTTTGGACGATAGTTGTCCTTTATTACTCGGCCAGTTTGTGAATTGCTGTGCCCCTGAGCTCCATTTTTCAACTCGTTTTCGGTGAGCTGACCGCAAGTCCAAAATTTTGGTTCAGGACCTATACTGGTTCCCGGTGGGTGGCTGAGAATTTGGTTAATTCTTCTCCTGCTGGGAAATTACAGTGATATGTGCCCGTCCAAATGCCTAACAGCTACTCTCTCATTGGTTCTCCCTCTTCCCTTTCATCCTCTGCCAAATTGGCAACCTGTGCGAACCAAGAGGTTAAAGGGGCTGTCTCTCCAAGTTGGGAGGTTGATAGTAAAGCAGACGGAAAGTCAAACCGGAGCACCAGGAGAGGGACTATGCGTTGAGTTTTAGAAACCTTTCGTATTCACAGTGTGTCCGTTCTCTAGGTTTCCCGCACATGTTATAGCTGTAGTAATATTTCCTTCAACCTGGAGAGTTCGGACCCATGGAATGGGTGCCATGCATTATTGCTTTAAACGGTCTGCATTTGCTCACCCAATCTCACCAATCGTCTCAGTCCCAAGTGTCCCTCCTTATGCCACATCCAGCTGTCGTTGTAGATAGGGTCATTCCAGCCTTCATCAGAGAACCTGAAGGAATTGTAAAGAATTTCCCAGTTTTTTTGTTTTGTTTTTGAAATTCCTTTTTATAGTGGGTTTGAGCTGATTCTCGCTGCCATGTTTATGCCAGTCTAGACACACTTGATTCCCTTACGGAGACATATCAATACATAGGTTTTAAGATTCTTACTAGTCAGATATTTTCCTCTGCGGGAAATATGGGGTTTTGAGTCCCTTTCGCTGAGGACGGTGTAGGTCTTGTCTATTCCATAGTTGGTTTTTGGAACGGTACCTGTGCTTATATCAAACTCTGGTTTTATGCATCACCCCACCTCTCCTTCCCCCTTAAGCAGGTATAAGAGTGTTTTCTAAATCTGAGACACTGTCCTCTTTCCTAACTCAGTTCAAGTGTAGCCATGTTTACAGGATCTTCATAAGTGATATCTTATGATAAGTTTCTTTTTCTGTGTGACTTATTTCACTTAGAATCATCGTACCTGAATCCACCCATTTTGCTGCTACTGGTCTTATGACATTGATTTCATGGCTGAGGGATATTCCATCGTACGTAAGTACCACAATTTTTTGAACCATGTTTATATTTTCTGGGATACTTAAGGTGTATCCAAGTTGAGGTCCTTGTATGCAGTGCAGCCCTAAATTTTGGGGTGGCTCTGTCTTATTGATTTTCAGTTTTCCCAAGGTATATTCCCTAGGCTGGTAGTGCCCTTGGCTCTGTAGCTCTGTTCTTTACTTGTTTTAGGGAACAGAATGCACTCCTCCAGAGAGGCAGTTGGCAATTTACATCCCGCCCATAAGCAAAACAAGGCTCCCTGTTCTCCAGGGCCTGTCTTGCCTTTCTTGTTCTTACACATTTTGTGGATGTCCCTTTTGACCGGTGGGAAATGATACTTCTTTGTAGTGCAGATTTGCATTGCCCGCTTGCTTGCTTGGCCAAAAAGGGCGTATGCGTTTTCTCCTGAATATATTCAGGAGAAAACGCATACGCCCTTTTTGGCCAAGTGCATCATTGTCGAAGTTGTGCCCCTCTTCCTGTGCTTTAAAGGCGATTCCAACGTACCTCTTGAAATCTGTTTCCTGCTATTCTGCCTCGCTTTCAAGTCCGCCTCGTTGCCTTCCCTCAACAGATTTTTGGACGATAGTTGTCCTTTATTACTCGGCCAGTTTGTGAATTGCTGTGCCCCTGAGCTCCATTTTTCAACTCGCTTTTGGTGAGCTGACCGCAAGTCCAAAATTTTGGTTCAGGACCTATACTGGTTCCCGGTGGGTGGCTGAGAATTTGGTTAATTCTTCTTCCTGCCGGGAAATTACAGTGATATGTGCCCGTCCAAATGCCTAACAGCTACTCTCTCATTGGTTCTCCCTCTTCCCTTTCATCCTCTGCCAAATTGGCAACCTGTGCGGACCAAGAGGTTAAAGGGGCTGTCTCTCCAAGTTGGGAGGTTGATAGTAAAGCAGACGGAAAGTCAAACCGGAGCACCAGGAGAGGGACTATGCATTGAGTTTTAGAAACCTTTCGTATTCACAGTGTGTCCGTTCTCTAGGTTTCCCGCACATGTTATAGCTGTAGTAATATTCCCTTCAACCTGGAGAGTTCGGACCCATGGAATGGGTGCCATGCATTATTGCTTTAAAGGGTCTGCATTTGCTCACCCAATCTCACCAATCGTCTCAGTCCCAAGTGTCCCTCCTTATGCCACATCCAGCTGTCATTGTAGATAGGGTCATTCCAGCCTTCATCAGAGACCCTGAAGGAATTGTAAAGAATTTCCCAGTTTTTTTGTTTTGTTTTTGAAATTCCTTTTTATAGTGGGTTTGAGCTGATTCTCGCTGCCATGTTTATGCCAGTCTAGACACACTTGATTCCCTTACGGAGACATATCAATACATAGGTTTTAAGATTCTTACTAGTCAGATATTTTCCTCTGCGGGAAATATGGGGTTTTGAGTCCCTTTCGCTGAGGATGGTGTAGGTCTTGTCTATTCCATAGTTGGTTTTTGGAACGGTACCTGTGCTTATATCAAACTCTGGTTTTATGCATCACCCCACCTCTCCTTCCCCCTTAAGCAGGTATAAGAGTGTTTTCTAAATGTGAGACACTGTCCTCTTTCCTAACTCAGTTCAAGTGTAGCCATGGTTACAGGATCTTCATAAGTGATATCTTATGATAAGTTTCTTTTTCTGTGTGACTTATTTCACTTAGAATCATCGTACCTGAATCCACCCATTTTGCTGCTACTGGTCTTATGACATTGATTTCATGGCTGAGGGATATTCCATCGTACGTAAGTACCACAATTTTTTGAACCATGTTTATATTTTCTGGGATACTTAAGGTGTATCCAAGTTGAGGTCCTTGTATGCAGTGCAGCCCTAAATTTTGGGGTGGCTCTGTCTTATTGATTTTCAGTTTTCCCAAGGTATATTCCCTAGGCTGGTAGTGCCCTTGGCTCTGTAGCTCTGTTCTTTACTTGTTTTAGGGAACAGACTGCACTCCTCCAGAGAGGCAGTTGGCAATTTACATCCCGCCCATCAGCATAACAAGGCTCCCTGTTCTCCAGGGCCTGTCTTGCCTTTCTTCTTCTTACACATTTTGTGGATGTCCCTTTTGACCGGTGGGAAGTGATACTTCTTTGTAGTGCAGATTTGCATTGCCCGCTTGCTTGCTTGGCCAAAAAGGGCGTATGCGTTTTCTCCTGAATATATTCAGGAGAAAACGCATACGCCCTTTTTGGCCAAGTGCATCATTGTCGAAGTTGTGCCCCTCTTCCTGTGCTTTAAAGGTGATTCCAACGTACCTCTTGAAATCTGTTTCCTGCTATTCTGCCTCGCTTTCAAGTCCGCCTCGTTGCCTTCCCTCAACAGATTTTTGGACGATAGTTGTCCTTTATTACTCGGCCAGTTTGTGAATTGCTGTGCCCCTGAGCTCCATTTTTCAACTCGTTTTTGGTGAGCTGACCGCAAGTCCAAAATTTTGGTTCAGGACCTATACTGGTTCCCGGTGGGTGGCTGAGAATTTGGTTAATTCTTCTTCCTGCCGGGAAATTACAGTGATATGTGCCCGTCCAAATGCCTAACAGCTACTCTCTCATTGGTTCTCCCTCTTCCCTTTCATCCTCTGCCAAATTGGCAACCTGTGCGAACCAAGAGGTTAAAGGGGCTGTCTCTCCAAGTTGGGAGGTTGATAGTAAAGCAGACGGAAAGTCAAACCGGAGCACCAGGAGAGGGACTATGCGTTGAGTTTTAGAAACCTTTTGTATTCACAGTGTGTCCGTTCTCTAGGTTTCCCGCACTTGTTATAGCTGTAGTAATATTCCCTTCAACCTGGAGAGTTCGGACCCATGGAATGGGTGCCATGCATTTTTGCTTTAAAGGGTCTGCATTTGCTCACCCAATCTCACCAATCGTCTCAGTCCCAAGTGTCCCTCCTTATGCCACATCCAGCTGTCGTTGTAGATAGGGTCATTCCAGCCTTCATCAGAGACCCTGAAGGAATTGTAAAGAATTTCCCAGTTTTTTTGTTTTGTTTTTGAAATTCCTTTTTATAGTGGGTTTGAGCTGATTCTCGCTGCCATGTTTATGCCAGTCTAGACACACTTGATTCCCTTACGGAGACATATCAATACATAGGTTTTAAGATTCTTACTAGTCAGATATTTTCCTCTGCGGGAAATATGGGGTTTTGAGTCCCTTTCGCTGAGGACGGTGTAGGTCTTGTCTATTCCATAGTTGGTTTTTGGAACGGTACCTGTGCTTATATCAAACTCTGGTTTTATGCATCACCCCACCTCTCCTTCCCCCTTAAGCAGGTATAAGAGTGTTTTCTAAATGTGAGACACTGTCCTCTTTCCTAACTCAGTTCAAGTGTAGCCATTTTTACAGGATTTTCATAAGTGATATCTTATGATAAGTTTCTTTTTCTGTGTGACTTATTTCACTTAGAATCATCGTACCTGAATCCACCCATTTTGCTGCTACTGGTCTTATGACATTGATTTCATGGCTGAGGGATATTCCATCGTACGTAAGTACCACAATTTTTTGAACCATGTTTATATTTTCTGGGATACTTAAGGTGTATCCAAGTTGAGGTCCTTGTATGCAGTGCAGCCCTAAATTTTGGGGTGGCTCTGTCTTATTGATTTTCAGTTTTCCCAAGGTATATTCCCTAGACTGGTAGTGCCCTTGGCTCTGTAGCTCTGTTCTTTACTTGTTTTAGGGAACAGAATGCACTCCTCCAGAGAGGCAGTTGGCAATTTACATCCCGCCCATCAGCATAACAAGGCTCCCTGTTCTCCAGGGCCTGTCTTGCCTTTCTTGTTCTTACACATTTTGTGGATGTCCCTTTTGACCGGTGGGAAGTGATACTTCTTTGTAGTGCAGATTTGCATTGCCCGCTTGCTTGCTTGGCCAAAAAGGGCGTATGCGTTTTCTCCTGAATATATTCAGGAGAAAACGCATACGCCCTTTTTGGCCAAGTGCATCATTGTCGAAGTTGTGCCCCTCTTCCTGTGCTTTAAAGGCGATTCCAACGTACCTCTTGAAATCTGTTTCCTGCTATTCTGCCTCGCTTTCAAGTCCGCCTCGTTGCCTTCCCTCAACAGATTTTTGGACGATAGTTGTCCTTTATTACTCGGCCAGTTTGTGAATTGCTGTGCCCCTGAGCTCCATTTTTCAACTCGCTTTTGGTGAGCTGACCGCAAGTCCAAAATTTTGGTTCAGGACCTATACTGGTTCCCGGTGGGTGGCTGAGAATTTGGTTAATTCTTCTTCCTGCCGGGAAATTACAGTGATATGTGCCCGTCCAAATGCCTAACAGCTACTCACTCATTGGTTCTCCCTCTTCCCTTTCATCCTCTGCCAAATTGGCAACCTGTGCGAACCAAGAGGTTAAAGGGGCTGTCTCTCCAAGTTGGGAGGTTGATAGTAAAGCAGACGGAAAGTCAAACCGGAGCACCAGGGGAGGGACTATGCGTTGAGTTTTAGAAACCTTTCGTATTCACAGTGTGTCCGTTCTCTAGGTTTCCCGCACATGTTATAGCTGTAGTAATATTCCCTTCAACCTGGAGAGTTCGGACCCATGGAATGGGTGCCATGCATTATTGCTTTAAAGGGTCTGCATTTGCTCACCCAATCTCACCAATCGTCTCAGTCCCAAGAGTCCCTCCTTATGCCACATCCAGCTGTCGTTGTAGATAGGGTCATTCCAGCCTTCATCAGAGACCCTGAAAGAATTGTAAAGAATTTCCCAGTTTTTTTGTTTTGTTTTTGAAATTCCTTTTTATAGTGGGTTTGAGCTGATTCTCGCTGCCATGTTTATGCCAGTCTAGACACACTTGATTGCCTTACGGAGACATATCAATACATAGGTTTTAAGATTCTTACTAGTCAGATATTTTCCTCTGCGGGAAATATGGGGTTTTGAGTCCCTTTCGCTGAGGACGGTGTAGGTCTTGTCTATTCCATAGTTGGTTTCTGGAACGGTACCTGTGCTTATATCAAACTCTGGTTTTATGCATCACCCCACCTCTCCTTCCCCCTTAAGCAGGTATAAGAGTGTTTTCTAAATGTGAGACACTGTTCTCTTTCCTAACTCAGTTCAAGTGTAGCCATGTTTACAAGATCTTCATAAGTGATATCTTATGATAAGTTTCTTTTTCTGTGTGACTTATTTCACTTAGAATCATCGTACCTGAATCCACCCATTTTGCTGCTACTGGTCTTATGACATTGATTTCATGGCTGAGGGATATTCCATCGTACGTAAGTACCACAATTTTTTGAACCATGTTTATATTTTCTGGGATACTTAAGGTGTATCCAAGTTGAGGTCCTTGTATGCAGTGCAGCCCTAAATTTTGGGGTGGCTCTGTCTTATTGATTTTCAGTTTTCCCAAGGTATATTCCCTAGACTGGTAGTGCCCTTGGCTCTGTAGCTCTGTTCTTTACTTGTTTTAGGGAACAGAATGCACTCCTCCAGAGAGGCAGTTGGCAATTTACATCCCGCCCATCAGCATAACAAGGCTCCCTGTTCTCCAGGGCCTGTCTTGCCTTTCTTGTTCTTACACATTTTGTGGATGTCCCTTTTGACCGGTGGGAAGTGATACTTCTTTGTAGTGCAGATTTGCATTGCCCGCTTGCTTGCTTGGCCAAAAAGGGCGTATGCGTTTTCTCCTGAATATATTCAGGAGAAAACGCATACGCCCTTTTTGGCCAAGTGCATCATTGTCGAAGTTGTGCCCCTCTTCCTGTGCTTTAAAGGCGATTCCAACGTACCTCTTGAAATCTGTTTCCTGCTATTCTGCCTCGCTTTCAAGTCCGCCTCGTTGCCTTCCCTCAACAGATTTTTGGACGATAGTTGTCCTTTATTACTCGGCCAGTTTGTGAATTGCTGTGCCCCTGAGCTCCATTTTTCAACTCGTTTTTGGTGAGCTGACCGCAAGTCCAAAATTTTGGTTCAGGACCTATACTGGTTCCCGGTGGGTGGCTGAGAATTTGGTTAATTCTTCTTCCTGCCGGGAAATTACAGTGATATGTGCCCGTCCAAATGCCTAACAGCTACTCTCTCATTGGTTCTCCCTCTTCCCTTTCATCCTCTGCCAAATTGGCAACCTGTGCGAACCAAGAGGTTAAAGGGGCTGTCTCTCCAAGTTGGGAGGTTGATAGTAAAGCAGACGGAAAGTCAAACCGGAGCACCAGGAGAGGGACTATGCGTTGAGTTTTAGAAACCTTTCGTATTCACAGTGTGTCCGTTCTCTAGGTTTCCCGCACATGTTATAGCTGTAGTAATATTCCCTTCAACCTGGAGAGTTCGGACCCATGGAATGGGTGCCATGCATTATTGCTTTAAAGGGTCTGCATTTGCTCACCCAATCTCACCAACCGTCTCAGTCCCAAGTGTCCCTCCTTATGCCACAGCCAGCTGTCGTTGTAGATAGGGTCATTCCAGCTTTCATCAGAGACCCTGAAGGAATTGTAAAGAATTTCCCAGTTTTTTTGTTTTGTTTTTGAAATTCCTTTTTATAGTGGGTTTGAGCTGATTCTCGCTGCCATGTTTATGCCAGTCTAGACACACTTGATTCCCTTACGGAGACATATCAATACATAGGTTTTAAGATTCTTACTAGTCAGATATTTTCCTCTGCGGGAAATATGGGGTTTTGAGTCCCTTTCGCTGAGGACGGTGTAGGTCTTGTCTATTCCATAGTTGGTTTTTGGAATGGTACCTGTGCTTATATCAAACTCTGGTTTTATGCATCACCCCACCTCTCCTTCCCCCTTAAGCAGGTATAAGAGTGTTTTCTAAATCTGAGACACTGTCCTCTTTCCTAACTCAGTTCAAGTGTAGCCATGTTTACAGGATCTTCATAAGTGATATCTTATGATAAGTTTCTTTTTCTGTGTGACTTATTTCACTTAGAATCATCGTACCTGAATCCACCCATTTTGCTGCTACTGGTCTTATGACATTGATTTCATGGCTGAGGGATATTCCATCGTACGTAAGTACCACAATTTTTTGAACCATGTTTATATTTTCTGGGATACTTAAGGTGTATCCAAGTTGAGGTCCTTGTATGCAGTGCAGCCCTAAATTTTGGGGTGGCTCTGTCTTATTGATTTTCAGTTTTCCCAAGGTATATTCCCTAGGCTGGTAGTGCCCTTGGCTCTGTAGCTCTGTTCTTTACTTGTTTTAGGGAACAGAATGCACTCCTCCAGAGAGGCAGTTGGCAATTTACATCCCGCCCATCAGCATAACAAGGCTCCCTGTTCTCCAGGGCCTGTCTTGCCTTTCTTGTTCTTACACATTTTGTGGATGTCCCTTTTGACCGGTGGGAAGTGATACTTCTTTGTAGTGCAGATTTGCATTGCCCGCTTGCTTGCTTGGCCAAAAAGGGCGTATGCGTTTTCTCCTGAATATATTCAGGAGAAAACGCATACGCCCTTTTTGGCCAAGTGCATCATTGTCGAAGTTGTGCCCCTCTTCCTGTGCTTTAAAGGCGATTCCAACGTACCTCTTGAAATCTGTTTCCTGCTATTCTGCCTCGCTTTCAAGTCCGCCTCGTTGCCTTCCCTCAACAGATTTTTGGACGATAGTTGTCCTTTATTACTCGGCCAGTTTGTGAATTGCTGTGCCCCTGAGCTCCATTTTTCAACTCGCTTTTGGTGAGCTGACCGCAAGTCCAAAATTTTGATTCAGGACCTATACTGGTTCCCGGTGGGTGGCTGAGAATTTGGTTAATTCTTCTTCCTGCCGGGAAATTACAGTGATATGTGCCCGTCCAAATGCCTAACAGCTACTCTCTCATTGGTTCTCCCTCTTCCCTTTCATCCTCTGCCAAATTGGCAACCTGTGCGAACCAAGAGGTTAAAGGGGCTGTCTCTCCAAGTTGGGAGGTTGATAGTAAAGCAGACGGAAAGTCAAACCGGAGCACCAGGAGAGGGACTATGCGTTGAGTTTTAGAAATCTTTCGTATTCACAGTGTGTCCGTTCTCTAGGTTTCCCGCACATGTTATAGCTGTAGTAATATTCCCTTCAACCTGGAGAGTTCGGACCCATGGAATGGGTGCCATGCATTATTGCTTTAAAGGGTCTGCATTTGCTCACCTATCTCAGCAACCGTCTCAGTCCCAAGTGTCCCTCCTTATGCCACATCCAGCTGTCGTTGTAGATAGGGTCATTCCAGCTTTCATCAGAGACCCTGAAGGAATTGTAAAGAATTTCCCAGTTTTTTTGTTTTGTTTTTGAAATTCCTTTTTATAGTGGGTTTGAGCTGATTCTCGCTGCCATGTTTATGCCAGTCTAGACACACTTGATTCCCTTACGGAGACATATCAATACATAGGTTTTAAGATTCTTACTAGTCAGATATTTTCCTCTGCGGGAAATATGGGGTTTTGAGTCCCTTTCGCTGAGGACGGTGTAGGTCTTGTCTATTCCATAGCTGGTTTTTGGAACGGTACCTGTGCTTATATCAAACTCTGGTTTTATGCATCACCCCACCTCTCCTTCCCCCTTAAGCAGGTATAAGAGTGTTTTCTAAATGTGAGACACTGTCCTCTTTCCTAACTCAGTTCAAGTGTAGCCATGTTTACAGGATCTTCATAAGTGATATCTTATGATAAGTTTCTTTTTCTGTGTGACTTATTTCACTTAGAATCATCGTACCTGAATCCACCCATTTTGCTGCTACTGGTCTTATGACATTGATTTCATGGCTGAGGGATATTCCATCGTACGTAAGTACCACAATTTTTTGAACCATGTTTATATTTTCTGGGATACTTAAGGTGTATCCAAGTTGAGGTCCTTGTATGCAGTGCAGCCCTAAATTTTGTGGTGGCTCTATCTTATTGATTTTCAGTTTTCCCAAGGTATATTCCCTAGACTGGTAGTGCCCTTGGCTCTGTAGCTCTGTTGTTTACTTGTTTTAGGGAACAGAATGCACTCCTCCAGAGAGGCAGTTGGCAATTTACATCCCGCCCATCAGCATAACAAGGCTCCCTGTTCTCCAGGGCCTGTCTTGCCTTTCTTGTTCTTACACATTTTGTGGATGTCCCTTTTGACCGGTGGGAAGTGATACTTCTTTGTAGTGCAGATTTGCATTGCCCGCTTGCTTGCTTGGCCAAAAAGGGCGTATGCGTTTTCTCCTGAATATATTCAGGAGAAAACGCATACGCCCTTTTTGGCCAAGTGCATCATTGTCGAAGTTGTGCCCCTCTTCCTGTGCTTTAAAGGCGATTCCAACGTACCTCTTGAAATCTGTTTCCTGCTATTCTGCCTCGCTTTCAAGTCCGCCTCGTTGCCTTCCCTCAACAGATTTTTGGACGATAGTTGTCCTTTATTACTCGGCCAGTTTGTGAATTGCTGTGCCCCTGAGCTCCATTTTTCAACTCGTTTTTGGTGAGCTGACCGCAAGTCCAAAATTTTGGTTCAGGACCTATACTGGTTCCCGGTGGGTGCCTGAGAATTTGGTTAATTCTTCTTCCTGCCGGGAAATTACAGTGATATGTGCCCGTCCAAATGCCTAACAGCTACTCTCTCATTGGTTCTCCCTCTTCCCTTTCATCCTCTGCCAAATTGGCAACGTGTGCGAACCAAGAGGTTAAAGGGGCTGTCTCTCCAAGTTGGGAGGTTGATAGTAAAGCAGACGGAAAGTCAAACCGGAGCACCAGGAGAGGGACTATGCGTTGAGTTTTAGAAACCTTTCGTATTCACAGTGTGTCCGTTCTCTAGGTTTCCCGCACATGTTATAGCTGTAGTAATATTCCCTTCAACATGGAGAGTTCGGACCCATGGAATGGGTGCCATGCATTATTGCTTTAAAGGGTCTGCGTTTGCTCACCCAATCTCACCAATCGTCTCAGTCCCAAGTGTCCCTCCTTATGCCACATCCAGCTGTCGTTGTAGATAGGGTCATTCCAGCTTTCATCAGAGACCCTGAAGGAATTGTAAAGAATTTCCCAGTTTTTTTGTTTTGTTTTTGAAATTCCTTTTTATAGTGGGTTTGAGCTGATTCTCGCTGCCATGTTTATGCCAGTCTAGACACACTTGATTCCCTTATGGAGACATATCAATACATAGGTTTTAAGATTCTTACTAGTCAGATATTTTCCTCTGCGGGAAATATGGGGTTTTGAGTCCCTTTCGCTGAGGACGGTGTAGGTCTTGTCTATTCCATAGTTGGTTTTTGGAACGGTACCTGTGCTTATATCAAACTCTGGTTTTATGCATCACCCCACCTCTCCTTCCCCCTTAAGCAGGTATAAGAGTGTTTTCTAAATGTGAGACACTGTTCTCTTTCCTAACTCAGTTCAAGTGTAGCCATGTTTACAGGATCTTCATAAGTGATATCTTATGATAAGTTTCTTTTTCTGTGTGACTTATTTCACTTAGAATCATCGTACCTGAATCCACCCATTTTGCTGCTACTGGTCTTATGACATTGATTTCATGGCTGAGGGATATTCCATCGTACGTAAGTACCACAATTTTTTGAACCATGTTTATATTTTCTGGGATACTTAAGGTGTATCCAAGTTGAGGTCCTTGTATGCAGTGCAGCCCTAAATTTTGGGGTGGCTCTGTCTTATTGATTTTCAGTTTTCCCAAGGTATATTCCCTAGGCTGGTAGTGCCCTTGGCTCTGTAGCTCTGTTCTTTACTTGTTTTAGGGAACAGAATGCACTCCTCCAGAGAGGCAGTTGGCAATTTACATCCCGCCCATCAGCATAACAAGGCTCCCTGTTCTCCAGGGCCTGTCTTGCCTTTCTTGTTCTTACACATTTTGTGGATGTCCCTTTTGACCGGTGGGAAGTGATACTTCTTTGTAGTGCAGATTTGCATTGCCCGCTTGCTTGCTTGGCCAAAAAGGGCGTATGCGTTTTCTCCTGAATATATTCAGGAGAAAACGCATACGCCCTTTTTGGCCAAGTGCATCATTGTCGAAGTTGTGCCCCTCTTCCTGTGCTTTAAAGGCGATTCCAACGTACCTCTTGAAATCTGTTTCCTGCTATTCTGCCTCGCTTTCAAGTCCGCCTCGTTGCCTTCCCTCAACAGATTTTTGGACGATAGTTGTCCTTTATTACTTGGCCAGTTTGTGAATTGCTGTGCCCCTGAGCTCCATTTTTCAACTCGTTTTTGGTGAGCTGACCGCAAGTCCAAAATTTTGGTTCAGGACCTATACTGGTTCCCGGTGGGTGGCTGAGAATTTGGTTAATTCTTCTTCCTGCCGGGAAATTACAGTGATATGTGCCCGTCCAAATGCCTAACAGCTACTCTCTCATTGGTTCTCCCTCTTCCCTTTCATCCTCTGCCAAATTGGCAACGTGTGCGAACCAAGAGGTTAAAGGGGCTGTCTCTCCAAGTTGGGAGGTTGATAGTAAAGCAGACGGAAAGTCAAACCAGAGCACCAGGAGAGGGACTATGCGTTGAGTTTTAGAAACCTTTCGTATTCACAGTGTGTCCATTCTCTAGGTTTCCCGCACATGTTATAGCTGTAGTAATATTCCCTTCAACCTGGAGAGTTCGGACCCATGGAATGGGTGCCATGCATTATTGCTTTAAAGGGTCTGCATTTGCTCACCCAATCTCACCAACCGTCTCAGTCCCAAGTGTCCCTCCTTATGCCACATCCAGCTGTCGTTGTAGATAGGGTCATTCCAGCTTTCATCAGAGACCCTGAAGGAATTGTAAAGAATTTCCCAGTTTTTTTGGTTTGTTTTTGAAATTCCTTTTTATAGTGGGTTTGAGCTGATTCTCGCTGCCATGTTTATGCCAGTCTAGACACACTTGATTCCCTTACGGAGACATATCAATACATAGGTTTTAAGATTCTTACTAGTCAGATATTTTCCTCTGCGGGAAATATGGGGTTTTGAGTCCCTTTCGCTGAGGACGGTGTAGGTCTTGTCTATTCCATAGTTGGTTTTTGGAACGGTACCTGTGCTTATATCAAACTCTGGTTTTATGCATCACCCCACCTCTCCTTCCCCCTTAAGCAGGTATAAGAGTGTTTTCTAAATGTGAGACACTGTCCTCTTTCCTAACTCAGTTCAAGTGTAGCCATGTTTACAGGATCTTCATAAGTGATATCTTATGATAAGTTTCTTTTTCTGTGTGACTTATTTCACTTAGAATCATCGTACCTGAATCCACCCATTTTGCTGCTACTGGTCTTATGACATTGATTTCATGGCTGAGGGATATTCCATCGTACGTAAGTACCACAATTTTTTGAACCATGTTTATATTTTCTGGGATACTTAAGGTGTATCCAAGTTGAGGTCCTTGTATGCAGTGCAGCCCTAAATTTTGTGGTGGCTCTGTCTTATTGATTTTCAGTTTTCCCAAGGTATATTCCCTAGACTGGTAGTGCCCTTGGCTCTGTAGCTCTGTTCTTTACTTGTTTTAGGGAACAGAATGCACTCCTCCAGAGAGGCAGTTGGCAATTTACATCCCGCCCATCAGCATAACAAGGCTCCCTGTTCTCCAGGGCCTGTCTTGCCTTTCTTGTTCTTACACATTTTGTGGATGTCCCTTTTGACCGGTGGGAAGTGATACTTCTTTGTAGTGCAGATTTGCATTGCCCGCTTGCTTGCTTGGCCAAAAAGGGCGTATGCGTTTTCTCCTGAATATATTCAGGAGAAAACGCATACGCCCTTTTTGGCCAAGTGCATCATTGTCGAAGTTGTGCCCCTCTTCCTGTGCTTTAAAGGCGATTCCAACGTACCTCTTGAAATCTGTTTCCTGCTATTCTGCCTCGCTTTCAAGTCCGCCTCGTTGCCTTCCCTCAACAGATTTTTGGACGATAGTTGTCCTTTATTACTCGGCCAGTTTGTGAATTGCTGTGCCCCTGAGCTCCATTTTTCAACTCGTTTTTGGTGAGCTGACCGCAAGTCCAAAATTTTGGTTCAGGACCTATACTGGTTCCCGGTGGGTGGCTGAGAATTTGGTTAATTCTTCTTCCTGCCGGGAAATTACAGTGATATGTGCCCGTCCAAATGCCTAACAGCTACTCTCTCATTGGTTCTCCCTCTTCCCTTTCATCCTCTGCCAAATTGGCAACCTGTGCGAACCAAGAGGTTAAAGGGGCTGTCTCTCCAAGTTGGGAGGTTGATAGTAAAGCAGACGGAAAGTCAAACCGGAGCACCAGGAGAGGGACTATGCGTTGAGTTTTAGAAACCTTTCGTATTCACAGTGTGTCCGTTCTCTAGGTTTCCCGCACATGTTATAGCTGTAGTAATATTCCCTTCAACCTGGAGAGTACGGACCCATGGAATGGGTGCCATGCATTATTGCTTTAAAGGGTCTGCATTTGCTCACCCAATCTCACCAACCGTCTCAGTCCCAAGTGTCCCTCCTTATGCCACATCCAGCTGTCGTTGTAGATAGGGTCATTCCAGCTTTCATCAGAGACCCTGAAGGAATTGTAAAGAATTTCCCAGTTTTTTTGTTTTGTTTTTGAAATTCCTTTTTATAGTGGGTTTGAGCTGATTCTCGCTGCCATGTTTATGCCAGTCTAGACACACTTGATTCCCTTACGGAGACATATCAATACATAGGTTTTAAGATTCTTACTAGTCAGATATTTTCCTCTGCGGGAAATATGGGGTTTTGAGTCCCTTTCGCTGAGGACGGTGTAGGTCTTGTCTATTCCATAGTTGGTTTTTGGAACGGTACCTGTGCTTATATCAAACTCTGGTTTTATGCATCACCCCACCTCTCCTTCCCCCTTAAGCAGGTATAAGAGTGTTTTCTAAATGTCAGACACTGTCCTCTTTCCTAACTCAGTTCAAGTGTAGCCATGTTTACAGGATCTTCATAAGTGATATCTTATGATAAGTTTCTTTTTCTGTGTGACTTATTTCACTTAGAATCATCGTACCTGAATCCACCCATTTTGCTGCTACTGGTCTTATGACATTGATTTCATGGCTGAGGGATATCCCATCGTACGTAAGTACCACAATTTTTTGAACCATGTTTATATTTTCTGGGATACTTAAGGTGTATCCAAGTTGAGGTCCTTGTATGCAGTGCAGCCCTAAATTTTGTGGTGGCTCTGTCTTATTGATTTTCAGTTTTCCCAAGGTATATTCCCTAGACTGGTAGTGCCCTTGGCTCTGTAGCTCTGTTCTTTACTTGTTTTAGGGAACAGAATGCACTCCTCCAGAGAGGCAGTTGGCAATTTATATCCCGCCCATCAGCATAACAAGGCTCCCTGTTCTCCAGGGCCTGTCTTGCCTTTCTTGTTCTTACACATTTTGTGGATGTCCCTTTTGACCGGTGGGAAGTGATACTTCTTTGTAGTGCAGATTTGCATTGCCCGCTTGCTTGCTTGGCCAAAAAGGGCGTATGCGTTTTCTCCTGAATATATTCAGGAGAAAACGCATACGCCCTTTTTGGCCAAGTGCATCATTGTCGAAGTTGTGCCCCTCTTCCTGTGCTTTAAAGGCGATTCCAACGTACCTCTTGAAATCTGTTTCCTGCTATTCTGCCTCGCTTTCAAGTCCGCCTCATTGCCTTCCCTCAACAGATTTTTGGACGATAGTTGTCCTTTATTACTCGGCCAGTTTGTGAATTGCTGTGCCCCTGAGCTCCATTTTTCAACTCGTTTTTGGTGAGCTGACCGCAAGTCCAAAATTTTGGTTCAGGACCTATACTGGTTCCCGGTGGGTGGCTGAGAATTTGGTTAATTCTTCTTCCTGCCGGGAAATTACAGTGATATGTGCCCGTCCAAATGCCTAACAGCTACTCTCTCATTGGTTCTCCCTCTTCCCTTTCATCCTCTGCCAAATTGGCAACGTGTGCGAACCAAGAGGTTAAAGGGGCTGTCTCTCCAAGTTGGGAGGTTGATAGTAAAGCAGACGGAAAGTCAAACCGGAGCACCAGGAGAGGGACTATGCGTTGAGTTTTAGAAACCTTTCGTATTCACAGTGTGTCCGTTCTCTAGGTTTCCCGCACATGTTATAGCTGTAGTAATATTCCCTTCAACCTGGAGAGTTCGGACCCATGGAATGGGTGCCATGCATTATTGCTTTAAAGGGTCTGCATTTGCTCACCCAATCTCACCAACCGTCTCAGTCCCAAGTGTCCCTCCTTATGCCACATCCAGCTGTCGTTGTAGATAGGGTCATTCCAGCTTTCATCAGAGACCCTGAAGGAATTGTAAAGAATTTCCCAGTTTTTTTGGTTTGTTTTTGAAATTCCTTTTTATAGTGGGTTTGAGCTGATTCTCGCTGCCATGTTTATGCCAGTCTAGACACACTTGATTCCCTTACGGAGACATATCAATACATAGGTTTTAAGATTCTTACTAGTCAGATATTTTCCTCTGCGGGAAATATGGGGTTTTGAGTCCCTTTCGCTGAGGACGGTGTAGGTCTTGTCTATTCCATAGTTGGTTTTTGGAACGGTACCTGTGCTTATATCAAACTCTGGTTTTATGCATCACCCCACCTCTCCTTCCCCCTTAAGCAGGTATAAGAGTGTTTTCTAAATGTGAGACACTGTCCTCTTTCCTAACTGAGTTCAAGTGTAGCCATGTTTACAGGATCTTCATAAGTGATATCTTATGATAAGTTTCTTTTTCTGTGTGACTTATTTCACTTAGAATCATCGTACCTGAATCCACCCATTTTGCTGCTACTGGTCTTATGACATTGATTTCATGGCTGAGGGATATTCCATCGTACGTAAGTACCACAATTTTTTGAACCATGTTTATATTTTCTGGGATACTTAAGGTGTATCCAAGTTGAGGTCCTTGTATGCAGTGCAGCCCTAAATTTTGGGGTGGCTCTGTCTTATTGATTTTCAGTTTTCCCAAGGTATATTCCCTAGGCTGGTAGTGCCCTTGGCTCTGTAGCTCTGTTCTTTACTTGTTTTAGGGAACAGAATGCACTCCTCCAGAGAGGCAGTTGGCAATTTACATCCCGCCCATCAGCATAACAAGGCTCCCTGTTCTCCAGGGCCTGTCTTGCCTTTCTTGTTCTTACACATTTTGTGGATGTCCCTTTTGACCGGTGGGAAGTGATACTTCTTTGTAGTGCAGATTTGCATTGCCCGCTTGCTTGCTTGGCCAAAAAGGGCGTATGCGTTTTCTCCTGAATATATTCAGGAGAAAACGCATACGCCCTTTTTGGCCAAGTGCATCATTGTCGAAGTTGTGCCCCTCTTCCTGTGCTTTAAAGGCGATTCCAACGTACCTCTTGAAATCTGTTTCCTGCTATTCTGCCTCGCTTTCAAGTCCGCCTCGTTGCCTTCCCTCAACAGATTTTTGGACGATAGTTGTCCTTTATTACTCGGCCAGTTTGTGAATTGCTGTGCCCCTGAGCTCCATTTTTCAACTCGTTTTTGGTGAGCTGACCGCAAGTCCAAAATTTTGGTTCAGGACCTATACTGGTTCCCGGTGGGTGGCTGAGAATTTGGTTAATTCTTCTTCCTGCCGGGAAATTACAGTGATATGTGCCCGTCCAAATGCCTAACAGCTACTCTCTCATTGGTTCTCCCTCTTCCCTTTCATCCTCTGCCAAATTGGCAACGTGTGCGAACCAAGAGGTTAAAGGGGCTGTCTCTCCAAGTTGGGAGGTTGATAGTAAAGCAGACGGAAAGTAAAACCGGAGCACCAGGAGAGGGACTATGCGTTGAGTTTTAGAAACCTTTCGTATTCACAGTGTGTCCGTTCTCTAGGTTTCCCGCACATGTTATAGCTGTAGTAATATTCCCTTCAACCTGGAGAGTTCGGACCCATGGAATGGGTGCCATGCATTATTGCTTTAAAGGGTCTGCATTTGCTCACCCAATCTCACCATCCGTCTCAGTCCCAAGTGTCCCTCCTTATGCCACATCCAGCTGTCATTGTAGATAGGGTCATTCCAGCTTTCATCAGAGACCCTGAAGGAATTGTAAAGAATTTCCCAGTTTTTTTGTTTTGTTTTTGAAATTCCTTTTTATAGTGGGTTTGAGCTGATTCTCGCTGCCATGTTTATGCCAGTCTAGACACACTTGATTCCCTTACGGAGACATATCAATACATAGGTTTTAAGATTCTTACTAGTCAGATATTTTCCTCTGCGGGAAATATGGGGTTTTGAGTCCCTTTCGCTGAGGACGGTGTAGGTCTTGTCTATTCCATAGTTGGTTTTTGGAACGGTACCTGTGCTTATATCAAACTCTGGTTTTATGCATCACCCCACCTATCCTTCCCCCTTAAGCAGGTATAAGAGTGTTTTCTAAATGTGAGACACTGTCCTCTTTCCTAACTCAGTTCAAGTGTAGCCATGTTTACAGGATCTTCATAAGTGATATCTTATGATAAGTTTCTTTTTCTGTGTGACTTATTTCACTTAGAATCATCGTACCTGAATCCACCCATTTTGCTGCTACTGGTCTTATGACATTGATTTCATGGCTGAGGGATATTCCATCGTACGTAAGTACCACAATTTTTTGAACCATGTTTATATTTTCTGGGATACTTAAGGTGTATCCAAGTTGAGGTCCTTGTATGCAGTGCAGCCCTAAATTTTGGGGTGGCTCTGTCTTATTGATTTTCAGTTTTCCCAAGGTATATTCCCTAGGCTGGTAGTGCCCTTGGCTCTGTAGCTCTGTTCTTTACTTGTTTTAGGGAACAGAATGCACTCCTCCAGAGAGGCAGTTGGCAATTTACATCCCGCCCATCAGCATAACAAGGCTCCCTGTTCTCCAGGGCCTGTCTTGCCTTTCTTGTTCTTACACATTTTGTGGATGTCCCTTTTGACCTGTGGGAAGTGATACTTCTTTGTAGTGCAGATTTGCATTGCCCGCTTGCTTGCTTGGCCAAAAAGGGCGTATGCGTTTTCTCCTGAATATATTCAGGAGAAAACGCATACGCCCTTTTTGGCCAAGTACATCATTGTCGAAGTTGTGCCCCTCTTCCTGTGCTTTAAAGGCGATTCCAACGTACCTCTTGAAATCTGTTTCCTGCTATTCTGCCTCGCTTTCAAGTCCGCCTCGTTGCCTTCCCTCAACAGATTTTTGGACGATAGTTGTCCTTTATTACTCGGCCAGTTTGTGAATTGCTGTGCCCCTGAGCTCCATTTTTCAACTCGTTTTTGGTGAGCTGACCGCAAGTCCAAAATTTTGGTTCAGGACCTATACTGGTTCCCGGTGGGTGGCTGAGAATTTGGTTAATTCTTCTTCCTGCCGGGAAATTACAGTGATATGTGCCCGTCCAAATGCCTAACAGCTACTCTCTCATTGGTTCTCCCTCTTCCCTTTCATCCTCTGCCAAATTGGCAACCTGTGCGAACCAAGAGGTTAAAGGCGCTGTCTCTCCAAGTTGGGAGGTTGATAGTAAAGCAGACGGAAAGTCAAACCGGAGCACCAGGAGAGGGACTATGCGTTGAGTTTTAGAAACCTTTCGTATTCACAGTGTGTCCGTTCTCTAGGTTTCCCGCACATGTTATAGCTGTAGTAATATTCCCTTCAACCTGGAGAGTTCGGACCCATGGAATGGGTGCCATGCATTATTGCTTTAAAGGGTCTGCATTTGCTCACCCAATCTCACCATCCGTCTCAGTCCCAAGTGTCCCTCCTTATGCCACATCCAGCTGTCGTTGTAGATAGGGTCATTCCAGCTTTCATCAGAGACCCTGAAGGAATTGTAAAGAATTTCCCAGTTTTTTTGTTTTGTTTTTGAAATTCCTTTTTATAGTGGGTTTGAGCTGATTCTCGCTGCCATGTTTATGCCAGTCTAGACACACTTGATTCCCTTACGGAGACATATCAATACATAGGTTTTAAGATTCTTACTAGTCAGATATTTTCCTCTGCGGGAAATATGGGGTTTTGAGTCCCTTTCGCTGAGGACGGTGTAGGTCTTGTCTATTCCATAGTTGGTTTTTGGAACGGTACCTGTGCTTATATCAAACTCTGGTTTTATGCATCACCCCACCTCTCCTTCCCCCTTAAGCAGGTATAAGAGTGTTTTCTAAATGTGAGACTCTGTTCTCTTTCCTAACTCAGTTCAAGTGTAGCCATGTTTACAGGATCTTCATAAGTGATATCTTATGATAAGTTTCTTTTTCTGTGTGACTTATTTCACTTAGAATCATCGTACCTGAATCCACCCATTTTGCTGCTACTGGTCTTATGACATTGATTTCATGGCTGAGGGATATTCCATCGTACGTAAGTACCACAATTTTTTGAACCATGTTTATATTTTCTGGGATACTTAAGGTGTATCCAAGTTGAGGTCCTTGTATGCAGTGCAGCCCTAAATTTTGGGGTGGCTCTGTCTTATTGATTTTCAGTTTTCCCAAGGTATATTCCCTAGGCTGGTAGTGCCCTTGGCTCTGTAGCTCTGTTCTTTACTTGTTTTAGGGAACAGAATGCACTCCTCCAGAGAGGCAGTTGGCAATTTACATCCCGCCCATCAGCATAACAAGGCTCCCTGTTCTCCAGGGCCTGTCTTGCCTTTCTTGTTCTTACACATTTTGTGGATGTCCCTTTTGACCGGTGGGAAGTGATACTTCTTTGTAGTGCAGATTTGCATTGCCCGCTTGCTTGCTTGGCCAAAAAGGGCGTATGCGTTTTCTCCTGAATATATTCAGGAGAAAACGCATACGCCCTTTTTGGCCAAGTGCATCATTGTCGAAGTTGTGCCCCTCTTCCTGTGCTTTAAAGGCGATTCCAACGTACCTCTTGAAATCTGTTTCCTGCTATTCTGCCTCGCTTTCAAGTCCGCCTCGTTGCCTTCCCTCAACAGATTTTTGGACGATAGTTGTCCTTTATTACTCGGCCAGTTTGTGAATTGCTGTGCCCCTGAGCTCCATTTTTCAACTCGTTTTTGGTGAGCTGACCGCAAGTCCAAAATTTTGGTTCAGGACCTATACTGGTTCCCGGTGGGTGCCTGAGAATTTGGTTAATTCTTCTTCCTGCCGGGAAATTACAGTGATATGTGCCCGTCCAAATGCCTAACAGCTACTCTCTCATTGGTTCTCCCTCTTCCCTTTCATCCTCTGCCAAATTGGCAACCTGTGCGAACCAAGAGGTTAAAGGGGCTGTCTCTCCAAGTTGGGAGGTTGATAGTAAAGCAGACGGAAAGTCAAACCGGAGCACCAGGAGAGGGACTATGCGTTGAGTTTTAGAAACCTTTCGTATTCACAGTGTGTCCGTTCTCTAGGTTTCCCGCACATGTTATAGCTGTAGTAATATTCCCTTCAACCTGGAGAGTTCGGACCCATGGAATGGGTGCCATGCATTATTGCTTTAAAGGGTCTGCATTTGCTCACCCAATCTCACCAACCGTCTCAGTCCCAAGTGTCCCTCCTTATGCCACATCCAGCTGTCGTTGTAGATAGGGTCATTCCAGCTTTCATCAGAGACCCTGAAGGAATTGTAAAGAATTTCCCAGTTTTTTTGTTTTGTTTTTGAAATTCCTTTTTATAGTGGGTTTGAGCTGATTCTCGCTGCCATGTTTATGCCAGTCTAGACACAGTTGATTCCCTTACGGAGACATATCAATACATAGGTTTTAAGATTCTTACTAGTCAGATATTTTCCTCTGCGGGAAATATGGGGTTTTGAGTCCCTTTCGCTGAGGACGGTGTAGGTCTTGTCTATTCCATAGTTGGTTTTTGGAACGGCACCTGTGCTTATATCAAACTCTGGTTTTATGCATCACCCCACCTCTCCTTCCCCCTTAAGCAGGTATAAGAGTGTTTTCAAAATCTGAGACACTGTCCTCTTTCCTAACTCAGTTCAAGTTTAGCCATGTTTACAGGATCTTCATAAGTGATATCTTATGATAAGTTTCTTTTTCTGTGTGACTTATTTCACTTAGAATCATCGTACCTGAATCCACCCATTTTGCTGCTACTGGTCTTATGACATTGATTTCATGGCTGAGGGATATTCCATCGTACGTAAGTACCACAATTTTTTGAACCATGTTTATATTTTCTGGGATACTTAAGGTGTATCCAAGTTGAGGTCCTTGTATGCAGTGCAGCCTTAAATTTTGGGGTGGCTCTGTCTTATTGATTTTCAGTTTTCCCAAGGTATATTCCCTAGACTGGTAGTGCCCTTGGCTCTGTAGCTCTGTTCTTTACTTGTTTTAGGGAACAGAATGCACTCCTCCAGAGAGGCAGTTGGCAATTTACATCCCACCCATCAGCATAACAAGGCTCCCTGTTCTCCAGGGCCTGTCTTGCCTTTCTTGTTCTTACACATTTTGTGGATGTCCCTTTTGACCGGTGGGAAGTGATACTTCTTTGTAGTGCAGATTTGCATTGCCCGCTTGCTTGCTTGGCCAAAAAGGGCGTATGCGTTTTCTCCTGAATATATTCAGGAGAAAACGCATACGCCCTTTTTGGCCAAGTGCATCATTGTCGAAGTTGTGCCCCTCTTCCTGTGCTTTAAAGGCGATTCCAACGTACCTCTTGAAATCTGTTTCCTGCTATTCTGCCTCGCTTTCAAGTCTGCCTCGTTGCCTTCCCTCAACAGATTTTTGGACGATAGTTGTCCTTTATTACTTGGCCAGTTTGTGAATTGCTGTGCCCCTGAGCTCCATTTTTCAACTCGTTTTTGGTGAGCTGACCACAAGTCCAAAATTTTGGTTCAGGACCTATACTGGTTCCCGGTGGGTGGCTGAGAATTTGGTTAATTCTTCTTCCTGCCGGGAAATCACAGTGATATGTGCCCGTCCAAATGCCTAACAGCTACTCTCTCATTGGTTCTCCCTCTTCCCTTTCATCCTCTGCCAAATTGGCAACCTGTGCGAACCAAGAGGTTAAAGGCGCTGTCTCTCCAAGTTGGGAGGTTGATAGTAAAGCAGACGGAAAGTCAAACCGGAGCACCAGGAGAGGGACTATGCGTTGAGTTTTAGAAACCTTTCGTATTCACAGTGTGTGCGTTCTCTAGGTTTCCCGCACATGTTATAGCTGTAGTAATATTCCCTTCAACCTGGAGAGTTCGGACCCATGGAATGGGTGCCATGCATTATTGCTTTAAAGGGTCTGCATTTGCTCACCCAATCTCACCAATCGTCTCAGTCCCAAGTGTCCCTCCTTATGCCACATCCAGCTGTCGTTGTAGATAGGGTCATTCCAGCTTTCATCAGAGACCCTGAAGGAATTGTAAAGAATTTCCCAGTTTTTTTGTTTTGTTTTTGAAATTCCTTTTTATAGTGGGTTTGAGCTGATTCTCGCTGCCATGTTTATGCCAGTCTAGACACACATGATTCCCTTATGGAGACATATCAATACATAGGTTTTAAGATTCTTACTAGTCAGATATTTTCCTCTGCGGGAAATATGGGGTTTTGAGTCCCTTTCGCTGAGGACGGTGTAGGTCTTGTCTATTCCATAGTTGGTTTTTGGAACGGTACCTGTGCTTATATCAAACTCTGGTTTTATGCATCACCCCACCTCTCCTTCTCCCTTAAGCAGGTATAAGAGTGTTTTCTAAATGTGAGACACTGTTCTCTTTCCTAACTCAGTTCAAGTGTAGCCATGTTTACAGGATCTTCATAAGTGATATCTTATGATAAGTTTCTTTTTCTGTGTGACTTATTTCACTTAGAATCATCGTACCTGAATCCACCCATTTTGCTGCTACTGGTCTTATGACATTGATTTCATGGCTGAGGGATATTCCATCGTACGTAAGTACCACAATTTTTTGAACCATGTTTATATTTTCTGGGATACTTAAGGTGTATCCAAGTTGAGGTCCTTGTATGCAGTGCAGCCCTAAATTTTGGGGTGGCTCTGTCTTATTGATTTTCAGTTTTCCCAAGGTATATTCCCTAGGCTGGTAGTGCCCTTGGCTCTGTAGCTCTGTTCTTTACTTGTTTTAGGGAACAGAATGCACTCCTCCAGAGAGGCAGTTGGCAATTTACATCCCGCCCATCAGCATAACAAGGCTCCCTGTTCTCCAGGGCCTGTCTTGCCTTTCTTGTTCTTACACATTTTGTGGATGTCCCTTTTGACCGGTGGGAAGTGATACTTCTTTGTAGTGCAGATTTGCATTGCCCGCTTGCTTGCTTGGCCAAAAAGGGCGTATGCGTTTTCTCCTGAATATATTCAGGAGAAAACGCATACGCCCTTTTTGGCCAAGTGCATCATTGTCGAAGTTGTGCCCCTCTTCCTGTGCTTTAAAGGCGATTCCAACGTACCTCTTGAAATCTGTTTCCTGCTATTCTGCCTCGCTTTCAAGTCCGCCTCGTTGCCTTCCCTCAACAGATTTTTGGACGATAGTTGTCCTTTATTACTCGGCCAGTTTGTGAATTGCTGTGCCCCTGAGCTCCATTTTTCAACTCGTTTTTGGTGAGCTGACCGCAAGTCCAAAATTTTGGTTCAGGACCTATACTGGTTCCCGGTGGGTGGCTGAGAATTTGGTTAATTCTTCTTCCTGCCGGGAAATTACAGTGATATGTGCCCGTCCAAATGCCTAACAGCTACTCTCTCATTGGTTCTCCCTCTTCCCTTTCATCCTCTGCCAAATTGGCAACGTGTGCGAACCAAGAGGTTAAAGGGGCTGTCTCTCCAAGTTGGGAGGTTGATAGTAAAGCAGACGGAAAGTCAAACCGGAGCACCAGGAGAGGGACTATGCGTTGAGTTTTAGAAACCTTTCATATTCACAGTGTGTCCGTTCTCTAGGTTTCCCGCACATGTTATAGCTGTAGTAATATTCCCTTCAACCTGGAGAGTTCGGACCCATGGAATGGGTGCCATGCATTATTGCTTTAAAGGGTCTGCATTTGCTCACCCAATCTCACCATCCGTCTCAGTCCCAAGTGTCCCTCCTTATGCCACATCCAGCTGTCGTTGTAGATAGGGTCATTCCAGCTTTCATCAGAGACCCTGAAGGAATTGTAAAGAATTTCCCAGTTTTTTTGTTTTGTTTTTGAAATTCCTTTTTATAGTGGGTTTGAGCTGATTCTCGCTGCCATGTTTATGCCAGTCTAGACACACTTGATTCCCTTACGGAGACATATCAATACATAGGTTTTAAGATTCTTACTAGTCAGATATTTTCCTCTGCGGGAAATATGGGGTTTTGAGTCCCTTTCGCTGAGGACGGTGTAGGTCTTGTCTATTCCATAGTTGGTTTTTGGAACGGTACCTGTGCTTATATCAAATTCTGGTTTTATGCATCACCCCACCTATCCTTCCCCCTTAAGCAGGTATAAGAGTGTTTTCTAAATGTGAGACACTGTTCTCTTTCCTAACTCAGTTCAAGTGTAGCCATGTTTACAGGATCTTCATAAGTGATATCTTATGATAAGTTTCTTTTTCTGTGTGACTTATTTCACTTAGAATCATCGTACCTGAATCCACCCATTTTGCTGCTACTGGTCTTATGACATTGATTTCATGGCTGAGGGATATTCCATCGTACGTAAGTACCACAATTTTTTGAACCATGTTTATATTTTCTGGGATACTTAAGGTGTATCCAAGTTGAGGTCCTTGTATGCAGTGCAGCCCTAAATTTTGGGGTGGCTCTGTCTTATTGATTTTCAGTTTTCCCAAGGTATATTCCCTAGGCTGGTAGTGCCCTTGGCTCTGTAGCTCTGTTCTTTACTTGTTTTAGGGAACAGAATGCACTCCTCCAGAGAGGCAGTTGGCAATTTACATCCCGCCCATCAGCATAACAAGGCTCCCTGTTCTCCAGGGCCTGTCTTGCCTTTCTTGTTCTTACACATTTTGTGGATGTCCCTTTTGACCGGTGGGAAGTGATACTTCTTTGTAGTGCAGATTTGCATTGCCCGCTTGCTTGCTTGGCCAAAAAGGGCGTATGCGTTTTCTCCTGAATATATTCAGGAGAAAACGCATACGCCCTTTTTGGCCAAGTGCATCATTGTCGAAGTTGTGCCCCTCTTCCTGTGCTTTAAAGGCGATTCCAACGTACCTCTTGAAATCTGTTTCCTGCTATTCTGCCTCGCTTTCAAGTCCGCCTCGTTGCCTTCCCTCAACAGATTTTTGGACGATAGTTGTCCTTTATTACTCGGCCAGTTTGTGAATTGCTGTGCCCCTGAGCTCCATTTTTCAACTCGTTTTTGGTGAGCTGACCGCAAGTCCAAAATTTTGGTTCAGGACCTATACTGGTTCCCGGTGGGTGGCTGAGAATTTGGTTAATTCTTCTTCCTGCCGGGAAATTAGAGTGATATGTGCCCGTCCAAATGCCTAACAGCTACTCTCTCATTGGTTCTCCCTCTTCCCTTTCATCCTCTGCCAAATTGGCAACCTGTGCGAACCAAGAGGTTAAAGGCGCTGTCTCTCCAAGTTGGGAGGTTGATAGTAAAGCAGACGGAAAGTCAAACCGGAGCACCAGGAGAGGGACTATGCGTTGAGTTTTAGAAACCTTTCGTATTCACAGTGTGTCCGTTCTCTAGGTTTCCCGCACATGTTATAGCTGTAGTAATATTCCCTTCAACCTGGAGAGTTCGGACCCATGGAATGGGTGCCATGCATTATTGCTTTAAAGGGTCTGCATTTGCTCACCCAATCTCACCAATCGTCTCAGTCCCAAGTGTCCCTTCTTATGCCACATCCAGCTGTCGTTGTAGATAGGGTCATTCCAGCTTTCATCAGAGACCCTGAAGGAATTGTAAAGAATTTCCCAGTTTTTTTGTTTTGTTTTTGAAATTCCTTTTTATAGTGGGTTTGAGCTGATTCTCGCTGCCATGTTTATGCCAGTCAAGACACAGTTGATTCCCTTACGGAGACATATCAATACATAGGTTTTAAGATTCTTACTAGTCAGATATTTTCCTCTGTGGGAAATATGGGGTTTTGAGTCCCTTTCACTGAGGACGGTGTAGGTCTTGTCTATTCCATAGTTGGTTTTTGGAACGGTACCTGTGCTTATATCAAACTCTGGTTTTATGCATCACCCCACCTCTCCTTCAACCTTAAGCAGGTATAAGAGTGTTTTCTAAATGTGAGACACTGTTCTCTTTCCTAACTCAGTTCAAGTGTAGCCATGTTTACAGGATCTTCATAAGTGATATCTTATGATAAGTTTCTTTTTCTGTGTGACTTATTTCACTTAGAATCATCGTACCTGAATCCACCCATTTTGCTGCTACTGGTCTTATGACATTGATTTCATGGCTGAGGGATATTCCATCGTACGTAAGTACCACAATTTTTTGAACCATGTTTATATTTTCTGGGATACTTAAGGTGTATCCAAGTTGAGGTCCTTGTATGCAGTGCAGCCCTAAATTTTGGGGTGGCTCTGTCTTATTGATTTTCAGTTTTCCCAAGGTATATTCCCTAGGCTGGTAGTGCCCTTGGCTCTGTAGCTCTGTTCTTTACTTGTTTTAGGGAACAGAATGCACTCCTCCAGAGAGGCAGTTGGCAATTTACATCCCGCCCATCAGCATAACAAGGCTCCCTGTTCTCCAGGGCCTGTCTTGCCTTTCTTGTTCTTACACATTTTGTGGATGTCCCTTTTGACCGGTGGGAAGTGATACTTCTTTGTAGTGCAGATTTGCATTGCCCGCTTGCTTGCTTGGCCAAAAAGGGCGTATGCGTTTTCTCCTGAATATATTCAGGAGAAAACGCATACGCCCTTTTTGGCCAAGTGCATCATTGTCGAAGTTGTGCCCCTCTTCCTGTGCTTTAAAGGCGATTCCAACGTACCTCTTGAAATCTGTTTCCTGCTATTCTGCCTCGCTTTCAAGTCCGCCTCGTTGCCTTCCCTCAACAGATTTTTGGACGATAGTTGTCCTTTATTACTCGGCCAGTTTGTGAATTGCTGTGCCCCTGAGCTCCATTTTTCAACTCGTTTTTGGTGAGCTGACCGCAAGTCCAAAATTTTGGTTCAGGACCTATACTGGTTCCCGGTGGGTGGCTGAGAATTTGGTTAATTCTTCTTCCTGCCGGGAAATCACAGTGATATGTGCCCGTCCAAATGCCTAACAGCTACTCTCTCATTGGTTCTCCCTCTTCCCTTTCATCCTCTGCCAAATTGGCAACCTGTGCGAACCAAGAGGTTAAAGGCGCTGTCTCTCCAAGTTGGGAGGTTGATAGTAAAGCAGACGGAAAGTCAAACCGGAGCACCAGGAGAGGGACTATGCGTTGAGTTTTAGAAACCTTTCGTATTCACAGTGTGTCCGTTCTCTAGGTTTCCCGCACATGTTATAGCTGTAGTAATATTCCCTTCAACCTGGAGAGTTCAGACCCATGGAATGGGTGCCATGCATTATTGCTTTAAAGGGTCTGCATTTGCTCACCCAATCTCACCAACCGTCTCAGTCCCAAGTGTCCCTCCTTATGCCACATCCAGCTGTCGTTGTAGATAGGGTCATTCCAGCTTTCATCAGAGACCCTGAAGGAATTGTAAAGAATTTCCCAGTTTTTTTGTTTTGTTTTTGAAATTCCTTTTTATAGTGGGTTTGAGCTGATTCTCGCTGCCATGTTTATGCCAGTCTAGACACAGTTGATTCCCTTACGGAGACATATCAATACATAGGTTTTAAGATTCTTACTAGTCAGATATTTTCCTCTGCGGGAAATATGGGGTTTTGAGTCCCTTTCGCTGAGGACGGTGTAGGTCTTGTCTATTCCATAGTTGGTTTTTGGAACGGCACCTGTGCTTATATCAAACTCTGGTTTTATGCATCACCCCACCTCTCCTTCCCCCTTAAGCAGGTATAAGAGTGTTTTCTAAATGTGAGACACTGTTCTCTTTCCTAACTCAGTTCAAGTGTAGCCATGTTTACAGGATCTTCATAAGTGATATCTTATGATAAGTTTCTTTTTCTGTGTGACTTATTTCACTTAGAATCATCGTACCTGAATCCACCCATTTTGCTGCTACTGGTCTTATGACATTGATTTCATGGCTGAGGGATATTCCATCGTACGTAAGTACCACAATTTTTTGAACCATGTTTATATTTTCTGGGATACTTAAGGTGTATCCAAGTTGAGGTCCTTGTATGCAGTGCAGCCTTAAATTTTGGGGTGGCTCTGTCTTATTGATTTTCAGTTTTCCCAAGGTATATTCCCTAGACTGGTAGTGCCCTTGGCTCTGTAGCTCTGTTCTTTACTTGTTTTAGGGAACAGAATGCACTCCTCCAGAGAGGCAGTTGGCAATTTACATCCCGCCCATCAGCATAACAAGGCTCCCTGTTCTCCAGGGCCTGTCTTGCCTTTCTTGTTCTTACACATTTTGTGGATGTCCCTTTTGACCGGTGGGAAGTGATACTTCTTTGTAGTGCAGATTTGCATTGCCCGCTTGCTTGCTTGGCCAAAAAGGGCGTATGCGTTTTCTCCTGAATATATTCAGGAGAAAACGCATACGCCCTTTTTGGCCAAGTGCATCATTGTCGAAGTTGTGCCCCTCTTCCTGTGCTTTAAAGGCGATTCCAACGTACCTCTTGAAATCTGTTTCCTGCTATTCTGCCTCGCTTTCAAGTCTGCCTCGTTGCCTTCCCTCAACAGATTTTTGGACGATAGTTGTCCTTTATTACTTGGCCAGTTTGTGAATTGCTGTGCCCCTGAGCTCCATTTTTCAACTCGTTTTTGGTGAGCTGACCACAAGTCCAAAATTTTGGTTCAGGACCTATACTGGTTCCCGGTGGGTGGCTGAGAATTTGGTTAATTCTTCTTCCTGCCGGGAAATCACAGTGATATGTGCCCGTCCAAATGCCTAACAGCTACTCTCTCATTGGTTCTCCCTCTTCCCTTTCATCCTCTGCCAAATTGGCAACCTGTGCGAACCAAGAGGTTAAAGGGGCTGTCTCTCCAAGTTGGGAGGTTGATAGTAAAGCAGACGGAAAGTCAAACCGGAGCACCAGGAGAGGGACTATGCGTTGAGTTTTAGAAACCTTTCGTATTCACAGTGTGTCCGTTCTCTAGGTTTCCCGCACATGTTATAGCTGTAGTAATATTCCCTTCAACCTGGAGAGTTCGGACCCATGGAATGGGTGCCATGCATTATTGCTTTAAAGGGTCTGCATTTGCTCACCCAATCTCACCATCCGTCTCAGTCCCAAGTGTCCCTCCTTATGCCACATCCAGCTGTCGTTGTAGATAGGGTCATTCCAGCTTTCATCAGAGACCCTGAAGGAATTGTAAAGAATTTCCCAGTTTTTTTGTTTTGTTTTTGAAATTCCTTTTTATAGTGGGTTTGAGCTGATTCTCGCTGCCATGTTTATGCCAGTCTAGACACACTTGATTCCCTTACGGAGACATATCAATACATAGGTTTTAAGATTCTTACTAGTCAGATATTTTCCTCTGCGGGAAATATGGGGTTTTGAGTCCCTTTCGCTGAGGACGGTGTAGGTCTTGTCTATTCCATAGTTGGTTTTTGGAACGGTACCTGTGCTTATATCAAATTCTGGTTTTATGCATCACCCCACCTATCCTTCCCCCTTAAGCAGGTATAAGAGTGTTTTCTAAATGTGAGACACTGTTCTCTTTCCTAACTCAGTTCAAGTGTAGCCATGTTTACAGGATCTTCATAAGTGATATCTTATGATAAGTTTCTTTTTCTGTGTGACTTATTTCACTTAGAATCATCGTACCTGAATCCACCCATTTTGCTGCTACTGGTCTTATGACATTGATTTCATGGCTGAGGGATATTCCATCGTACGTAAGTACCACAATTTTTTGAACCATGTTTATATTTTCTGGGATACTTAAGGTGTATCCAAGTTGAGGTCCTTGTATGCAGTGCAGCCCTAAATTTTGGGGTGGCTCTGTCTTATTGATTTTCAGTTTTCCCAAGGTATATTCCCTAGGCTGGTAGTGCCCTTGGCTCTGTAGCTCTGTTCTTTACTTGTTTTAGGGAACAGAATGCACTCCTCCAGAGAGGCAGTTGGCAATTTACATCCCGCCCATCAGCATAACAAGGCTCCCTGTTCTCCAGGGCCTGTCTTGCCTTTCTTGTTCTTACACATTTTGTGGATGTCCCTTTTGACCGGTGGGAAGTGATACTTCTTTGTAGTGCAGATTTGCATTGCCCGCTTGCTTGCTTGGCCAAAAAGGGCGTATGCGTTTTCTCCTGAATATATTCAGGAGAAAACGCATACGCCCTTTTTGGCCAAGTGCATCATTGTCGAAGTTGTGCCCCTCTTCCTGTGCTTTAAAGGCGATTCCAACGTACCTCTTGAAATCTGTTTCCTGCTATTCTGCCTCGCTTTCAAGTCCGCCTCGTTGCCTTCCCTCAACAGATTTTTGGACGATAGTTGTCCTTTATTACTCGGCCAGTTTGTGAATTGCTGTGCCCCTGAGCTCCATTTTTCAACTCGTTTTTGGTGAGCTGACCGCAAGTCCAAAATTTTGGTTCAGGACCTATACTGGTTCCCGGTGGGTGGCTGAGAATTTGGTTAATTCTTCTTCCTGCCGGGAAATTAGAGTGATATGTGCCCGTCCAAATGCCTAACAGCTACTCTCTCATTGGTTCTCCCTCTTCCCTTTCATCCTCTGCCAAATTGGCAACCTGTGCGAACCAAGAGGTTAAAGGCGCTGTCTCTCCAAGTTGGGAGGTTGATAGTAAAGCAGACGGAAAGTCAAACCGGAGCACCAGGAGAGGGACTATGCGTTGAGTTTTAGAAACCTTTCGTATTCACAGTGTGTCCGTTCTCTAGGTTTCCCGCACATGTTATAGCTGTAGTAATATTCCCTTCAACCTGGAGAGTTCGGACCCATGGAATGGGTGCCATGCATTATTGCTTTAAAGGGTCTGCATTTGCTCACCCAATCTCACCAATCGTCTCAGTCCCAAGTGTCCCTTCTTATGCCACATCCAGCTGTCGTTGTAGATAGGGTCATTCCAGCTTTCATCAGAGACCCTGAAGGAATTGTAAAGAATTTCCCAGTTTTTTTGTTTTGTTTTTGAAATTCCTTTTTATAGTGGGTTTGAGCTGATTCTCGCTGCCATGTTTATGCCAGTCAAGACACAGTTGATTCCCTTACGGAGACATATCAATACATAGGTTTTAAGATTCTTACTAGTCAGATATTTTCCTCTGTGGGAAATATGGGGTTTTGAGTCCCTTTCACTGAGGACGGTGTAGGTCTTGTCTATTCCATAGTTGGTTTTTGGAACGGTACCTGTGCTTATATCAAACTCTGGTTTTATGCATCACCCCACCTCTCCTTCAACCTTAAGCAGGTATAAGAGTGTTTTCTAAATGTGAGACACTGTTCTCTTTCCTAACTCAGTTCAAGTGTAGCCATGTTTACAGGATCTTCATAAGTGATATCTTATGATAAGTTTCTTTTTCTGTGTGACTTATTTCACTTAGAATCATCGTACCTGAATCCACCCATTTTGCTGCTACTGGTCTTATGACATTGATTTCATGGCTGAGGGATATTCCATCGTACGTAAGTACCACAATTTTTTGAACCATGTTTATATTTTCTGGGATACTTAAGGTGTATCCAAGTTGAGGTCCTTGTATGCAGTGCAGCCCTAAATTTTGGGGTGGCTCTGTCTTATTGATTTTCAGTTTTCCCAAGGTATATTCCCTAGGCTGGTAGTGCCCTTGGCTCTGTAGCTCTGTTCTTTACTTGTTTTAGGGAACAGAATGCACTCCTCCAGAGAGGCAGTTGGCAATTTACATCCCGCCCATCAGCATAACAAGGCTCCCTGTTCTCCAGGGCCTGTCTTGCCTTTCTTGTTCTTACACATTTTGTGGATGTCCCTTTTGACCGGTGGGAAGTGATACTTCTTTGTAGTGCAGATTTGCATTGCCCGCTTGCTTGCTTGGCCAAAAAGGGCGTATGCGTTTTCTCCTGAATATATTCAGGAGAAAACGCATACGCCCTTTTTGGCCAAGTGCATCATTGTCGAAGTTGTGCCCCTCTTCCTGTGCTTTAAAGGCGATTCCAACGTACCTCTTGAAATCTGTTTCCTGCTATTCTGCCTCGCTTTCAAGTCCGCCTCGTTGCCTTCCCTCAACAGATTTTTGGACGATAGTTGTCCTTTATTACTCGGCCAGTTTGTGAATTGCTGTGCCCCTGAGCTCCATTTTTCAACTCGTTTTTGGTGAGCTGACCGCAAGTCCAAAATTTTGGTTCAGGACCTATACTGGTTCCCGGTGGGTGGCTGAGAATTTGGTTAATTCTTCTTCCTGCCGGGAAATCACAGTGATATGTGCCCGTCCAAATGCCTAACAGCTACTCTCTCATTGGTTCTCCCTCTTCCCTTTCATCCTCTGCCAAATTGGCAACCTGTGCGAACCAAGAGGTTAAAGGCGCTGTCTCTCCAAGTTGGGAGGTTGATAGTAAAGCAGACGGAAAGTCAAACCGGAGCACCAGGAGAGGGACTATGCGTTGAGTTTTAGAAACCTTTCGTATTCACAGTGTGTCCGTTCTCTAGGTTTCCCGCACATGTTATAGCTGTAGTAATATTCCCTTCAACCTGGAGAGTTCAGACCCATGGAATGGGTGCCATGCATTATTGCTTTAAAGGGTCTGCATTTGCTCACCCAATCTCACCAACCGTCTCAGTCCCAAGTGTCCCTCCTTATGCCACATCCAGCTGTCGTTGTAGATAGGGTCATTCCAGCTTTCATCAGAGACCCTGAAGGAATTGTAAAGAATTTCCCAGTTTTTTTGTTTTGTTTTTGAAATTCCTTTTTATAGTGGGTTTGAGCTGATTCTCGCTGCCATGTTTATGCCAGTCTAGACACAGTTGATTCCCTTACGGAGACATATCAATACATAGGTTTTAAGATTCTTACTAGTCAGATATTTTCCTCTGCGGGAAATATGGGGTTTTGAGTCCCTTTCGCTGAGGACGGTGTAGGTCTTGTCTATTCCATAGTTGGTTTTTGGAACGGCACCTGTGCTTATATCAAACTCTGGTTTTATGCATCACCCCACCTCTCCTTCCCCCTTAAGCAGGTATAAGAGTGTTTTCTAAATGTGAGACACTGTTCTCTTTCCTAACTCAGTTCAAGTGTAGCCATGTTTACAGGATCTTCATAAGTGATATCTTATGATAAGTTTCTTTTTCTGTGTGACTTATTTCACTTAGAATCATCGTACCTGAATCCACCCATTTTGCTGCTACTGGTCTTATGACATTGATTTCATGGCTGAGGGATATTCCATCGTACGTAAGTACCACAATTTTTTGAACCATGTTTATATTTTCTGGGATACTTAAGGTGTATCCAAGTTGAGGTCCTTGTATGCAGTGCAGCCTTAAATTTTGGGGTGGCTCTGTCTTATTGATTTTCAGTTTTCCCAAGGTATATTCCCTAGACTGGTAGTGCCCTTGGCTCTGTAGCTCTGTTCTTTACTTGTTTTAGGGAACAGAATGCACTCCTCCAGAGAGGCAGTTGGCAATTTACATCCCGCCCATCAGCATAACAAGGCTCCCTGTTCTCCAGGGCCTGTCTTGCCTTTCTTGTTCTTACACATTTTGTGGATGTCCCTTTTGACCGGTGGGAAGTGATACTTCTTTGTAGTGCAGATTTGCATTGCCCGCTTGCTTGCTTGGCCAAAAAGGGCGTATGCGTTTTCTCCTGAATATATTCAGGAGAAAACGCATACGCCCTTTTTGGCCAAGTGCATCATTGTCGAAGTTGTGCCCCTCTTCCTGTGCTTTAAAGGCGATTCCAACGTACCTCTTGAAATCTGTTTCCTGCTATTCTGCCTCGCTTTCAAGTCTGCCTCGTTGCCTTCCCTCAACAGATTTTTGGACGATAGTTGTCCTTTATTACTTGGCCAGTTTGTGAATTGCTGTGCCCCTGAGCTCCATTTTTCAACTCGTTTTTGGTGAGCTGACCACAAGTCCAAAATTTTGGTTCAGGACCTATACTGGTTCCCGGTGGGTGGCTGAGAATTTGGTTAATTCTTCTTCCTGCCGGGAAATCACAGTGATATGTGCCCGTCCAAATGCCTAACAGCTACTCTCTCATTGGTTCTCCCTCTTCCCTTTCATCCTCTGCCAAATTGGCAACCTGTGCGAACCAAGAGGTTAAAGGGGCTGTCTCTCCAAGTTGGGAGGTTGATAGTAAAGCAGACGGAAAGTCAAACCGGAGCACCAGGAGAGGGACTATGCGTTGAGTTTTAGAAACCTTTCGTATTCACAGTGTGTCCGTTCTCTAGGTTTCCCGCACATGTTATAGCTGTAGTAATATTCCCTTCAACCTGGAGAGTTCGGACCCATGGAATGGGTGCCATGCATTATTGCTTTAAAGGGTCTGCATTTGCTCACCCAATCTCACCAATCGTCTCAGTCCCAAGTGTCCCTCCTTATGCCACATCCAGCTGTCGTTGTAGATAGGGTCATTCCAGCTTTCATCAGAGACCCTGAAGGAATTGTAAAGAATTTCCCAGTTTTTTTGTTTTGTTTTTGAAATTCCTTTTTATAGTGGGTTTGAGCTGATTCTCGCTGCCATGTTTATGCCAGTCTAGACACACATGATTCCCTTATGGAGACATATCAATACATAGGTTTTAAGATTCTTACTAGTCAGATATTTTCCTCTGCGGGAAATATGGGGTTTTGAGTCCCTTTCGCTGAGGACGGTGTAGGTCTTGTCTATTCCATAGTTGGTTTTTGGAACGGTACCTGTGCTTATATCAAACTCTGGTTTTATGCATCACCCCACCTCTCCTTCTCCCTTAAGCAGGTATAAGAGTGTTTTCTAAATGTGAGACACTGTTCTCTTTCCTAACTCAGTTCAAGTGTAGCCATGTTTACAGGATCTTCATAAGTGATATCTTATGATAAGTTTCTTTTTCTGTGTGACTTATTTCACTTAGAATCATCGTACCTGAATCCACCCATTTTGCTGCTACTGGTCTTATGACATTGATTTCATGGCTGAGGGATATTCCATCGTACGTAAGTACCACAATTTTTTGAACCATGTTTATATTTTCTGGGATACTTAAGGTGTATCCAAGTTGAGGTCCTTGTATGCAGTGCAGCCCTAAATTTTGGGGTGGCTCTGTCTTATTGATTTTCAGTTTTCCCAAGGTATATTCCCTAGGCTGGTAGTGCCCTTGGCTCTGTAGCTCTGTTCTTTACTTGTTTTAGGGAACAGAATGCACTCCTCCAGAGAGGCAGTTGGCAATTTACATCCCGCCCATCAGCATAACAAGGCTCCCTGTTCTCCAGGGCCTGTCTTGCCTTTCTTGTTCTTACACATTTTGTGGATGTCCCTTTTGACCAGTGGGAAGTGATACTTCTTTGTAGTGCAGATTTGCATTGCCCGCTTGCTTGCTTGGCCAAAAAGGGCATATGCGTTTTCTCCTGAATATATTCAGGAGAAAACGCATACGCCCTTTTTGGCCAAGTGCATCATTGTCGAAGTTGTGCCCCTCTTCCTGTGCTTTAAAGGCGATTCCAACGTACCTCTTGAAATCTGTTTCCTGCTAATCTGCCTCGCTTTCAAGTCCGCCTCATTGCCTTCCCTCAACAGATTTTTGGACGATAGTTGTCCTTTATTACTCGGCCAGTTTGTGAATTGCTGTGCCCCTGAGCTCCATTTTTCAACTCGTTTTTGGTGAGCTGACCGCAAGTCCAAAATTTTGGTTCAGGACCTATACTGGTTCCCGGTGGGGGGCTGAGAATTTGGTTAATTCTTCTTCCTGCCGGGAAATTACAGTGATATGTGCCCGTCCAAATGCCTAACAGCTACTCTCTCATTGGTTCTCCCTCTTCCCTTTCATCCTCTGCCAAATTGGCAACCTGTGCGAACCAAGAGGTTAAAGGGGCTGTCTCTCCAAGTTGGGAGGTTGATAGTAAAGCAGACGGAAAGTCAAACCGGAGCACCAGGAGAGGGACTATGCGTTGAGTTTTAGAAACCTTTCGTATTCACAGTGTGTCCGTTCTCTAGGTTTCCCGCACATGTTATAGCTGTAGTAATATTCCCTTCAACCTGGAGAGTTCGGACCCATGGAATGGGTGCCATGCATTATTGCTTTAAAGGGTCTGCATTTGCTCACCCAATCTCACCAATCGTCTCAGTCCCAAGTGTCCCTCCTTATGCCACATCCAGCTGTCGTTGTAGATAGGGTCATTCCAGCTTTCATCAGAGACCCTGAAGGAATTGTAAAGAATTTCCCAGTTTTTTTGTTTTGTTTTTGAAATTCCTTTTTATAGTGGGTTTGAGCTGATTCTCGCTGCCATGTTTATGCCAGTCTAGACACACTTGATTCCCTTACGGAGACATATCAATACATAGGTTTTAAGATTCTTACTAGTCAGATACTTTCCTCTGCGGGAAATATGGGGTTTTGAGTCCCTTTCGCTGAGGACGGTGTAGGTCTTGTCTATTCCATAGTTGGTTTTTGGAACGGTACCTGTGCTTATATCAAACTCTGGTTTTATGCATCACCCCACCTCTCCTTCCCCCTTAAGCAGGTATAAGAGTGTTTTCTAAATGTGAGACACTGTTCTCTTTCCTAACTCAGTTCAAGTGTAGCCATGTTTACAGGATCTTCATAAGTGATATCTTATGATAAGTTTCTTTTTCTGTGTGACTTATTTCACTTAGAATCATCGTACCTGAATCCACCCATTTTGCTGCTACTGGTCTTATGACATTGATTTCATGGCTGAGGGATATTCCATCGTACGAAAGTACCACAATTTTTTGAACCATGTTTATATTTTCTGGGATACTTAAGGTGTATCCAAGTTGAGGTACTTGTATGCAGTGCAGCCCTAAATTTTGGGTTGGCTCTGTCTTATTGATTTTCAGTTTTCCCAAGGTATATTCCCTAGACTGGTAGTGCCCTTGGCTCTGTAGCTCTGTTCTTTACTTGTTTTAGGGAACAGAATGCACTCCTCCAGAGAGGCAGTTGGCAATTTACATCCCGCCCATCAGCATAACAAGGCTCCCTGTTCTCCAGGGCCTGTCTTGCCTTTCTTGTTCTTACACATTTTGTGGATGTCCCTTTTGACCGGTGGGAAGTGATACTTCTTTGTAGTGCAGATTTGCATTGCCCGCTTGCTTGCTTGGCCAAAAAGGGCGTATGCGTTTTCTCCTGAATATATTCAGGAGAAAACTCATAGGCCCTTTTTGGCCAAGTGCGTCATTGTCGAAGTTGTGCCCCTCTTCCTGTGCTTTAAAGGCGATTCCAACGTACCTCTTGAAATCTGTTTCCTGCTATTCTGCCTCGCTTTCAAGTCCGCCTCGTTGCCTTCCCTCAACAGATTTTTGGACGATAGTTGTCCTTTATTACTCGGCCAGTTTGTGAATTGCTGTGCCCCTGAGCTCCATTTTTCAACTCGTTTTTGGTGAGCTGACCGCAAGTCCAAAATTTTGGTTCAGGACCTATACTGGTTCCCGGTGGGTGGCTGAGAATTTGGTTAATTCTTCTTCCTGCCGGGAAATTACAGTGATATGTGCCCGTCCAAATGCCTAACAGCTACTCTCTCATTGGTTCTCCCTCTTCCCTTTCATCCTCTGCCAAATTGGCAACCTGTGCGAACCAAGAGGTTAAAGGGGCTGTCTCTCCAAGTTGGGAGGTTGATAGTAAAGCAGACGGAAAGTCAAACCGGAGCACCAGGAGAGGGACTATTCGTTGAGTTTTAGAAACCTTTCGTATTCACAGTGTGTCCGTTCTGTAGGTTTCCCGCACATGTTATAGCTGTAGTAATATTCCCTTCAACCTGGAGAGTTCGGACCCATGGAATGGGTGCCATGCATTATTGCTTTAAAGCGTCTGCATTTGCTCACCCAATCTCACCAATCGTCTCAGTCCCAAGTGTCCCTCCTTATGCCACATCCAGCTGTCGTTGTAGATAGGGTCATTCCAGCTTTCATCAGAGACCCTGAAGGAATTGTAAAGAATTTCCCAGTTTTTTTGTTTTGTTTTTGAAATTCCTTTTTATAGTGGGTTTGAGCTGATTCTCGCTGCCATGTTTATGCCAGTCTAGACACACTTGATTCCCTTACGGAGACATATCAATACATAGGTTTTAAGATTCTTACTAGTCAGATATTTTCCTCTGCGGGAAATATGGGGTTTTGAGTCCCTTTCACTGAGGACGGTGTAGGTCTTGTCTATTCCATAGTTGGTTTTTGGAACGGTACCAGTGCTTATATCAAACTGTGGTTTTATGCATCACCCCACCTCTCCTTCCCCCTTAAGCAGGTATAAGAGTGTTTTCTAAATGTGAGACACTGTTCTCTTTCCTAACTCAGTTCAAGTGTAGCCATGTTTACAGGATCTTCATAAGTGATATCTTATGATAAGTTTCTTTTTCTGTGTGACTTATTTCACTTAGAATCATCGTACCTGAATCCACCCATTTTGCTGCTACTGGTCTTATGACATTGATTTCATGGCTGAGGGATATTCCATCGTACGTAAGTACCACAATTTTTTGAACCATGTTTATATTTCCTGGGATATTTATTTTGTACCCAAGTTGAGGTCCTTGTAAGCAGTGCAGCCCTAAATTTTGGGGTGGCTCTGTCTTATTGATTTTCAGCTTTCCCAAGGTATATTCCCTAGACTGGTAGTGCCCTTGGCTCTGTAGCTCTGTTCTTTACTTGTTTTAGGGAACATAATGCACTCCTCCAGAGAGGCAGTTGGCAATTTACATCCCGGCCATCAGCGTAACAAGGCTCCCTCTTCTCCAGGGCCTGTCTTGCCTTTCTTGTTCTTACACATTTTGTGGATGTCCCTTTTGACCGGTGGGAAGTGATACTTCTTTGTAGTGCAGATTTGCATTGCCCGCTTGCTTGCTTGGCCAAAAAGGGCGTATGCGTTTTCTCCTGAATATATTCAGGAGAAAACGCATACGCCCTTTTTGTCCAAGTGCATCATTGTCGAAGTTGTGCCCCTCTTCCTGTGCTTTAAAGGCAATTCCAACGTACCTCTTGAAATCTGTTTCCTGCTATTCTGCCTCGCTTTCAAGTCCGCCTCGTTGCCTTCCGTCAACAGATTTATGGACGATAGATGTCCTTTATTACTCGGCCAGTTTGTGAATTGCTGTGTCCCTGAGCTCCATTTTTCAACTCGTTTTTGGAGAGCTGACCGCAAGTCCAAAATTTTGGTTCAGGACCTATACTGGTTCCCGGTGGGTGGCTGAGAATTTGGTTAATTCTTCTTCCTGCCGGGAAATTACAGTGATATGTGCCCGTCCAAATGCCTAACAGCTACTCTCTCATTGGTTCTCCCTCTTCCCTTTCATCCTCTGCCAAATTGGCAACCTGTGCGAACCAGGAGGTTAAAGGGGCTGTCTCTCCAATTTCGGAGAATGATAGTAAAGCAGCCGGAAAGTCAAACCGGAGCACCAGGAGAGGGTTTATTCTTTGAGTTTTAGAAACCTTTCGTATTCACACTGTGTCCGTTCTCTAGGTTTCCCGCACATGTTATAGCTGTAGTAATATTCCCTTCAACCTGGAGAGTTCGGACCCATGGAATGGGTGCCATGCATTATTGCTTTAAAGCGTCTTCATTTGCTCACCCAATCTCACCAATCGTCTCAGTCCCAAGTGTCCCTCCTTATGCCACATCCAGCTGTCGTTGTAGATAGGGTCATTCCAGCTTTCATCAGAGACCCTGAAGGAATTGTAAAGAATTTCCCAGTTTTTTTGTTTTGTTTTTGAAATTCTTTTTATAGTGGGTTTGAGCTGATTCTCGCTGCCATGTTTATGCCAGTCTAGACACACTTGATTCCCTTACGGAGACATATCAATACGTAGGTTTTAAGATTCTTACTAGTCAGATATTTTCCTCTGTGGGAAATATGGGGTTTTGAGTCCCTTTCACTGAGGACGGTGTAGGTCTTGTCTATTCCATAGTTGGTTTTTGGAACGGTACCTGTGCTTATATCAAACTCTGGTTTTATGCATCACCCCACCTCTCCTTCAACCTTAAGCAGGTATAAGAGTGTTTTCTAAATGTGAGACACTGTTCTCTTTCCTAACTCAGTTCAAGTGTAGCCATGTTTACAGGATCTTCATAAGTGATATCTTATGATAAGTTTCTTTTTCTGTGTGACTTATTTCACTTAGAATCATCGTACCTGAATCCACCCATTTTGCTGCTACTGGTCTTATGACATTGATTTCATGGCTGAGGGATATTCCATCGTACGTAAGTACCACAATTTTTTGAACCATGTTTATATTTTCTGGGATACTTAAGGTGTATCCAAGTTGAGGTCCTTGTATGCAGTGCAGCCCTAAATTTTGGGGTGGCTCTGTCTTATTGATTTTCAGTTTTCCCAAGGTATATTCCCTAGACTGGTAGTGCCCTTGGCTCTGTAGCTCTGTTCTTTACTTGTTTTAGGGAACAGAATGCACTCCTCCAGAGAGGCAGTTGGCAATTTACATCCCGCCCATCAGCATAACAAGGCTCCCTGTTCTCCAGGGCCTGTCTTGCCTTTCTTGTTCTTACACATTTTGTGGATGTCCCTTTTGACCGGTGGGAAGTGATACTTCTTTGTAGTGCAGATTTGCATTGCCCGCTTGCTTGCTTGGCCAAAAAGGGCGTATGCGTTTTCTCCTGAATATATTCAGGAGAAAACGCATACGCCCTTTTTGGCTAAGTGCATCATTGTCGAAGTTGTGCCCCTCTTCCTGTGCTTTAAAGGCGATTCCAACGTACCTCTTGAAATCTGTTTCCTGCTATTCTGCCTCGCTTTCAAGTCCGCCTCGTTGCCTTCCCTCAACAGATTTTTGGACGATAGTTTTCCTTTATTACTCGGCCAGTTTGTGAATTGCTGTGCCCCTGAGCTCCATTTTTCAACTCGTTTTTGGTGAGCTGACCGCAAGTCCAAAATTTTGGTTCAGGACCTATACTCGTTCCCGGTGGGTGGCTGAGAATTTGGTTAATACTTCTTCCTGCCGGGAAATTACAGTGATATGTGCCCGTCCAAATGCCTAACAGCTACTCTCTCATTGGTTCTCCCTCTTCCCTTTCATCCTCTGCCAAATTGGCAACCTGTGCGAACCAAGAGGTTAAAGGGGCTGTCTCTCCAAGTTGGGAGGTTGATAGTAAAGCAGACGGAAAATCAAACCGGAGCACCAGGAGAGGGACTATTCGTTGAGTTTTAGAAACCTTTCGTATTCACAGTGTGTCCGTTCTCTAGGTTTCCCGCACATGTTATAGCTGTAGTAATATTCCCTTCAACCTGGAGAGTTCGGACCCATGGAATGGGTGCCATGCATTATTGCTTTAAAGGGTCTGCATTTGCTCACCCAATCTCACCAATCGTCTCAGTCCCAAGTGTCCCTCCTTATGCCACATCCAGCTGTCGTTGTAGATAGGGTCATTCCAGCTTTCATCAGAGACCCTGAAGGAATTGTAAAGAATTTCCCAGTTTTTTTGTTTTGTTTTTGAAATTCCTTTTTATAGTGGGTTTGAGCTGATTCTCGCTGCCATGTTTATGCCAGTCTAGACACACATGATTCCCTTACGGAGACATATCAATACATAGGTTTTAAGATTCTTACTAGTCAGATATTTTCCTCTGCGGGAAATATGGGGTTTTGAGTCCCTTTCGCTGAGGACGGTGTAGGTCTTGTCTATTCCATAGTTGGTTTTTGGAACGGTACCTGTGCTTATATCAAACTCTGGTTTTATGCATCACCCCACGTCTCCTTCCCCCTTAAGCAGGTATAAGAGTGTTTTCTAAATGTGAGACACTGTCCTCTTTCCTAACTCAGTTCAAGTGTAGCCATGTTTACAGGATCTTCATAAGTGATATCTTATGATAAGTTTCTTTTTCTGTGTGACTTATTTCACTTAGAATCATCGTACCTGAATCCACCCATTTTGCTGCTACTGGTCTTATGACATTGATTTCATGGCTGAGGGATATTCCATCGTACGTAAGTACCACAATTTTTTGAACCATGTTTATATTTTCTGGGATACTTAAGGTGTATCCAAGTTGAGGTCCTTGTATGCAGTGCAGCCCTAAATTTTGGGGTGGCTCTGTCTTATTGATTTTCAGTTTTCCCAAGGTATATTCCCTAGGCTGGTAGTGCCCTTGGCTCTGTAGCTCTGTTCTTTACTTGTTTTAGGGAACAGAATGCACTCCTCCAGAGAGGCAGTTGGCAATTTACATCCCGCCCATCAGCATAACAAGGCTCCCTGTTCTCCAGGGCCTGTCTTGCCTTTCTTGTTCTTACACATTTTGTGGATGTCCCTTTTGACCGGTGGGAAGTGATACTTCTTTGTAGTGCAGATTTGCATTGCCCGCTTGCTTGCTTGGCCAAAAAGGGCGTATGCGTTTTCTCCTGAATATATTCAGGAGAAAACGCATACGCCCTTTTTGGCCAAGTGCATCATTGTCGAAGTTGTGCCCCTCTTCCTGTGCTTTAAAGGCGATTCCAACGTACCTCTTGAAATCTGTTTCCTGCTATTCTGCCTCGCTTTCAAGTCCGCCTCATTGCCTTCCCTCAACAGATTTTTGGACGATAGTTGTCCTTTATTACTCGGCCAGTTTGTGAATTGCTGTGCCCCTGAGCTCCATTTTTCAACTCGTTTTTGGTGAGCTGACCGCAAGTCCAAAATTTTGGTTCAGGACCTATACTGGTTCCCGGTGGGTGGCTGAGAATTTGGTTAATTCTTCTTCCTGCCGGGAAATTACAGTGATATGTGCCCGTCCAAATGCCTAACAGCTACTCTCTCATTGGTTCTCCCTCTTCCCTTTCATCCTCTGCCAAATTGGCAACCTGTGCGAACCAAGAGGTTAAAGGGGCTGTCTCTCCAAGTTGGGAGGTTGATAGTAAAGCAGACGGAAAGTCAAACCGGAGCACCAGGAGAGGGACTATGCGTTGAGTTTTAGAAACCTTTCGTATTCACAGTGTGTCCGTTCTCTAGGTTTCCCGCACATGTTATAGCTGTAGTAATATTCCCTTCAACCTGGAGAGTTCGGACCCATGGAATGGGTGCCATGCATTATTGCTTTAAAGGGTCTGCATTTGCTCACCCAATCTCACCAATCGTCTCAGTCCCAAGTGTCCCTCCTTATGCCACATCCAGCTGTCGTTGTAGATAGGGTCATTCCAGCTTTCATCAGAGACCCTGAAGGAATTGTAAAGAATTTCCCAGTTTTTTTGTTTTGTTTTTGAAATTCCTTTTTATAGTGGGTTTGAGCTGATTCTCGCTGCCATGTTTATGCCAGTCTAGACACACTTGATTGCCTTACGGAGACATATCAATACATAGGTTTTAAGATTCTTACTAGTCAGATATTTTCCTCTGCGGGAAATATGGGGTTTTGAGTCCCTTTCGCTGAGGACGGTGTAGGTCTTGTCTATTCCATAGTTGGTTTTTGGAACAGTACCTGTGCTTATATCAAACTCTGGTTTTATGCATCACCCCACCTCTCCTTCAACCTTAAGCAGGTATAAGAGTGTTTTCTAAATGTGAGACACTCTTCTCTTTCCTAACTCAGTTCAAGTGTAGCCATGTTTACAGGATCTTCATAAGTGATATCTTATGATAAGTTTCTTTTTCTGTGTGACTTATTTCACTTAGAATCATCGTACCTGAATCCACCCATTTTGCTGCTACTGGTCTTATGACATTGATTTCATGGCTGAGGGATATTCCATCGTACGTAAGTACCACAATTTTTTGAACCATGTTTATATTTTCTGGGATACTTAAGGTGTATCCAAGTTGAGGTCCTTGTATGCAGTGCAGCCCTAAATTTTGGGGTGGCTCTGTCTTATTGATTTTCAGTTTTCCCAAGGTATATTCCCTAGACTGGTAGTGCCCTTGGCTCTGTAGCTCTGTTCTTTACTTGTTTTAGGGAACAGAATGCACTCCTCCAGAGAGGCAGTTGGCAATTTACATCCCGCCCATCAGCATAACAAGGCTCCCTGTTCTCCAGGGCCTGTCTTGCCTTTCTTGTTCTTACACATTTTGTGGATGTCCCTTTTGACCGGTGGGAAGTGATACTTCTTTGTAGTGCAGATTTGCATTGCCCGCTTGCTTGCTTGGCCAAAAAGGGCGTATGCGTTTTCTCCTGAATATATTCAGGTGAAAACGCATAGGCCCTTTTTGGCCAAGTGCATCATTGTCGAAGTTGTGCCCCTCTTCCTGTGCTTTAAAGGCGATTCCAACGTACCTCTTGAAATCTGTTTCCTGCTATTCTGCCTCGCTTTCAAGTCCGCCTCGTTGCCTTCCCTCAACAGATTTTTGGACGATAGTTGTCCTTTATTACTCGGCCAGTTTGTGAATTGCTGTGCCCCTGAGCTCCATTTTTCAACTCGTTTTTGGTGAGCTGACCGCAAGTCCAAAATTTTGGTTCAGGACCTATACTGGTTCCCGGTGGGTGGCTGAGAATTTGGTTAATTCTTCTTCCTGCCGGGAAATTACAGTGATATGTGCCCGTCCAAATGCCTAACAGCTACTCTCTCATTGGTTCTCCCTCTTCCCTTTCATCCTCTGCCAAATTGGCAACCTGTGCGAACCAAGAGGTTAAAGGGGCTGTCTCTCCAAGTTGGGAGGTTGATAGTAAAGCAGACGGAAAGTCAAACCGGAGCACCAGGAGAGGGACTATTCGTTGAGTTTTAGAAACCTTTCGTATTCACAGTGTGTCCGTTCTGTAGGTTTCCCGCACATGTTATAGCTGTAGTAATATTCCCTTCAACCTGGAGAGTTCGGACCCATGGAATGGGTGCCATGCATTATTGCTTTAAAGGGTCTGCATTTGCTCACCCAATCTCACCAATCGTCTCAGTCCCAAGTGTCCCTCCTTATGCCACATCCAGCTGTCGTTGTAGATAGGGTCATTCCAGCTTTCATCAGAGACCCTGAAGGAATTGTAAAGAATTTCCCAGTTTTTTTGTTTTGTTTTTGAAATTCCTTTTTATAGTGGGTTTGAGCTGATTCTCGCTGCCATGTTTATGCCAGTCTAGACACACTTGATTCCCTTACGGAGACATATCAATACATAGGTTTTAAGATTCTTACTAGTCAGATATTTTCCTCTGCGGGAAATATGGGGTTTTGAGTCCCTTTCACTGAGGACGGTGTAGGTCTTGTCTATTCCATAGTTGGTTTTTGGAACGGTACCTGTGCTTATATCAAACTGTGGTTTTATGCATCACCCCACCTCTCCTTCCCCCTTAAGCAGGTATAAGAGTGTTTTCTAAATGTGAGACACTGTTCTCTTTCCTAACTCAGTTCAAGTGTAGCCATGTTTACAGGATCTTCATAAGTGATATCTTATGATAAGTTTCTTTTTCTGTGTGACTTATTTCACTTAGAATCATCGTACCTGAATCCACCCATTTTGCTGCTACTGGTCTTATGACATTGATTTCATGGCTGAGGGATATTCCATCGTACGTAAGTACCACAATTTTTTGAACCATGTTTATATTTCCTGGGATATTTATTTTGTACCCAAGTTGAGGTCCTTGTAAGCAGTGCAGCCCTAAATTTTGGGGTGGCTCTGTCTTATTGATTTTCAGCTTTCCCAAGGTATATTCCCTAGACTGGTAGTGCCCTTGGCTCTGTAGCTCTGTTCTTTACTTGTTTTAGGGAACATAATGCACTCCTCCAGAGAGGCAGTTGGCAATTTACATCCCGGCCATCAGCGTAACAAGGCTCCCTGTTCTCCAGGGCCTGTCTTGCCTTTCTTGTTCTTACACATTTTGTGGATGTCCCTTTTGACCGGTGGGAAGTGATACTTCTTTGTAGTGCCGATTTGCATTGCCCGCTTGCTTGCTTGGCCAAAAAGGGCGTATGCGTTTTCTCCTGAATATATTCAGGAGAAAACGCATACGCCCTTTTTGTCCAAGTGCATCATTGTCGAAGTTGTGCCCCTCTTCCTGTGCTTTAAAGGCAATTCCAACGTACCTCTTGAAATCTGTTTCCTGCTATTCTGCCTCGCTTTCAAGTCCGCCTCGTTGCCTTCCGTCAACAGATTTATGGACGATAGATGTCCTTTATTACTCGGCCAGTTTGTGAATTGCTGTGTCCCTGAGCTCCATTTTTCAACTCGTTTTTGGAGAGCTGACCGCAAGTCCAAAATTTTGGTTCAGGACCTATACTGGTTCCCGGTGGGTGGCTGAGAATTTGGTTAATTCTTCTTCCTGCCGGGAAATTACAGTGATATGTGCCCGTCCAAATGCCTAACAGCTACTCTCTCATTGGTTCTCCCTCTTCCCTTTCATCCTCTGCCAAATTGGCAACCTGTGCGAACCAGGAGGTTAAAGGGGCTGTCTCTCCAATTTCGGAGAATGATAGTAAAGCAGCCGGAAAGTCAAACCGGAGCACCAGGAGAGGGTTTATTCTTTGAGTTTTAGAAACCTTTCGTATTCACACTGTGTCCGTTCTCTAGGTTTCCCGCACATGTTATAGCTGTAGTAATATTCCCTTCAACCTGGAGAGTTCGGACCCATGGAATGGGTGCCATGCATTATTGCTTTAAAGCGTCTTCATTTGCTCACCCAATCTCACCAATCGTCTCAGTCCCAAGTGTCCCTCCTTATGCCACATCCAGCTGTCGTTGAAGATAGGGTCATTCCAGCTTTCATCAGAGACCCTGAAGGAATTGTAAAGAATTTCCCAGTTTTTTTGTTTTGTTTTTGAAATTCTTTTTATAGTGGGTTTGAGCTGATTCTCGCTGCCATGTTTATGCCAGTCTAGACACACTTGATTCCCTTACGGAGACATATCAATACATAGGTTTTAAGATTCTTACTAGTCAGATATTTTCCTCTGTGGGAAATATGGGGTTTTGAGTCCCTTTCACTGAGGACGGTGTAGGTCTTGTCTATTCCATAGTTGGTTTTTGGAACGGTACCTGTGCTTATATCAAACTCTGGTTTTATGCATCACCGCACCTCTCCTTCCCCCTTAAGCAGGTATAAGAGTGTTTTCTAAATGTGAGACACTGTTCTCTTTCCTAACTCAGTTCAAGTGTAGCCATGTTTACAGGATCTTCATAAGTGATATCTTATGATAAGTTTCTTTTTCTGTGTGACTTATTTCACTTAGAATCATCGTACCTGAATCCAGCCATTTTGCTGCTACTGGTCTTATGACATTGATTTCATGGCTGAGGGATATTCCATCGTACGTAAGTACCACAATTTTTTGAACCATGTTTATATTTTCTGGGATACTTAAGGTGTATCCAAGTTGAGGTCCTTGTATGCAGTGCAGCCCTAAATTTTGGGGTGGCTCTGTCTTATTGATTTTCAGTTTTCCCAAGGTATATTCCCTAGACTGGTAGTGCCCTTGGCTCTGTAGCTCTGTTCTTTACTTGTTTTAGGGAACAGAATGCACTCCTCCAGAGAGGCAGTTGGCAATTTACATCCCGCCCATCAGCATAACAAGGTTCCCTGTTCTCCAGGGCCTGTCTTGCCTTTCTTGTTCTTACACATTTTGTGGATGTCCCTTTTGACCGGTGGGAAGTGATACTTCTTTGTAGTGCAGATTTGCATTGCCCGCTTGCTTGCTTGGCCAAAAAGGGCGTATGCGTTTTCTCCTGAATATATTCAGGAGAAAACGCATACGCCCTTTTTGGCCAAGTGCGTCATTGTCGAAGTTGTGCCCCTCTTCCTGTGCTTTAAAGGCGATTCCAACGTACCTCTTGAAATCTGTTTCCTGCTATTCTGCCTCACTTTCAAGTCCGCCTCGTTGCCTTCCCTCAACAGATTTTTGGACGATAGTTGTCCTTTATTACTCAGCCAGTTTGTGAATTGCTGTGCCCCTGAGCTCCATTTTTCAACTCGTTTTTGGTGAGCTGACCGCAAGTCCAAAATTTTGGTTCAGGACCTATACTGGTTCCCGGTGGGTGGCTGAGAATTTGGTTAATTCTTCTTCCTGCCGGGAAATTACAGTGATATGTGCCCGTCCAAATGCCTAACAGCTACTCTCTCATTGGTTCTCCCTCTTCGCTTTCATCCTCTGCCAAATTGGCAACCTGTGCGAACCAAGAGGTTAAAGGGGCTGTCTCTCCAAGTTGGGAGGTTGATAGTAAAGCAGACGGAAAGTCAAACCGGAGCACCAGGAGAGGGACTATTCGTTGAGTTTTAGAAACCTTTCGTATTCACAGTGTGTCCGTTCTCTAGGTTTCCCGCACATGTTATAGCTGTAGTAATATTCCCTGCAACCTGGAGAGTTCGGACCCATGGAATGGGTGCCATGCATTATTGCTTTAAAGCGTCTGCATTTGCTCACCCAATCTCACCAATCGTCTCAGTCCCAAGTGTCCCTCCTTATGCCACATCCAGCTGTCGTTGTAGATAGGGTCATTCCAGCTTTCATCAGAGACTCTGAAGGAATTGTAAAGAATTTCCCAGTTTTTTTGTTTTGTTTTTGAAATTCCTTTTTATAGTGGGTTTGAGCTGATTCTCGCTGCCATGTTTATGCCAGTCTAGACACACTTGATTCCCTTACGGAGACATATCAATACATAGGTTTTAAGATTCTTACTAGTCAGATATTTTCCTCTGCGGGAAATATGGGGTTTTGAGTCCCTTTCGCTGAGGACGGTGTAGGTCTTGTCTATTCCATAGTTGGTTTTTGGAACGGTTCCTGTGCTTATATCAAACTCTGGTTTTATGCATCACCCCACCTCTCCTTCAACCTTAAGCAGGTATAAGAGTGTTTTCTAAATGTGAGACACTGTTCTCTTTCCTTACTCAGTTCAAGTGTAGCCATGTTTACAGGATCTTCATAAGTGATATCTTATGATAAGTTTCTTTTTCTGTGTGACTTATTTCACTTAGAATCATCGTACCTGAATCCACCCATTTTGCTGCTACTGGTCTTATGACATTGATTTCATGGCTGAGGGATATTCCATCGTACGTAAGTACCACAATTTTTTGAACCATGTTTATATTTTCTGGGATACTTAAGGTGTATCCAAGTTGAGATCCTTGTATGCAGTGCAGCCCTAAATTTTGGGGTGGCTCTGTCTTATTGATTTTCAGTTTTCCCAAGGTATATTCCCTAGACTGGTAGTGCCCTTGGCTCTGTAGCTCTGTTGTTTACTTGTTTTAGGGAACAGAATGCACTCCTCCAGAGAGGCAGTTGGCAATTTACATCCCGCCCATCAGCATAACAAGGCTCCCTGTTCTCCAGGGCCTGTCTTGCCTTTCTTGTTCTTACACATTTTGTGGATGTCCCTTTTGACCGGTGGGAAGTGATACTTCTTTGTAGTGCAGATTTGCATTGCCCGCTTGCTTGCTTGGCCAAAAAGGGCGTATGCGTTTTCTCCTGAATATATTCAGGAGAAAACGCATACGCCCTTTTTGGCCAAGTGCATCATTGTCGAAGTTGTGCCCCTCTTCCTGTGCTTTAAAGGCGATTCCAACGTACCTCTTGAAATCTGTTTCCTGCTATTCTGCCTCGCTTTCAAGTCCGCCTCGTTGCCTTCCCTCAACAGATTTTTGGAAGATAGTTGTCCTTTATTACTCGGCCAGTTTGTGAATTGCTGTGCCCCTGAGCTCCATTTTTCAACTCGTTTTTGGTGAGCTGACCGCAAGTCCAAAATTTTGGTTCAGGACCTATACTGGTTCCCGGTGGGTGGCTGAGAATTTGGTTAATTCTTCTTCCTGCCGGGAAATTACAGTGATATGTGCCCGTCCAAATGCCTAACAGCTACTCTCTCATTGGTTCTCCCTCTTCCCTTTCATCCTCTGCCAAATTGGCAACCTGTGCGAACCAAGAGGTTAAAGGGGCTGTCTCTCCAAGTTGGGAGGTTGATAGTAAAGCAGACGGAAAGTCAAACCGGAGCACCAGGAGAGGGACTATGCGTTGAGTTTTAGAAACCTTTCGTATTCACAGTGTGTCCGTTCTCTAGGTTTCCCGCACATGTTATAGCTGTAGTAATATTCCCTTCAACCTGGAGAGTTCGGACTCATGGAATGGGTGCCATGCATTATTGCTTTAAAGGGTCTGCATTTGCTCACCCAATCTCACCAATCGTCTCAGTCCCAAGTGTCCCTCCTTATGCCACATCCAGCTGTCGTTGTAGATAGGGTCATTCCAGCTTTCATCAGAGACCCTGAAGGAATTGTAAAGAATTTCCCAGTTTTTTTGTTTTGTTTTTGAAATTCCTTTTTATAGTGGGTTTGAGCTGATTCTCGCTGCCATGTTTATGCCAGTCTAGACACACTTGATTCCCTTACGGAGACATATCAATACATAGGTTTTAAGATTCTTACTAGTCAGATACTTTCCTCTGCGGAAAATATGGGGTTTTGAGTCCCTTTCACTGAGGACGGTGTAGGTCTTGTCTATTCCATAGTTGGTTTTTGGAACGGTACCTGTGCTTATATCAAACTCTGGTTTTATGCATCACCCCACCTCTCCTTCCCCCTTAAGCAGGTATAAGAGTGTTTTCTAAATGTGAGACACTGTTCTCTTTCCTAACTCAGTTCAAGTGTAGCCATGTTTACAGGATCTTCATAAGTGATATCTTATGATAAGTTTCTTTTTCTGTGTGACTTATTTCACTTAGAATCATCGTACCTGAATCCACCCATTTTGCTGCTACTGGTCTTATGACATTGATTTCATGGCTGAGGGATATTCCATCGTACGTAAGTACCACAATTTTTTGAACCATGTTTATATTTTCTGGGATACTTAAGGTGTATCCAAGTTGAGGTCCTTGTATGCAGTGCAGCCCTAAATTTTGGGGTGGCTCTGTCTTATTGATTTTCAGTTTTCCCAAGGTATATTCCCTAGACTGGTAGTGCCCTTGGCTCTGTAGCTCTGTTCTTTACTTGTTTTAGGGAACAGAATGCACTCCTCCAGAGAGGCAGTTGGCAATTTACATCCCGCCCATCAGCATAACAAGGCTCCCTGTTCTCCAGGGCCTGTCTTGCCTTTCTTGTTCTTACACATTTTGTGGATGTCCCTTTTGACCGGTGGGAAGTGATACTTCTTTGTAGTGCAGATTTGCATTGCCCGCTTGCTTGCTTGGCCAAAAAGGGCGTATGCGTTTTCTCCTGAATATATTCAGGAGAAAACGCATACGCCCTTTTTGGCCAAGTGCATCATTGTCGAAGTTGTGCCCCTCTTCCTGTGCTTTAAAGGCGATTCCAACGTACCTCTTGAAATCTGTTTCCTGCTATTCTGCCTCGCTTTCAAGTCCGCCTCGTTGCCTTCCCTCAACAGATTTTTGGACGATAGTTGTCCTTTATTACTCGGCCAGTTTGTGAATTGCTGTGCCCCTGAGCTCCATTTTTCAACTCGTTTTTGGTGAGCTGACCGCAAGTCCAAAATTTAAGTTCAGGACCTATACTGGTTCCCGGTGGGTGGCTGAGAATTTGGTTAATTCTTCTTCCTGCCGGGAAATTACAGTGATATGTGCCCGTCCAAATGCCTAACAGCTACTCTCTCATTGGTTCTCCCTCTTCCCTTTCATCCTCTGCCATATTGGCAACGTGTGCGAACCAAGAGGTTAAAGGGGCTGTCTCTCCAAGTTGGGAGGTTGATAGTAAAGCAGACGGAAAGTCAAACCGGAGCACCAGGAGAGGGACTATGCGTTGAGTTTTAGAAACCTTTCGTATTCACAGTGTGTCCGTTCTCTAGGTTTCCCGCACATGTTATAGCTGTAGTAATATTCCCTTCAACCTGGAGAGTTCGGACCCATGGAATGGGTGCCATGCATTATTGCTTTAAAGGGTCTGCATTTGCTCACCCAATCTCACCAACCGTCTCAGTCCCAAGTGTCCCTCCTTATGCCACATCCAGCTGTCGTTGTAGATAGGGTCATTCCAGCTTTCATCAGAGACCCTGAAGGAATTGTAAAGAATTTCCCAGTTTTTTTGGTTTGTTTTTGAAATTCCTTTTTATAGTGGGTTTGAGCTGATTCTCGCTGCCATGTTTATGCCAGTCTAGACACAGTTGATTCCCTTACGGAGACATATCAATACATAGGTTTTAAGATTCTTACTAGTCAGATATTTTCCTCTGCGGGAAATATGGGGTTTTGAGTCCCTTTCGCTGAGGACGGTGTAGGTCTTGTCTATTCCATAGTTGGTTTTTGGAACGGTACCTGTGCTTATATCAAACTCTGGTTTTATGCATCACCCCACCTCTCGTTCCCCCTTAAGCAGGTATAAGAGTGTTTTCTAAATGTGAGACACTGTTCTCTTTCCTAACTCAGTTCAAGTGTAGCCATGTTTACAGGATCTTCATAAGTGATATCTTATGATAAGTTTCTTTTTCTGTGTGACTTATTTCACTTAGAATCATCGTACCTGAATCCACCCATTTTGCTGCTACTGGTCTTATGACATTGATTTCATGGCTGAGGGATATTCCATCGTACGTAAGTACCACAATTTTTTGAACCATGTTTATATTTTCTGGGATACTTAAGGTGTATCCAAGTTGAGGTCCTTGTATGCAGTGCAGCCCTAAATTTTGGGGTGGCTCTGTCTTATTGATTTTCAGTTTTCCCAAGGTATATTCCCTAGACTGGTAGTGCCCTTGGCTCTGTAGCTCTGTTCTTTACTTGTTTTAGGGAACAGAATGCACTCCTCCAGAGAGGCAGTTGGCAATTTACATCCCGCCCATCAGCATAACAAGGCTCCCTGTTCTCCAGGGCCTGTCTTGCCTTTCTTGTTCTTACACATTTTGTGGATGTCCCTTTTGACCGGTGGGAAGTGATACTTCTTTGTAGTGCAGATTTGCATTGCCCGCTTGCTTGCTTGGCCAAAAAGGGCGTATGCGTTTTCTCCTGAATATATTCAGGAGAAAACGCATACGCCCTTTTTGGCCAAGTGCATCATTGTCGAAGTTGTGCCCCTCTTCCTGTGCTTTAAAGGCGATTCCAACGTACCTCTTGAAATCTGTTTCCTGCTATTCTGCCTCGCTTTCAAGTCCGCCTCGTTGCCTTCCCTCAACAGATTTTTGGACGATAGTTGTCCTTTATTACTCGGCCAGTTTGTGAATTGCTGTGCCCCTGAGCTCCATTTTTCAACTCGTTTTTGGTGAGCTGACCGCAAGTCCAAAATTTTGGTTCAGGACCTATACTGGTTCCCGGTGGGTGGCTGAGAATTTGGTTAATTCTTCTTCCTGCCGGGAAATTACAGTGATATGTGCCCGTCCAAATGCCTAACAGCTACTCTCTCATTGGTTCTCCCTCTTCCCATTCATCCTCTGCCAAATTGGCAACCTGTGCGAACCAAGAGGTTAAAGGCGCTGTCTCTCCAAGTTGGGAGGTTGATAGTAAAGCAGACGGAAAGTCAAACCGGAGCACCAGGAGAGGGACTATGCGTTGAGTTTTAGAAACCTTTCGTATTCACAGTGTGTCCGTTCTCTAGGTTTCCCGCACATGTTATAGCTGTAGTAATATTCCCTTCAACCTGGAGAGTTCGGACCCATGGAATGGGTGCCATGCATTATTGCTTTAAAGGGTCTGCATTTGCTCACCCAATCTCACCATCCGTCTCAGTCCCAAGTGTCCCTCCTTATGCCACATCCAGCTGTCGTTGTAGATAGGGTCATTCCAGCTTTCATCAGAGACCCTGAAGGAATTGTAAAGAATTTCCCAGTTTTTTTGTTTTGTTTTTGAAATTCCTTTTTATAGTGGGTTTGAGCTGATTCTCGCTGCCATGTTTATGCCAGTCTAGACACACTTGATTCCCTTACGGAGACATATCAATACATAGGTTTTAAGATTCTTACTAGTCAGATATTTTCCTCTGCGGGAAATATGGGGTTTTGGGTCCCTTTCGCTGAGGAGGGTGTAGGTCTTGTCTATTCCATAGTTGGTTTTTGGAACGGTACCTGTGCTTATATCAAACTCTGGTTTTATGCATCACCCCACCTATCGTTCCCCCTTAAGCAGGTATAAGAGTGTTTTCTAAATGTGAGACACTGTTCTCTTTCCTAACTCAGTTCAAGTGTAGCCATGTTTACAGGATCTTCATAAGTGATATCTTATGATAAGTTTCTTTTTCTGTGTGACTTATTTCACTTAGAATCATCGTACCTGAATCCACCCATTTTGCTGCTACTGGTCTTATGACATTGATTTCATGGCTGAGGGTTATTCCATCGTACGTAAGTACCACAATTTTTTGAACCATGTTTATATTTTCTGGGATACTTAAGGTGTATCCAAGTTGAGGTCCTTGTATGCAGTGCAGCCCTAAATTTTGGGGTGGCTCTGTCTTATTGATTTTCAGTTTTCCCAAGGTATATTCCCTAGGCTGGTAGTGCCCTTGGCTCTGTAGCTCTGTTCTTTACTTGTTTTAGGGAACAGAATGCACTCCTCCAGAGAGGCAGTTGGCAATTTACATCCCGCCCATCAGCATAACAAGGCTCCCTGTTCTCCAGGGCCTGTCTTGCCTTTCTTGTTCTTACACATTTTGTGGATGTCCCTTTTGACCGGTGGGAAGTGATACTTCTTTGTAGTGCAGATTTGCATTGCCCGCTTGCTTGCTTGGCCAAAAAGGGCGTATGCGTTTTCTCCTGAATATATTCAGGAGAAAACGCATACGCCCTTTTTGGCCAAGTGCATCATTGTCGAAGTTGTGCCCCTCTTCCTGTGCTTTAAAGGCGATTCCAACGTACCTCTTGAAATCTGTTTCCTGCTATTCTGCCTCGCTTTCAAGTCCGCCTCGTTGCCTTCCCTCAACAGATTTTTGGACGATAGTTGTCCTTTATTACTCGGCCAGTTTGTGAATTGCTGTGCCCCTGAGCTCCATTTTTCAACTCGTTTTTGGTGAGCTGACCGCAAGTCCAAAATTTTGGTTCAGGACCTATACTGGTTCCCGGTGGGTGGCTGAGAATTTGGTTAATTCTTCTTCCTGCCGGGAAATTACAGTGATATGTGCCCGTCCAAATGCCTAACAGCTACTCTCTCATTGGTTCTCCCTCTTCCCTTTCATCCTCTGCCAAATTGGCAACCTGTGCGAACCAAGAGGTTAAAGGCGCTGTCTCTCCAAGTTGGGAGGTTGATAGTAAAGCAGACGGAAAGTCAAACCGGAGCACCAGGAGAGGGACTATGCGTTGAGTTTTAGAAACCTTTCGTATTCACAGTGTGTCCGTTCTCTAGGTTTCCCGCACATGTTATAGCTGTAGTAATATTCCCTTCAACCTGGAGAGTTCGGACCCATGGAATGGGTGCCATGCATTATTGCTTTAAAGGGTCTGCATTTGCTCACCCAATCTCACCAATCGTCTCAGTCCCAAGTGTCCCTCCTTATGCCACATCCAGCTGTCGTTGTAGATAGGGTCATTCCAGCTTTCATCAGAGACCCTGAAGGAATTGTAAAGAATTTCCCAGTTTTTTTGTTTTGTTTTTGAAATTCCTTTTTATAGTGGGTTTGAGCTGATTCTCGCTGCCATGTTTATGCCAGTCAAGACACAGTTGATTCCCTTACGGAGACATATCAATACATAGGTTTTAAGATTCTTACTAGTCAGATATTTTCCTCTGCGGGAAATATGGGGTTTTGAGTCCCTTTCACTGAGGACGGTGTAGGTCTTGTCTATTCCATAGTTGGTTTTTGGAACGGTACCTGTGCTTATATCAAACTGTGGTTTTATGCATCACCCCACCTCTCCTTCCCCCTTAAGCAGGTATAAGAGTGTTTTCTAAATGTGAGACACTGTTCTCTTTCCTAACTCAGTTCAAGTGTAGCCATGTTTACAGGATCTTCATAAGTGATATCTTATGATAAGTTTCTTTTTCTGTGTGACTTATTTCACTTAGAATCATCGTACCTGAATCCACCCATTTTGCTGATACTGGTCTTATGACATTGATTTCATGGCTGAGGGATATTCCATCGTACGTAAGTACCACAATTTTTTGAACCATGTTTATATTTCCTGGGATATTTATTTTGTACCCAAGTTGAGGTCCTTGTAAGCAGTGCAGCCCTAAATTTTGGGGTGGCTCTGTCTTATTGATTTTCAGTTTTCCAAAGGTATATTCCCTAGACTGGTAGTGCCCTTGGCTCTGTAGCTCTGTTCTTTACTTGTTTTAGGGAACAGAATGCACTCCTCCAGAGAGGCAGTTGGCAATTTACATCCCGCCCATCAGCATAACAAGGCTCCCTGTTCTCCAGGGCCTGTCTTGCCTTTCTTGTTCTTACACATTTTGTGGATGTCCCTTTTGACCGGTGGGAAGTGATACTTCTTTGTAGTGCAGATTTGCATTGCCCGCTTGCTTGCTTGGCCAAAAAGGGCGTATGCGTTTTCTCCTGAATATATTCAGGAGAAAACGCATACGCCCTTTTTGGCCAAGTGCATCATTGTCGAAGTTGTGCCCCTCTTCCTGTGCTTTAAAGGCGATTCCAACGTACCTCTTGAAATCTGTTTCCTGCTATTCTGCCTCGCTTTCAAGTCCGCCTCGTTGCCTTCCCTCAACAGATTTTTGGAAGATAGTTGTCCTTTATTACTCGGCCAGTTTGTGAATTGCTGTGCCCCTGAGCTCCATTTTTCAACTCGTTTTTGGTGAGCTGACCGCAAGTCCAAAATTTTGGTTCAGGACCTATACTGGTTCCCGGTGGGTGGCTGAGAATTTGGTTAATTCTTCTTCCTGCCGGGAAATTACAGTGATATGTGCCCGTCCAAATGCCTAACAGCTACTCTCTCATTGGTTCTCCCTCTTCCCTTTCATCCTCTGCCAAATTGGCAACCTGTGCGAACCAAGAGGTTAAAGGGGCTGTCTCTCCAAGTTGGGAGGTTGATAGTAAAGCAGACGGAAAGTCAAACCGGAGCACCAGGAGAGGGACTATGCGTTGAGTTTTAGAAACCTTTCGTATTCACAGTGTGTCCGTTCTCTAGGTTTCCCGCACATGTTATAGCTGTAGTAATATTCCCTTCAACCTGGAGAGTTCGGACTCATGGAATGGGTGCCATGCATTATTGCTTTAAAGGGTCTGCATTTGCTCACCCAATCTCACCAATCGTCTCAGTCCCAAGTGTCCCTCCTTATGCCACATCCAGCTGTCGTTGTAGATAGGGTCATTCCAGCTTTCATCAGAGACCCTGAAGGAATTGTAAAGAATTTCCCAGTTTTTTTGTTTTGTTTTTGAAATTCCTTTTTATAGTGGGTTTGAGCTGATTCTCGCTGCCATGTTTATGCCAGTCTAGACACACTTGATTCCCTTACGGAGACATATCAATACATAGGTTTTAAGATTCTTACTAGTCAGATACTTTCCTCTGCGGGAAATATGGGGTTTTGAGTCCCTTTCACTGAGGACGGTGTAGGTCTTGTCTATTCCATAGTTGGTTTTTGGAACGGTACCTGTGCTTATATCAAACTCTGGTTTTATGCATCACCCCACCTCTCCTTCCCCCTTAAGCAGGTATAAGAGTGTTTTCTAAATGTGAGACACTGTTCTCTTTCCTAACTCAGTTCAAGTGTAGCCATGTTTACAGGATCTTCATAAGTGATATCTTATGATAAGTTTCTTTTTCTGTGTGACTTATTTCACTTAGAATCATCGTACCTGAATCCACCCATTTTGCTGCTACTGGTCTTATGACATTGATTTCATGGCTGAGGGATATTCCATCGTACGTAAGTACCACAATTTTTTGAACCATGTTTATATTTTCTGGGATACTTAAGGTGTATCCAAGTTGAGGTCCTTGTATGCAGTGCAGCCCTAAATTTTGGGGTGGCTCTGTCTTATTGATTTTCAGTTTTCCCAAGGTATATTCCCTAGACTGGTAGTGCCCTTGGCTCTGTAGCTCTGTTCTTTACTTGTTTTAGGGAACAGAATGCACTCCTCCAGAGAGGCAGTTGGCAATTTACATCCCGCCCATCAGCATAACAAGGCTCCCTGTTCTCCAGGGCCTGTCTTGCCTTTCTTGTTCTTACACATTTTGTGGATGTCCCTTTTGACCGGTGGGAAGTGATACTTCTTTGTAGTGCAGATTTGCATTGCCCGCTTGCTTGCTTGGCCAAAAAGGGCGTATGCGTTTTCTCCTGAATATATTCAGGAGAAAACGCATACGCCCTTTTTGGCCAAGTGCATCATTGTCGAAGTTGTGCCCCTCTTCCTGTGCTTTAAAGGCGATTCCAACGTACCTCTTGAAATCTGTTTCCTGCTATTCTGCCTCGCTTTCAAGTCCGCCTCGTTGCCTTCCCTCAACAGATTTTTGGACGATAGTTGTCCTTTATTACTCGGCCAGTTTGTGAATTGCTGTGCCCCTGAGCTCCATTTTTCAACTCGTTTTTGGTGAGCTGACCGCAAGTCCAAAATTTTGGTTCAGGACCTATACTGGTTCCCAGTGGGTGGTTGAGAATTTGGTTAATTCTTCTTCCTGCCGGGAAATTACAGTGATATGTGCCCGTCCAAATGCCTAACAGCTACTCTCTCATTGGTTCTCCCTCTTCCCTTTCATCCTCTGCCAAATTGGCAACGTGTGCGAACCAAGAGGTTAAAGGGGCTGTCTCTCCAAGTTGGGAGGTTGATAGTAAAGCAGACGGAAAGTCAAACCGGAGCACCAGGAGAGGGACTATGCGTTGAGTTTTAGAAACCATTCGTATTCACAGTGTGTCCGTTCTCTAGGTTTCCCGCACATGTTATAGCTGTAGTAATATTCCCTTCAACCTGGAGAGTTCGGACCCATGGAATGGGTGCCATGCATTATTGCTTTAAAGGGTCTGCATTTGCTCACCCAATCTCACCAACCGTCTCAGTCCCAAGTGTCCCTCCTTATGCCACATCCAGCTGTCGTTGTAGATAGGGTCATTCCAGCTTTCATCAGAGACCCTGAAGGAATTGTAAAGAATTTCCCAGTTTTTATGGTTTGTTTTTGAAATTCCTTTTTATAGTGGGTTTGAGCTGATTCTCGCTGCCATGTTTATGCCTGTCTAGACACACTTGATTCCCTTACGGAGACATATCAATACATAGGTTTTAAGATTCTTACTAGTCAGATATTTTCCTCTGCGGGAAATATGGGGTTTTGAGTCCCTTTCGCTGAGGACGGTGTAGGTCTTGTCTATTCCATAGTTGCTTTTTGGAACGGTACCTGTGCTTATATCAAACTCTGGTTTTATGCATCACCCCACCTCTCCTTCCCCCTTAAGCAGGTATAAGAGTGTTTTCTAAATGTGAGACACTGTCCTCTTTCCTAACTCAGTTCAAGTGTAGCCATGTTTACAGGATCTTCATAAGTGATATCTTATGATAAGTTTCTTTTTCTGTGTGACTTATTTCACTTAGAATCATCGTACCTGAATCCACCCATTTTGCTGCTACTGGTCTTATGACTTTGATTTCATGGCTGAGGGATATTCCATCGTACGTAAGTACCACAATTTTTTGAACCATGTTTATATTTTCTGGGATACTTAAGGTGTATCCAAGTTGAGGTCCTTGTATGCAGTGCAGCCTTAAATTTTGGGGTGGCTCTGTCTTATTGATTTTCAGTTTTCCCAAGGTATATTCCCTAGACTGGTAGTGACCTTGGCTCTGTAGCTCTGTTCTTTACTTGTTTTAGGGAACAGAATGCACTCCTCCAGAGAGGCAGTTGGCAATTTACATCCCGCCCATCAGCATAACAAGGCTCCCTGTTCTCCAGGGCCTGTCTTGCCTTTCTTGTTCTTACACATTTTGTGGATGTCCCTTTTGACCGGTGGGAAGTGATACTTCTTTGTAGTGCAGATTTGCATTGCCCGCTTGCTTGCTTGGCCAAAAAGGGCGTATGCGTTTTCTCCTGAATATATTCAGGAGAAAACGCATACGCCCTTTTTGGCCAAGTGCATCATTGTCGAAGTTGTGCCCCTCTTCCTGTGCTTTAAAGGCGATTCCAACGTACCTCTTGAAATCTGTTTCCTGCTATTCTGCCTCGCTTTCAAGTCCGCCTCGTTGCCTTCCCTCAACAGATTTTTGGACGATAGTTGTCCTTTATTACTCGGCCAGTTTGTGAATTGCTGTGCCCCTGAGCTCCATTTTTCAACTCGTTTTTGGTGAGCTGACCGCAAGTCCAAAATTTTGGTTCAGGACCTATACTGGTTCCCGGTGGGTGGCTGAGAATTTGGTTAATTCTTCTTCCTGCCGGGAAATTACAGTGATATGTGCCCGTCCAAATGCCTAACAGCTACTCTCTCATTGGTTCTCCCTCTTCCCTTTCATCCTCTGCCAAATTGGCAACCTGTGCGAACCAAGAGGTTAAAGGGGCTGTCTCTCCAAGTTGGGAGGTTGATAGTAAAGCAGACGGAAAGTCAAACCGGAGCACCAGGAGAGGGACTATGCGTTGAGTTTTAGAAACCTTTCGTATTCACAGTGTGTCCGTTCTCTAGGTTTCCCGCACATGTTATAGCTGTAGTAATATTCCCTTCAACCTGGAGAGTTCGGACCCATGGAATGGGTGCCATGCATTATTGCTTTAAAGGGTCTGCATTTGCTCACCCAATCTCACCAACCGTCTCAGTCCCAAGTGTCCCTCCTTATGCCACATCCAGCTGTCGTTGTAGATAGGGTCATTCCAGCTTTCATCAGAGACCCTGAAGGAATTGTAAAGAATTTCCCAGTTTTTTTGTTTTGTTTTTGAAATTCCTTTTTATAGTGGGTTTGAGCTGATTCTCGCTGCCATGTTTATGCCAGTCTAGACACAGTTGATTCCCTTACGGAGACATATCAATACATAGGTTTTAAGATTCTTACTAGTCAGATATTATCCTCTGCGGGAAATATGGGGTTTTGAGTCCCTTTCGCTGAGGACGGTGTAGGTCTTGTCTATTCCATAGTTGGTTTTTGGAACGGTACCTGTGCTTATATCAAACTCTGGTTTTATGCATCACCCCACCTCTCCTTCCCCCTTAAGCAGGTATAAGAGTGTTTTCTAAATGTGAGACACTGTTCTCTTTCCTAACTCAGTTCAAGTGTAGCCATGTTTACAGGATCTTCATAAGTGATATCTTATGATAAGTTTCTTTTTCTGTGTGACTTATTTCACTTAGAATCATCGTACCTGAATCCACCCATTTTGCTGCTACTGGTCTTATGACATTGATTTCATGGCTGAGGGATATTCCATCGTACGTAAGTACCACAATTTTTTGAACCATGTTTATATTTTCTGGGATACTTAAGGTGTATCCAAGTTGAGGTCCTTGTATGCAGTGCAGCCTTAAATTTTGGGGTGGCTCTGTCTTATTGATTTTAAGTTTTCCCAAGGTATATTCCCTAGACTGGTAGTGCCCTTGGCTCTGTAGCTCTGTTCTTTACTTGTTTTAGGGAACAGAATGCACTCCTCCAGAGAGGCAGTTGGCAATTTACATCCCGCCCATCAGCATAACAAGGCTCCCTGTTCTCCAGGGCCTGTCTTGCCTTTCTTGTTCTTACACATTTTGTGGATGTCCCTTTTGACCGGTGGGAAGTGATACTTCTTTGTAGTGCAGATTTGCATTGCCCGCTTGCTTGCTTGGCCAAAAAGGGCGTATGCGTTTTCTCCTGAATATATTCAGGAGAAAACGCATACGCCCTTTTTGGCCAAGTGCATCATTGTCGAAGTTGTGCCCCTCTTCCTGTGCTTTAAAGGCGATTCCAACGTACCTCTTGAAATCTGTTTCCTGCTATTCTGCCTCGCTTTCAAGTCCGCCTCGTTGCCTTCCCTCAACAGATTTTTGGACGATAGTTGTCCTTTATTACTCGGCCAGTTTGTGAATTGCTGTGCCCCTGAGCTCCATTTTTCAACTCGTTTTTGGTGAGCTGACCACAAGTCCAAAATTTTGGTTCAGGACCTATACTGGTTCCCGGTGGGTGGCTAAGAATTTGGTTAATTCTTCTTCCTGCCGGGAAATCACAGTGATATGTGCCCGTCCAAATGCCTAACAGCTACTCTCTCATTGGTTCTCCCTCTTCCCTTTCATCCTCTGCCAAATTGGCAACCTGTGCGAACCAAGAGGTTAAAGGCGCTGTCTCTCCAAGTTGGGAGGTTGATAGTAAAGCAGACGGAAAGTCAAACCGGAGCACCAGGAGAGGGACTATGCGTTGAGTTTTAGAAACCTTTCGTATTCACAGTGTGTCCGTTCTCTAGGTTTCCCGCACATGTTATAGCTGTAGTAATATTCCCTTCAACCTGGAGAGTTCGGACCCATGGAATGGGTGCCATGCATTATTGCTTTAAAGGGTCTGCATTTGCTCACCCAATCTCACCAATCGTCTCAGTCCCAAGTGTCCCTCCTTATGCCACATCCAGCTGTCGTTGTAGATAGGGTCATTCCAGCTTTCATCAGAGACCCTGAAGGAATTGTAAAGAATTTCCCAGTTTTTTTGTTTTGTTTTTGAAATTCCTTTTTATAGTGGGTTTGAGCTGATTCTCGCTGCCATGTTTATGCCAGTCTAGACCCACATGATTCCCTTATGGAGACATATCAATACATAGGTTTTAAGATTCTTACTAGTCAGATATTTTCCTCTGCGGGAAATATGGGGTTTTGAGTCCCTTTCGCTGAGGACGGTGTAGGTCTTGTCTATTCCATAGTTGGTTTTTGGAACGGTACCTGTGCTTATATCAAACTCTGGTTTTATGCATCACCCCACCTCTCCTTCTCCCTTAAGCAGGTATAAGAGTGTTTTCTAAATGTGAGACACTGTTCTCTTTCCTAACTCAGTTCAAGTGTAGCCATGTTTACAGGATCTTCATAAGTGATATCTTATGATAAGTTTCTTTTTCTATGTGACTTATTTCACTTAGAATCATCGTACCTGAATCCACCCATTTTGCTGCTACTGGTCTTATGACATTGATTTCATGGCTGAGGGATATTCCATCGTACGTAAGTACCACAATTTTTTGAACCATGTTTATATTTTCTGGGATACTTAAGGTGTATCCAAGTTGAGGTCCTTGTATGCAGTGCAGCCCTAAATTTTGGGGTGGCTCTGTCTTATTGATTTTCAGTTTTCCCAAGGTATATTCCCTAGCCTGGTAGTGCCCTTGGCTCTGTAGCTCTGTTCTTTACTTGTTTTAGGGAACAGAATGCACTCCTCCAGAGAGGCAGTTGGCAATTTACATCCCGCCCATCAGCATAACAAGGCTCCCTGTTCTCCAGGGCCTGTCTTGCCTTTCTTGTTCTTACACATTTTGTGGATGTCCCTTTTGACCGGTGGGAAGTGATACTTCTTTGTAGTGCAGATTTGCATTGCCCACTTGCTTGCTTGGCCAAAAAGGGCGTATGCGTTTTCTCCTGAATATATTCAGGAGAAAACGCATAGGCCCTTTTTGGCCAAGTGCGTCATTGTCGAAGTTGTGCCCCTCTTCCTGTGCTTTAAAGGCGATTCCAACGTACCTCTTGAAATCTGTTTCCTGCTATTCTGCCTCGCTTTCAAGTCCGCCTCGTTGCCTTCCCTCAACAGATTTTTGGACGATAGTTGTCCTTTATTACTCGGCCAGTTTGTGAATTGCTGTGCCCCTGAGCTCCATTTTTCAACTCGTTTTTGGTGAGCTGACCGCAAGTCCAAAATTTTGGTTCAGGACCTATACTGGTTCCCGGTGGGTGGCTGAGAATTTGGTTAATTCTTCTTCCTGCCGGGAAATTACAGTGATATGTGCCCGTCCAAATGCCTAACAGCTACTCTCTCATTGGTTCTCCCTCTTCCCTTTCATCCTCTGCCAAATTGGCAACCTGTGCGAACCAAGAGGTTAAAGGGGCTGTCTCTCCAAGTTGGGAGGTTGATAGTAAAGCAGACGGAAAGTCAAACCGGAGCACCAGGAGAGGGACTATTCGTTGAGTTTTAGAATCCTTTCGTATTCACAGTGTGTCCGTTCTCTAGGTTTCCCGCACATGTTATAGCTGTAGTAATATTCCCTTCAACCTGGAGAGTTCGGACCCATGGAATGGGTGCCATGCATTATTGCTTTAAAGCGTCTGCATTTGCTCACCCAATCTCACCAATCGTCTCAGTCCCAAGTGTCCCTCCTTATGCCACATCCAGCTGTCGTTGTAGATAGGGTCATTCCAGCTTTCATCAGAGACCCTGAAGGAATTGTAAAGAATTTCCCAGTTTTTTTGTTTTGTTTTTGAAATTCCTTTTTATAGTGGGTTTGAGCTGATTCTCGCTGCCATGTTTATGCCAGTCTAGACACACTTGATTCCCTTACGGAGACATATCAATACATAGGTTTTAAGATTCTTACTAGTCAGATATTTTCCTCTGCGGGAAATATGGGGTTTTGAGTCCCTTTCACTGAGGACGGTGTAGGTCTTGTCTATTCCATAGTTGGTTTTTGGAACGGTACCTGTGCTTATATCAAACTGTGGTTTTATGCATCACCCCACCTCTCCTTCCCCCTTAAGCAGGTATAAGAGTGTTTTCTAAATGTGAGACACTGTTCTCTTTCCTAACTCAGTTCAAGTGTAGCCATGTTTACAGGATCTTCATAAGTGATATCTTATGATAAGTTTCTTTTTCTGTGTGACTTATTTCACTTAGAATCATCGTACCTGAATCCACCCATTTTGCTGCTACTGGTCTTATGACATTGATTTCATGGCTGAGGGATATTCCATCGTACGTAAGTACCACAATTTTTTGAACCATGTTTATATTTCCTGGGATATTTATTTTGTACCCAAGTTGAGGTCCTTGTATGCAGTGCAGCCCTAAATTTTGGGGTGGCTCTGTCTTATTGATTTTCAGTTTTCCCAAGGTATATTCCCTAGACTGGTAGTGCCCTTGGCTCTGTAGCTCTGTTCTTTACTTGTTTTAGGGAACATAATGCACTCCTCCAGAGAGGCAGTTGGCAATTTACATCCCGGCCATCAGCGTAACAAGGCTCCCTGTTCTCCAGGGCCTGTCTTGCCTTTCTTGTTCGTACACATTTTGTGGATGTCCCTTTTGACCGGTGGGAAGTGATACTTCTTTGTAGTGCAGATTTGCATTGCCCGCTTGCTTGCTTGGCCAAAAAGGGCGTATGCGTTTTCTCCTGAATATATTCAGGAGAAAACGCATACGCCCTTTTTGTCCAAGTGCATCATTGTCGAAGTTGTGCCCCTCTTCCTGTGCTTTAAAGGCAATTCCAACGTACCTCTTGAAATCTGTTTCCTGCTATTCTGCCTCGCTTTCAAGTCCGCCTCGTTGCCTTCCGTCAACAGATTTATGGACGATAGTTGTCCTTTATTACTCGGCCAGTTTGTGAATTGCTGTGTCCCTGAGCTCCATTTTTCAACTCGTTTTTGGAGAGCTGACCGCAAGTCCAAAATTTTGGTTCAGGACCTATACTGGTTCCCGGTGGGTGGCTGAGAATTTGGTTAATTCTTCTTCCTGCCGGGAAATTACAGTGATATGTGCCCGTCCAAATGCCTAACAGCTACTCTCTCATTGGTTCTCCCTCTTCCCTTTCATCCTCTGCCAAATTGGCAACCTGTGCGAACCAGGAGGTTAAAGGGGCTGTCTCTCCAATTTCGGAGAATGATAGTAAAGCAGCCGGAAAGTCAAACCGGAGCACCAGGAGAGGGTTTATTCTTTGAGTTTTAGAAACCTTTCGTATTCACACTGTGTCCGTTCTCTAGGTTTCCCGCACATGTTATAGCTGTAGTAATATTCCCTTCAACCTGGAGAGTTCGGACCCTTAGAATGGGTGCCATGCATTATTGCTTTAAAGCGTCTGCATTTGCTCACCCAATCTCACCAATCGTCTCAGTCCCAAGTGTCCCTCCTTATGCCACATCCAGCTGTCGTTGTAGATAGGGTCATTCCAGCTTTCATCAGAGACCCTGAAGGAATTGTAAAGAATTTCCCAGTTTTTTTGTTTTGTTTTTGAAATTCTTTTTATAGTGGGTTTGAGCTGATTCTCGCTGCCATGTTTATGCCAGTCTAGACACACTTGATTCCCTTACGGAGACATATCAATACATAGGTTTTAAGATTCTTACTAGTCAGATATTTTCCTCTGTGGGAAATATGGGGTTTTGAGTCCCTTTCACTGAGGACGGTGTAGGTCTTGTCTATTCCATAGTTGGTTTTTGGAACGGTACCTGTGCTTATATCAAACTCTGGTTTTATGCATCACCCCACCTCTCCTTCAACCTTAAGCAGGTATAAGAGTGTTTTCTAAATGTGAGACACTGTTCTCTTTCCTAACTCAGTTCAAGTGTAGCCATGTTTACAGGATCTTCATAAGTGATATCTTATGATAAGTTTCTTTTTCTGTGTGACTTATTTCACTTAGAATCATCGTACCTGAATCCACCCATTTTGCTGCTACTGGTCTTATGACATTGATTTCATGGCTGAGGGATATTCCATCGTACGTAAGTACCACAATTTTTTGAACCATGTTTATATTTTCTGGGATACTTAAGGTGTATCCAAGTTGAGGTCCTTGTATGCAGTGCAGCCCTAAATTTTGGGGTGGCTCTGTCTTATTGATTTTCAGTTTTCCCAAGGTATATTCCCTAGACTGGTAGTGCCCTTGGCTCTGTAGCTCTGTTCTTTACTTGTTTTAGGGAACAGAATACACTCCTCCAGAGAGGCAGTTGGCAATTTACATCCCGCCCATCAGCATAACAAGGCTCCCTGTTCTCCAGGGCCTGTCTTGCCTTTCTTGTTCTTACACATTTTGTGGATGTCCCTTTTGACCGGTGGGAAGTGATACTTCTTTGTAGTGCAGATTTGCATTGCCCGCTTGCTTGCTTGGCCAAAAAGGGCGTATGCGTTTTCTCCTGAATATATTCAGGAGAAAACGCATACGCCCTTTTTGGCTAAGTGCATCATTGTCGAAGTTATGCCCCTCTTCCTGTGCTTTAAAGGCGATTCCAACGTACCTCTTGAAATCTGTTTCCTGCTATTCTGCCTCGCTTTCAAGTCCGCCTCGTTGCCTTCCCTCAACAGATTTTTGGATGATAGTTGTCCTTTATTACTCGGCCAGTTTGTGAATTGCTGTGCCCCTGAGCTCCATTTTTCAACTCGTTTTTGGTGAGCTGACCGCAAGTCCAAAATTTTGGTTCAGGACCTATACTGGTTCCCGGTGGGTGGCTGAGAATTTGGTTAATACTTCTTCCTGCCGGGAAATTACAGTGATATGTGCCCGTCCAAATGCCTAACAGCTACTCTCTCATTGGTTCTCCCTCTTCCCTTTCATCCTCTGCCAAATTGGCAACCTGTGCGAACCAAGAGGTTAAAGGGGCTGTCTCTCCAAGTTGGGAGGTTGATAGTAAAGCAGACGGAAAGTCAAACCGGAGCACCAGGAGAGGGACTATTCGTTGAGATTTAGAAACCTTTCATATTCACAGTGTATCCGTTCTCTAGGTTTCCCGCACATGTTATAGCTGTAGTAATATTCCCTTCAACCTGGAGAGTTCGGACCCATGGAATGGGTGCCATGCATTATTGCTTTAAAGGGTCTGCATTTGCTCAGCCAATCTCACCAATCGTCTCAGTCCCAAGTGTCCCTCCTTATGCCACATCCAGCTGTCGTTGTAGATAGGGTCATTCCAGCTTTCATCAGAGACCCTGAAGGAATTGTAAAGAATTTCCCAGTTTTTTTGTTTTGTTTTTGAAATTCCTTTTTATAGTGGGTTTGAGCTGATTCTCGCTGCTATGTTTATGCCAGTCTAGACACACTTGATTCCCTTACGGAGACATATCAATACATAGGTTTTAAGATTCTTACTAGTCAGATATTTTCCTCTGCGGGAAATATGGGGTTTTGAGTCCCTTTCGCTGAGGACGGTGTAGGTCTTGTCTATTCCATAGTTGGTTTTTGGAACGGTACCTGTGCTTATATCAAACTCTGGTTTTATGCATCACCCCACCTCTCCTTCCCCCTTAAGCAGGTATAAGAGTGTTTTCTAAATGTGAGACACTGTTCTCTTTCCTAACTCAGTTCAAGTGTAGCCATGTTTACAGGATCTTCATAAGTGATATCTTATGATAAGTTTCTTTTTCTGTGTGACTTATTTCACTTAGAATCATCGTACCTGAATCCACCCATTTTGCTGCTACTGGTCTTATGACATTGATTTCATGGCTGAGGGATATTCCATCGTACGTAAGTACCACAATTTTTTGAACCATGTTTATATTTTCTGGGATACTTAAGGTGTATCCAAGTTGAGGTCCTTGTATGCAGTGCAGCCCTAAATTTTGGGGTGGCTCTGTCTTATTGATTTTCAGTTTTCCCAAGGTATATTCCCTAGACTGGTAGTGCCCTTGGCTCTGTAGCTCTGTTCTTTACTTGTTTTAGGGAACAGAATGCACTCCTCCAGAGAGGCAGTTGGCAATTTACATCCCGCCCATCAGCATAACAAGGCTCCCTGTTCTCCAGGGCCTGTCTTGCCTTTCTTGTTCTTACACATTTTGTGGATGTCCCTTTTGACCGGTGGGAAGTGATACTTCTTTGTAGTGCAGATTTGCATTGCCCGCTTGCTTGCTTGGCCAAAAATTGCGTATGAGTTTTCTCCTGAATATATTCAGGAGAAAACGCATACGCCCTTTTTGGCCAAGTGCATCATTGTCGAAGTTGTGCCCCTCTTCCTGTGCTTTAAAGGCGATTCCAACGTACCTCTTGAAATCTGTTTCCTGCTATTCTGCCTCGCTTTCAAGTCCGCCTCGTTGCCTTCCCTCAACAGATTTTTGGACGATAGTTGTCCTTTATTACTCGGCCAGTTTGTGAATTGCTGTGTCCCTGAGCTCCATTTTTCAACTCGTTTTTGGAGAGCTGACCACAAGTCCAAAATTTTGCTTCAGGACCTATACTGGTTCCCGGTGGGTGGCTGAGAATTTGGTTAATTCTTCTTCCTGCCGGGAAATTACAGTGATATGTGCCCGTCCAAATGCCTAACAGCTACTCTCTCATTGGTTCTCCCTCTTCCCTTTCATCCTCTGCCAAATTGGCAACCTGTGCGAACCAAGAGGTTAAAGGGGCTGTCTCTCCAAGTTGGGAGGTTGATAGTAAACCAGACGGAAAGTCAAACTGGAGCACCAGGAGAGGGTTTATTCTTTGAGTTTTAGAAACCTTTCGTATTCACAGTGTGTCCGTTCTCTAGGTTTCCCGCACATGTTATAGCTGTAGTAATATTCCCTTCAACCTGGAGAGTTCGGACCCATGGAATGGGTGCCATGCATTATTGCTTTAAAGCGTCTGCATTTGCTCACCCAATCTCACCAATCGTCTCAGTCCCAAGTGTCCCTCCTTATGCCACATCCAGCTGTCATTGTAGATAGGGTCATTCCAGCTTTCATCAGAGACCCTGAAGGAATTGTAAAGAATTTCCCAGTTTTTTTGTTTTGTTTTTGAAATTCCTTTTTATAGTGGGTTTGAGCTGATTCTCGCTGCCATGTTTATGCCAGTCTAGACCCACTTGATTCCCTTACGGAGACATATCAATACATAGGTTTTAAGATTCTTACTAGTCAGATATTTTCCTCTGCGGGATATATGGGGTTTTGAGTCCCTTTCACTGAGGAAGGTGTAAGTCTTGTCTATTCCATAGTTGGTTTTTGGAACGGTTCCTGTGCTTATATCAAACTCTGGTTTTATGCATCACCCCACCTCTCCTTCCCCCTTAAGCAGGTATAAGAGTGTTTTCTAAATGTGAGACACTGTTCTCTTTCCTAACTCAGTTCAAGTGTAGCCATGTTTACAGGATCTTCATAAGTGATATCTTATGATAAGTTTCTTTTTCTGTGTGACTTATTTCACTTAGAATCATCGTACCTGAATCCACCCATTTTGCTGCTACTGGTCTTATGACATTGATTTCATGGCTGAGGGATATTCCATCGTACGTAAGTACCACAATTTTTTGAACCATGTTTATATTTTCTGGGATACTTAAGGTGTATCCAAGTTGAGGTCCTTGTATGCAGTGCAGCCCTAAATTTTGGGGTGGCTCTGTCTTACTGATTTTCAGTTTTCCCAAGGTATATTCCCTAGACTGGTAGTGCCCTTGGCTCTGTAGCTCTGTTCTTTACTTGTTTTAGGGAACAGAATGCACTCCTCCAGAGAGGCAGTTGGCAATTTACATCCCGCCCATCAGCATAACAAGGCTCCCTGTTCTCCAGGGCCTGTCTTGCCTTTCTTGTTCTTACACATTTTGTGGATGTCCCTTTTGACCGGTGGGAAGTGATACTTCTTTGTAGTGCTGATTTGCATTGCCCGCTTGCTTGCTTGGCCAAAAAGGGCGTATGCGTTTTCTCCTGAATATATTCAGGAGAAAACGCATACGCCCTTTTTGGCCAAGTGCATCATTGTCGAAGTTGTGCCCCTCTTCCTGTGCTTTAAAGGCGATTCCAACGTACCTCTTGAAATCTGTTTCCTGCTATTCTGCCTCGCTTTCAAGTCCGCCTCGTTGCCTTCCCTCAACAGATTTTTGGACGATAGTTGTCCTTTATTACTCGGCCAGTTTGTGAATTGCTGTGTCCCTGAGCTCCATTTTTCAACTCGTTTTTGGAGAGCTGACCACAAGTCCAAAATTTTGCTTCAGGACCTATACTGGTTCCCGGTGGGTGGCTGAGAATTTGGTTAATTCTTCTTCCTGCCGGGAAATTACAGTGATATGTGCCCGTCCAAATGCCTAACAGCTACTCTCTCATTGGTTCTCCCTCTTCCCTTTCATCCTCTGCCAAATTGGCAACCTGTGCGAACCAAGAGGTTAAAGGGGCTGTCTCTCCATGTTGGGAGGTTGATAGTAAAGCAGACGGAAAGTCAAACCGGAGCACCAGGAGAGGGACTATTCGTTGAGTTTTAGAAACCTTTCGTATTCACAGTGTGTCCGTTCTCTAGGTTTCCCGCACATGATATAGCTGTAGTAATATTCCCTTCAACCTGGAGAGTTCGGACCCATGGAATGGGTGCCATGCATTATTGCTTTAAAGCCTCTGCATTTGCTCACCCAATCTCACCAATCGTCTCAGTCCCAAGTGTCCCTCCTTATGCCACATCCAGCTGTCGTTGTAGATAGGGTCATTCCAGCTTTCATCAGAGACCCTGAAGGAATTGTAAAGAATTTCCCAGTTTTTTTGTTTTGTTTTTGAAATTCCTTTTTATAGTGGGTTTGAGCTGATTCTCGCTGCCATGTTTATGCCAGTCTAGACCCACTTGATTCCCTTACGGAGACATATCAATACATAGGTTTTAAGATTCTTACTAGTCAGATATTTTCCTCTGTGGGAAATATGGGGTTTTGAGTCCCTTTCACTGAGGAAGGTGTAGGTCTTGTTTATTCCATAGTTGGTTTTTGGAACGGTACCTGTGCTTATATCAAACTCTGGTTTTATGCATCACCGCACCTCTCCTTCCCCCTTAAGCAGGTATAAGAGTGTTTTCTAAATGTGAGACACTGTTCTCTTTCCTAACTCAGTTCAAGTGTAGCCATGTTTACAGGATCTTCATAAGTGATATCTTATGATAAGTTTCTTTTTCTGTGTGACTTATTTCACTTAGAATCATCGTACCTGAATCCACCCATTTTGCTGCTACTAGTCTTATGACATTGATTTCATGGCTGAGGGATATTCCATCGTACGTAAGTACCACAATTTTTTGAACCATGTTTATATTTTCTGGGATACTTAAGGTGTATCCAAGTTGAGGTCCTTGTATGCAGTGCAGCCCTAAATTTTGGGGTGGCTCTGTCTTACTGATTTTCAGTTTTCCCAAGGTATATTCCCTAGACTGGTAGTGCCCTTGGCTCTGTAGCTCTGTTCTTTACTTGTTTTAGGGAACAGAATGCACTCCTCCAGAGAGGCAGTTGGCAATTTACATCCCGCCCATCAGCATAACAAGGTTCCCTGTTCTCCAGGGCCTGTCTTGCCTTTCTTGTTCTTACACATTTTGTGGATGTCCCTTTTGACCGGTGGGAAGTGATACTTCTTTGTAGTGCAGATTTGCATTGCCCGCTTGCTTGCTTGGCCAAAAAGGGCGTATGCGTTTTCTCCTGAATATATTCAGGAGAAAACGCATACGCCCTTTTTGGCCAAGTGCATCATTGTCGAAGTTGTGCCCCTCTTCCTGTGCTTTAAAGGCGATTCCAACGTACCTCTTGAAATCTGTTTCCTGCTATTCTGCCTCGCTTTCAAGTCCGCCTCGTTGCCTTCCCTCAACAGATTTTTGGACGATAGTTGTCCTTTATTACTCGGCCAGTTTGTGAATTGCTGTGCCCCTGAGCTCCATTTTTCAACTCGTTTTTGGTGAGCTGACCGCAAGTCCAAAATTTTGGTTCAGGACCTATACTGGTTCCCGGTGGGTGGCTGAGAATTTGGTTAATTCTTCTTCCTGCCGGGAAATTACAGTGATATGTGCCCGTCCAAATGCCTAACAGCTACTCTCTCATTGGTTCTCCCTCTTCCCTTTCATCCTCTGCCAAATTGGCAACCTGTGCGAACCAAGAGGTTAAAGGGGCTGTCTCTCCAAGTTGGGAGGTTGATAGTAAAGCAGACGGAAAGTCAAACCGGAGCACCAGGAGAGGGACTATGCGTTGAGTTTTAGAAACCTTTCGTATTCACAGTGTGTCCGTTCTCTAGGTTTCCCGCACATGTTATAGCTGTAGTAATATTCCCTTCAACCTGGAGAGTTCGGACCCATGGAATTGGTGCCATGCATTACTGCTTTAAAGGGTCTGCATTTGCTCACCCAATCTCACCAATCGTCTCAGTCCCAAGTGTCCCTCCTTATGCCACATCCAGCTGTCGTTGTAGATAGGGTCATTCCAGCTTTCATCAGAGACCCTGAAGGAATTGTAAAGAATTTCCCAGTTTTTTTGTTTTGTTTTTGAAATTCCTTTTTATAGTGGGTTTGAGCTGATTCTCGCTGCCATGTTTATGCCAGTCTAGACACACTTGATTCCCTTACGGAGACATATCAATACATAGGTTTTAAGATTCTTACTAGTCAGATACTTTCCTCTGCGGGAAATATGGGGTTTTGAGTCCCTTTCACTGAGGACGGTGTAGGTCTTGTCTATTCCATAGTTGGTTTTTGGAACGGTACCTGTGCTTATATCAAACTCTGGTTTTATGCATCACCCCACCTCTCCTTCCCCCTTAAGCAGGTATAAGAGTGTTTTCTAAATGTGAGACACTGTTCTCTTTCCTAACTCAGTTCAAGTGTAGCCATGTTTACAGGATCTTCATAAGTGATATCTTATGATAAGTTTCTTTTTCTGTGTGACTTATTTCACTTAGAATCATCGTACCTGAATCCACCCATTTTGCTGCTACTGGTCTTATGACATTGATTTCATGGCTGAGGGATATTCCATCGTACATAAGTACCACAATTTTTTGAACCATGTTTATATTTTCTGGGATACTTAAGGTGTATCCAAGTTGAGGTCCTTGTATGCAGTGCAGCCCTAAATTTTGGGGTGGCTCTGTCTTATTGATTTTCAGTTTTCCCAAGGTATATTCCCTAGACTGGTAGTGCCCCTGGCTCTGTAGCTCTGTTCTTTACTTCTTTTAGGGAACAGAATGCACTCCTCCAGAGAGGCAGTTGGCAATTTACATCCCGCCCATCAGCATAACAAGGCTCCCTGTTCTCCAGGGCCTGTCTTGCCTTTCTTGTTCTTACACATTTTGTGGATGTCCCTTTTGACCGGTGGGAAGTGATACTTCTTTGTAGTGCAGATTTGCATTGCCCGCTTGCTTGCTTGGCCAAAAAGGGCGTATGCGTTTTCTCCTGAATATATTCAGGAGAAAACGCATACGCCCTTTTTGGCCAAGTGCATCATTGTCGAAGTTGTGCCCCTCTTCCTGTGCTTTAAAGGCGATTCCAACGTACCTCTTGAAATCTGTTTCCTGCTATTCTGCCTCGCTTTCAAGTCCGCCTCGTTGCCTTCCCTCAACAGATTTTTGGACGATAGTTGTCCTTTATTACTCGGCCAGTTTGTGAATTGCTGTGTCCCTGAGCTCCATTTTTCAACTCGTTTTTGGAGAGCTGACCGCAAGTCCAAAATTTTGGTTCAGGACCTATACTGGTTCCCGGTGGGTGTCTGAGAATTTGGTTAATTCTTCTTCCTGCCGGGAAATTACAGTGATATGTGCCCGTCCAAATGCCTAACAGCTACTCTCTCATTGGTTCTCCCTCTTCCCTTTCATCCTCTGCCAAATTGGCAACCTGTGCGAACCAAGATGTTAAAGGGGCTGTCTCTCCAAGTTGGGAGGTTGATAGTAAAGCAGCCGGAAAGTCAATCCGGAGCACCAGGAGAGGGTTTATTCGTTGAGTTTTAGAAACCTTTCGTATTCACAGTGTGTCCGTTCTCTAGGTTTCCCGCACATGTTATAGCTGTAGTAATATTCCCTTCAACCTGGAGAGTTCGGACCCATGGAATGGGTGCCATGCATTATTGCTTTAAAGGGTCTGCATTTGCTCACCCAATCTCACCAATCGTCTCAGTCCCAAGTGTCCCTCCTTATGCCACATCCAGCTGTCGTTGTAGATAGGGTCATTCCAGCTTTCATCAGAGACCCTGAAGGAATTGTAAAGAATTTCCCAGTTTTTTTGTTTTGTTTTTGAAATTCCTTTTTATAGTGGGTTTGAGCTGATTCTCGCTGCCATGTTTATGCCAGTCTAGACACACTTGATTCCCTTACGGAGACATATCAATACATAGGTTTTAAGATTCTTACTAGTCAGATATTTTCCTCTGCGGGAAATATGGGGTTTTGAGTCCCTTTCACTGAGGACGGTGTAGGTCTTGTCTATTCCATAGTTGGTTTTTGGAACGGTACCTGTGCTTATATCAAACTCTGGTTTTATGCATCACCCCACCTCTCCTTCCCCCTTAAGCAGGTATAAGAGTGTTTTCTAAATGTGAGACACTGTTCTCTTTCCTAACTCAGTTCAAGTGTAGCCATGTTTACAGGATCTTCATAAGTGATATCTTATGATAAGTTTCTTTTTCTGTGTGACTTATTTCACTTAGAATCATCGTACCTGAATCCACCCATTTTGCTGCTACTGGTCTTATGACATTGATTTCATGGCTGAGGGATATTCCATCGTACGTAAGTACCACAATTTTTTGAACCATGTTTATATTTTCTGGGATACTTAAGGTGTATCCAAGTTGAGATCCTTCTATGCAGTGCAGCCCTAAATTTTGGGGTGGCTCTGTCTTATTGATTTTCAGTTTTCCCAAGGTATATTCCCTAGACTGGTAGTGCCCTTGGCTCTGTAGCTCTGTTCTTTACTTGTTTTAGGGAACAGAATGCACTCCTCCAGAGAGGCAGTTGGCAATTTACATCCCGCCCATCAGCATAACAAGGCTCCCTGTTCTCCAGGGCCTGTCTTGCCTTTCTTGTTCTTACACATTTTGTGGATGTCCCTTTTGACCGGTGGGAAGTGATACTTCTTTGTAGTGCAGATTTGCATTGCCCGCTTGCTTGCTTGGCCAAAAAGGGCGTATGCGTTTTCTCCTGAATATATTCAGGTGAAAACGCATACGCCCTTTTTGGCCAAGTGCATCATTGTCGAAGTTGTGCCCCTCTTCCTGTGATTTAAAGGCGATTCCAACGTACCTCTTGAAATCTGTTTCCTGCTATTCTGCCTCGCTTTCAAGTCCGCCTCGTTGCCTTCCCTCAACAGATTTTTGGACGATAGTTGTCCTTTATTACTCGGCCAGTTTGTGAATTGCTGTGCCCCTGAGCTCCATTTTTCAACTCGTTTTTGGTGAGCTGACCGCAAGTCCAAAATTTTGGTTCAGGACCTATACTGGTTCCCGGTGGGTGGCTGAGAATTTGGTTAATTCTTCTTCCTGCCGGGAAATTACAGTGATATGTGCCCGTCCAAATGCCTAACAGCTACTCTCTCATTGGTTCTCCCTCTTCCCTTTCATCCTCTGCCAAATTGGCAACCTGTGCGAACCAAGATGTTAAAGGGGCTGTCTCTCCAAGTTGGGAGGTTGATAGTAAAGCAGACGGAAAGTGAAACCGGAGCACCAGGAGAGGGACTATGCGTGGAGTTTTAGAAACCTTTCGTATTCACAGTGTGTCTGTTCCCTAGGTTTCCAGCACATGTTATAGCTGTAGTAATATTCCCTTCAACCTGGAGAGTTCGGACCCATGGAATGGGTGCCATGCATTATTGCTTTAAAGGGTCTGCATTTGCTCACCCAATCTCACCAATCGTCTCAGTCCCAAGTGTCCCTTCTTATGCCATATCCAGCTGTCGTTGTAGATAGGGTCATTCCAGCTTTCATCAGAGACCCTGAAGGAATTGTAAAGAATTTCCCAGTTTTTTTGGTTTCTTTTTGAAATTCCTTTTTATAGTGGGTTTGAGCTGATTCTCACTGCCATGTTTATGCCAGTCTAGACACACTTGATTCCCTTACGGAGACATATCAATACATAGGTTTTAAGATTCTTACTAGTCAGATACTTTCCTCTGCGGGAAATATGGGGTTTTGAGTCCCTTTCACTGAGGACGGTGTAGGTCTTGTCTATTCCATAGTTGGTTTTTGGAACGGTACCTGTGCTTATATCAAACTCTGGTTTTATGCATCACCCCACCTCTCCTTCCCCCTTAAGCAGGTATAAGAGTGTTTTCTAAATGTGAGACACTGTTCTCTTTCCTAACTCAGTTCAAGTGTAGCCATGTTTACAGGATCTTCATAAGTGATATCTTATGATAAGTTTCTTTTTCTGTGTGACTTATTTCACTTAGAATCATCGTACCTGAATCCACCCATTTTGCTGCTACTGGTCTTATGACATTGATTTCATGGCTGAGGGATATTCCATCGTACGTAAGTACCACAATTTTTTGAACCATGTTTATATTTTCTGGGATACTTAAGGTGTATCCAAGTTGAGATCCTTCTATGCAGTGCAGCCCTAAATTTTGGGGTGGCTCTGTCTTATTGATTTTCAGTTTTCCCAAGGTATATTCCCTAGACTGGTAGTGCCCTTGGCTCTGTAGCTCTGTTCTTTACTTGTTTTAGGGAACAGAATGCACTCCTCCAGAGAGGCAGTTGGCAATTTACATCCCGCCCATCAGCATAACAAGGCTCCCTGTTCTCCAGGGCCTGTCTTGCCTTTCTTGTTCTTACACATTTTGTGGATGTCCCTTTTGACCGGTGGGAAGTGATACTTCTTTGTAGTGCAGATTTGCATTGCCCGCTTGCTTGCTTGGCCAAAAAGGGCGTATGCGTTTTCTCCTGAATATATTCAGGTGAAAACGCATACGCCCTTTTTGGCCAAGTGCATCATTGTCGAAGTTGTGCCCCTCTTCCTGTGATTTAAAGGCGATTCCAACGTACCTCTTGAAATCTGTTTCCTGCTATTCTGCCTCGCTTTCAAGTCCGCCTCGTTGCCTTCCCTCAACAGATTTTTGGACGATAGTTGTCCTTTATTACTCGGCCAGTTTGTGAATTGCTGTGCCCCTGAGCTCCATTTTTCAACTCGTTTTTGGTGAGCTGACCGCAAGTCCAAAATTTTGGTTCAGGACCTATACTGGTTCCCGGTGGGTGGCTGAGAATTTGGTTAATTCTTCTTCCTGCCGGGAAATTACAGTGATATGTGCCCGTCCAAATGCCTAACAGCTACTCTCTCATTGGTTCTCCCTCTTCCCTTTCATCCTCTGCCAAATTGGCAACGTGTGCGAACCAAGATGTTAAAGGGGCTGTCTCTCCAAGTTGGGAGGTTGATAGTAAAGCAGACGGAAAGTGAAACCGGAGCACCAGGAGAGGGACTATGCGTGGAGTTTTAGAAACCTTTCGTATTCACAGTGTGTCTGTTCCCTAGGTTTCCAGCACATGTTATAGCTGTAGTAATATTCCCTTCAACCTGGAGAGTTCGGACCCATGGAATGGGTGCCATGCATTATTGCTTTAAAGGGTCTGCATTTGCTCACCCAATCTCACCAATCGTCTCAGTCCCAAGTGTCCCTTCTTATGCCATATCCAGCTGTCGTTGTAGATAGGGTCATTCCAGCTTTCATCAGAGACCCTGAAGGAATTGTAAAGAATTTCCCAGTTTTTTTGGTTTCTTTTTGAAATTCCTTTTTATAGTGGGTTTGAGCTGATTCTCACTGCCATGTTTATGCCAGTCTAGACACACTTGATTCCCTTACGGAGACATATCAATACATAGGTTTTAAGATTCTTACTAGTCAGATACTTTCCTCTGCGGGAAATATGGGGTTTTGAGTCCCTTTCACTGAGGACGGTGTAGGTCTTGTCTATTCCATAGTTGGTTTTTGGAACGGTACCTGTGCTTATATCAAACTCTGGTTTTATGCATCACCCCACCTCTCCTTCCCCCTTAAGCAGGTATAAGAGTGTTTTCTAAATGTGAGACACTGTTCTCTTTCCTAACTCAGTTCAAGTGTAGCCATGTTTACAGGATCTTCATAAGTGATATCTTATGATAAGTTTCTTTTTCTGTGTGACTTATTTCACTTAGAATCATCGTACCTGAATCCACCCATTTTGCTGCTACTGGTCTTATGACATTGATTTCATGGCTGAGGGATATTCCATCGTACGTAAGTACCACAATTTTTTGAACCATGTTTATATTTTCTGGGATACTTAAGGTGTATCCAAGTTGAGGTCCTTGTATGCAGTGCAGCCCTAAATTTTGGGGTGGCTCTGTCTTATTGATTTTCAGTTTTCCCAAGGTATATTCCCTAGACTGGTAGTGCCCTTGGCTCTGTAGCTCTGTTCTTTACTTGTTTTAGGGAACAGAATGCACTCCTCCAGAGAGGCAGTTGGCAATTTACATCCCGCCCATCAGCATAACAAGGCTCCCTGTTCTCCAGGGCCTGTCTTGCCTTTCTTGTTCTTACACATTTTGTGGATGTCCCCTTTGACTGTTGGGAAGTGATACTTCTTTGTAGTGCAGATTTGCATTGCCCGCTTGCTTGCTTGGCCAAAAAGGGCGTATGCGTTTTCTCCTGAATATATTCAGGAGAAAACGCATACGCCCTTTTTGGCCAAGTGCATCATTGTCGAAGTTGTGCCCCTCTTCCTGTGCTTTAAAGGCGATTCCAACGTACCTCTTGAAATCTGTTTCCTGCTACTCTGCCTCGCTTTCAAGTCCGCCTCGGTGCCTTCCCTCAACAGATTTTTGGACGATAGTTGTCCTTTATTACTCGGCCAGTTTGTGAATTGCTGTGCCCCTGAGCTCCATTTTTCAACTCGTTTTTGGTGAGCTGACCGCAAGTCCAAAATTTTGGTTCAGGACCTATACTGGTTCCCGGTGGGTGGCTGAGAATTTGGTTAATTCTTCTTCCTGCCGGGAAATTACAGTGATATGTGCCCGTCCAAATGCCTAACAGCTACTCTCTCATTGGTTCTCCCTCTTCCCTTTCATCCTCTGCCAAATTGGCAACCTGTGCGAACCAAGATGTTAAAGGGGCTGTCTCTCCAAGTTGGGAGGTTGATAGTAAAGCAGACGGAAAGTCAAACCGGAGCACCAGGAGAGGGACTATGCGTGGAGTTTTAGAAACCTTTCGTATTCACAGTGTGTCCGTTCCCTAGGTTTCCAGCACATGTTATAGCTGTAGTAATATTCCCTTCAACCTGGAGAGTTCAGACCCATGGAATGGGTGCCATGCATTATTGCTTTAAAGGGTCTGCATTTGCTCACCCAATCTCACCAATCGTCTCAGTCCCAAGTGTCCCTTCTTATGCCATATCCAGCTGTCGTTGTAGATAGGGTCATTCCAGCTTTCATCAGAGACCCTGAAGGAATTGTAAAGAATTTCCCAGTTTTTTTGTTTTGTTTTTGAAATTCCTTTTTATAGTGGGTTTGAGCTGATTCTCGCTGCCATGTTTATGCCAGTCTAGACACACTTGATTCCCTTACGGAGACATATCAATACATAGGTTTTAAGATTCTTACTAGTCAGATACTTTCCTCTGCGGGAAATATGGGGTTTTGAGTCCCTTTCACTGAGGATGGTGTAGGTCTTGTCTATTCCATAGTTGGTTTTTGGAACGGTACCTGTGCTTATATCAAACTCTGGTTTTATGCATCACCCCACCTCTCCTTCCCCCTTAAGCAGGTATAAGAGTGTTTTCTAAATGTGAGACACTGTTCTCTTTCCTAACTCAGTTCAAGTGTAGCCATGTTTACAGGATCTTCATAAGTGATATCTTATGATAAGTTTCTTTTTCTGTGTGACTTATTTCACTTAGAATCATCGTACCTGAATCCACCCATTTTGCTGCTACTGGTCTTATGACATTGATTTCATGGCTGAGGGATATTCCATCGTACGTAAGTACCACAATTTTTTGAACCATGTTTATATTTTCTGGGATACTTAAGGTGTATCCAAGTTGAAGTCCTTGTATGCAGTGCAGCCCTAAATTTTGGGGTTGCTCTGTCTTATTGATTTTCAGTTTTCCCAAGGTATATTCCCTAGACTGGTAGTGCCCTTGGCTCTGTAGCTCTGTTCTTTACTTGTTTTAGGGAACAGAATGCACTCCTCCAGAGAGGCAGTTGGCAATTTACATCCCGCCCATCAGCATAACAAGGCTCCCTGTTCTCCAGGGCCTGTCTTGCCTTTCTTGTTCTTACACATTTTGTGGATGTCACTTTTGACCGGTGGGAAGTGATACTTCTTTGTAGTGCAGATTTGCATTGCCCGCTTGCTTGCTTGGCCAAAAAGGGCGTATGCGTTTTCTCCTGAATATATTCAGGAGAAAACGCATACGCCCTTTTTGGCCAAGTGCATCATTGTCGAAGTTGTGCCCCTCTTCCTGTGCTTTAAAGGCAATTCCAACGTACCTCTTGAAATCTGTTTCCTGCTATTGTGCCTCGCTTTCAAGTCCGCCTCGTTGCCTTCCCTCAACAGATTTTTGGACGATAGTTGTCCTTTATTACTCGGCCAGTTTGTGAATTGCTGTGCCCCTGAGCTCCATTTTTCAACTCGTTTTTGGTGAGCTGACCGCAAGTCCAAAATTTTGGTTCAGGACCTATACTGGTTCCCGGTGGGTGGCTGAGAATTTGGTTAATTCTTCTTCCTGCCGGGAAATTACAGTGATATGTGCCCGTCCAAATGCCTAACAGCTACTCTCTCATTGATTCTCCCTCTTCCCTTTCATCCTCTGCCAAATTGGCAACCTGTGCGAACCAAGAGGTTAAAGGGGCTGTCTCTCCAAGTTGGGAGGTTGATAGTAAAGCAGACGGAAAGTCAAACCGGAGCACCAGGAGAGGGACTATGCATTGAGTTTTAGAAACCTTTCGTATTCACAGTGTGTCCGTTCTCTAGGTTTCCTGCACATGTTATAGCTGTAGTAATATTCCCTTCAACCTGGAGAGTTCGGACCCATGGAATGGGTGCCATGCATTATTGCTTTAAAGGGTCTGCATTTGCTCACCCAATCTCACCAATCGTCTCAGTCCCAAGTGTCCCTCCTTATGCCACATCCAGCTGTCGTTGTAGATAGGGTCATTCCAGCTTTCATCAGAGACCCTGAAGGAATTGTAAAGAATTTCCCAGTTTGTTTGGTTTGTTTTTGAAATTCCTTTTTATACTGGGTTTGAGCTGATTCTCGCTGCCATGTTTATGCCAGTCTAGACACACTTGATTCCCTTACGGAGACATATCAATACATAGGTTTTAAGATTCTTACTAGTCAGATATTTTCCTCTGTGGGAAATATGGGGTTTTGAGTCCCTTTCACTGAGGACGGTGTAGGTCTTGTCTATTCCATAGTTGGTTTTTGGAACGGTACCTGTGCTTATATCAAACTCTGGTTTTATGCATCACCCCACCTCTCCTTCCCCCTTAAGCAGGTATAAGAGTGTTTTCTAAATGTGAGACACTGTTCTCTTTCCTAACTCAGTTCAAGTGTAGCCATGTTTACAGGATCTTCATAAGTGATATCTTATGATAAGTTTCTTTTTCTGTGTGACTTATTTCACTTAGAATCACCGTACCTGAATCCACCCATTTTGCTGCTACTGGTCTTATGACATTGATTTCATGGCTGAGGGATATTCCATCGTACGTAAGTACCACAATTTTTTGAACCATGTTTATATTTTCTGGGATACTTAAGGTGTATCCAAGTTGAGATCCTTGTATGCAGTGCAGCCCTAAATTTTGGGGTGGCTCTGTCTTATTGATTTTCAGTTTTCCCAAGGTATATTCCCTAGACTGGTAGTGCCCTTGGCTCTGTAGCTCTGTTCTTTACTTGTTTTAGGGAACAGAATGCACTCCTCCAGAGACGCAGTTGGCAATTTACATCCCGCCCATCAGCATAACAAGGCTCCCTGTTCTCCAGGGCCTGTCTTGCCTTTCTTGTTCTTACACATTTTGTGGATGTCCCCTTTGACTGTTGGGAAGTGATACTTCTTTGTAGTGCCGATTTGCATTGCCCGCTTGCTTGCTTGGCCAAAAAGGGCGTATGCGTTTTCTCCTGAATATATTCAGGAGAAAACGCATACGCCCTTTTTGGCCAAGTGCATCATTGTCGAAGTTGTGCCCCTCTTCCTGTGCTTTAAAGGCGATTCCAACGTACCTCTTGAAATCTGTTTCCTGCTATTCTGCCTCGCTTTCAAGTCCGCCTCGTTGCCTTCCCTCAACAGATTTTTGGACGATAGTTGTCCTTTATTACTCGGCCAGTTTGTGAATTGCTGTGCCCCTGAGCTCCATTTTTCAACTCGTTTTTGGTGAGCTGACCGCACGTCCAAAATTTTGGTTCAGGACCTATACTGGTTCCCGGTGGGTGGCTGAGAATTTGGTTAATTCTTCTTCCTGCCGGGAAATTACAGTGATATGTGCCCGTCCAAATGCCTAACAGCTACTCTCTCATTGGTTCTCCCTCTTCCCTTTCATCCTCTGCCAAATTGGCAACCTGTGCGAACCAAGATGTTAAAGGGGCTGTCTCTCCAAGTTGGGAGGTTGATAGTAAAGCAGACGGAAAGTCAAACCGGAGCACCAGGAGAGGGACTATGCGTGGAGTTTTAGAAACCTTTCGATTTCACAGTGTGTCCGTTCCCTAGGATTCCAGCACATGTTATAGCTGTAGTAATATTCCCTTCAACCTGGAGAGTTCGGACCCATGGAATGGGTGCCATGCATTATTGCTTTAAAGGGTCTGCATTTGCTCACCCAATCTCACCAATCGTCTCAGTCCCAAGTGTCCCTTCTTATGCCATATCCAGCTGTCGTTGTAGATAGGGTCATTCCAGCTTTCATCAGAGACCCTGAAGGAATTGTAAAGAATTTCCCAGTTTTTTTGTTTTGTTTTTGAAATTCCTTTTTATAGTGGGTTTGAGCTGATTCTCGCTGCCATGTTTATGCCAGTCTAGGCACACTTGATTCCCTTACGGAGACATATCAATACATAGGTTTTAAGATTCTTACTAGTCAGATACTTTCCTCTGCGGGAAATATGGGGTTTTGAGTCCCTTTCACTGAGGACGGTGTAGGTCTTGTCTATTCCATAGTTGGTTTTTGGAACGGTACCTGTGCTTATATCAAACTCTGGTTTTATGCATCACCCCACCTCTCCTTCCCCCTTAAGCAGGTATAAGAGTGTTTTCTAAATGTGAGACACTGTTCTCTTTCCTAACTCAGTTCAAGTGTAGCCATGTTTACAGGATCTTCATAAGTGATATCTTATGATAAGTTTCTTTTTCTGTGTGACTTATTTCACTTAGAATCATCGTACCTGAATCCACCCATTTTGCTGCTACTGGTCTTATGACATTGATTTCATGGCTGAGGGATATTCCATCGTACGTAAGTACCACAATTTTTTGAACCATGTTTATATTTTCTGGGATACTTAAGGTGTATCCAAGTTGAGGTCCTTGAATGCAGTGCAGCCCTAAATTTTGGGGTGGCTCTGTCTTATTGATTTTCAGTTTTCCCAAGGTATATTCCCTAGACTGGTAGTGCCCTTGGCTCTGTAGCTCTGTTCTTTACTTGTTTTAGGGAACAGAATGCACTCCTCCAGAGAGGCAGTTGGCAATTTACATCCCGCCCATCAGCATAACAAGGCTCCCTGTTCTCCAGGGCCTGTCTTGCCTTTCTTGTTCTTACACATTTTGTGGATGTCCCTTTTGACCGGTGGGAAGTGATACTTCTTTGTAGTGCAGATTTGCATTGCCCGCTTGCTTGCTTGGCCAAAAAGGGCGTATGCGTTTTCTCCTGAATATATTCAGGAGAAAACGCATACGCCCTTTTTGGCCAAGTGCATCATTGTCGAAGTTGTGCCCCTCTTCCTGTGCTTTAAAGGCAATTCCAACGTACCTCTTGAAATCTGTTTCCTGCTATTCTGCCTCGCTTTCAAGTCCGCCTCGTTGCCTTCCCTCAACAGATTTTTGGACGATAGTTGTCCTTTATTACTCGGCCAGTTTGTGAATTGCTGTGCCCCTGAGCTCCATTTTTCAACTCGTTTTTGGTGAGCTGACCGCAAGTCCAAAATTTTGGTTCAGGACCTATACTGGTTCCCGGTGGGTGGCTGAGAATTTGGTTAATTCTTCTTCCTGCTGGGAAATTACAGTGATATGTGCCCGTCCAAATGCCTAACAGCTACTCTCTCATTGGTTCTCCCTCTTCCCTTTCATCCTCTGCCAAATTGGCAACCTGTGCGAACCAAGAGGTTAAAGGGGCTGTCTCTCCAAGTTGGGAGGTTGATAGTAAAGCAGACGGAAAGTCAAACCGGAGCACCAGGAGAGGGACTATGCGTTGAGTTTTAGAAACCTTTCGTATTCACAGTGTGTCCGTTCTCTAGGTTTCCTGCACATGTTATAGCTGTAGTAATATTCCCTTCAACCTGGAGAGTTCGGACCCATGGAATGGGTGCCATGCATTATTGCTTTAAAGGGTCTGCATTTGCTCACCCAATCTCACCAATCGTCTCAGTCCCAAGTGTCCCTCCTTATGCCACATCCAGCTGTCGTTGTAGATAGGGTCATTCCAGCTTTCATCAGAGACCCTGAAGGAATTGTAAAGAATTTCCCAGTTTTTTTGTTTTGTTTTTGAAATTCCTTTTTATAGTGGGTTTGAGCTGATTCTCGCTGCCATGTTTATGCCAGTCTAGACACACTTGATTCCCTTACGGAGACATATCAATACATAGGTTTTTTTTTTTTTTTTTTTTTTTTTTTTTTTTTTTTTTTTTTGCGGTACGCGGGCCTCTCACTGTTGTGGCCTCTCCCGTTGCGGAGCACAGGCTCTGGATGCGCAGGCTCAGCGGCCATGGCTCACGGGCCCAGCCGCTCCGCGGCATATGGGATCCTCCCAGACCGGGGCACGAACCCGTATCCCCTGCATCAGCAGGCGGACTCTCAACCACTGCGCCACCAGGGAGGCCCAATACATAGGTTTTAAGATTCTTACTAGTCAGATATTTTCCTCTGCGGGAAATATGGGGTTTTGAGTCCCTTTCACTGAGGACGGTGTAGGTCTTGTCTATTCCATAGTTGGTTTTTGGAACGGTACCTGTGCTTATATCAAACTCTGGTTTTATGCATCACCCCACCTCTCCTTCCCCCTTAAGCAGGTATAAGAGTGTTTTCTAAATGTGAGACCCTGTTCTCTTTCCTAACTCAGTTCAAGTGTAGACATGTTTACAGGATCTTCATAAGTGATATCTTATGATAAGTTTCTTTTTCTGTGTGACTTATTTCACTTAGAATCATCGTACCTGAATCCACCTATTTTGCTGCTACTGGTCTTATGACATTGATTTCATGGCTGAGGGATATTCCATCGTACGTAAGTACCACAATTTTTTGAACCATGTTTATATTTTCTGGGACACTTAAGGTGTATCCAAGTTGAGGTCCTTGTATGCAGTGCAGCCCTAAATTTGGGGTGGCTCTGTCTTATTGATTGTCAGTTTTCCCAAGGTATATTCTCTAGACTGGTAGTGCCCTTGGCTCTGTAGCTCTGTTCTTTACTTGTTTTAGGGAACAGAATGCACTCCTCCAGAGAGGCAGTTGGCAATTTACATCCCGCCCATCAGCATAACAAGGCTCCCTGTTCTCCAGGGCCTGTCTTGCCTTTCTTGTTCTTACACATTTTGTGGATGTCCCCTTTGACTGTTGGGAAGTGATACTTCTTTGTAGTGCCGATTTGCATTGCCCGCTTGCTTGCTTGGCCAAAAAGGGCGTATGCGTTTTCTCCTGAATATATTCAGGAGAAAACGCATACGCCCTTTTTGGCCAAGTGCATCATTGTCGAAGTTGTGCCCCTCTTCCTGTGCTTTAAAGGCGATTCCAACGTACCTCTTGAAATCTGTTTCCTGCTATTCTGCCTCGCTTTCAAGTCCGCCTCGTTGCCTTCCCTCAACAGATTTTTGGACGATAGTTGTCCTTTATTACTCGGCCAGTTTGTGAATTGCTGTGCCCCTGAGCTCCATTTTTCAACTCGTTTTTGGTGAGCTGACCGCACGTCCAAAATTTTGGTTCAGGACCTATACTGGTTCCCGGTGGGTGGCTGAGAATTTGGTTAATTCTTCTTCCTGCCGGGAAATTACAGTGATATGTGCCCGTCCAAATGCCTAACAGCTACTCTCTCATTGGTTCTCCCTCTTCCCTTTCATCCTCTGCCAAATTGGCAACCTGTGCGAACCAAGATGTTAAAGGGGCTGTCTCTCCAAGTTGGGAGGTTGATAGTAAAGCAGACGGAAAGTCAAACCGGAGCACCAGGAGAGGGACTATGCGTGGAGTTTTAGAAACCTTTCGATTTCACAGTGTGTCCGTTCCCTAGGATTCCAGCACATGTTATAGCTGTAGTAATATTCCCTTCAACCTGGAGAGTTCGGACCCATGGAATGGGTGCCATGCATTATTGCTTTAAAGGGTCTGCATTTGCTCACCCAATCTCACCAATCGTCTCAGTCCCAAGTGTCCCTTCTTATGCCATATCCAGCTGTCGTTGTAGATAGGGTCATTCCAGCTTTCATCAGAGACCCTGAAGGAATTGTAAAGAATTTCCCAGTTTTTTTGTTTTGTTTTTGAAATTCCTTTTTATAGTGGGTTTGAGCTGATTCTCGCTGCCATGTTTATGCCAGTCTAGGCACACTTGATTCCCTTACGGAGACATATCAATACATAGGTTTTAAGATTCTTACTAGTCAGATACTTTCCTCTGCGGGAAATATGGGGTTTTGAGTCCCTTTCACTGAGGACGGTGTAGGTCTTGTCTATTCCATAGTTGGTTTTTGGAACGGTACCTGTGCTTATATCAAACTCTGGTTTTATGCATCACCCCACCTCTCCTTCCCCCTTAAGCAGGTATAAGAGTGTTTTCTAAATGTGAGACACTGTTCTCTTTCCTAACTCAGTTCAAGTGTAGCCATGTTTACAGGATCTTCATAAGTGATATCTTATGATAAGTTTCTTTTTCTGTGTGACTTATTTCACTTAGAATCATCGTACCTGAATCCACCCATTTTGCTGCTACTGGTCTTATGACATTGATTTCATGGCTGAGGGATATTCCATCGTACGTAAGTACCACAATTTTTTGAACCATGTTTATATTTTCTGGGATACTTAAGGTGTATCCAAGTTGAGGTCCTTGAATGCAGTGCAGCCCTAAATTTTGGGGTGGCTCTGTCTTATTGATTTTCAGTTTTCCCAAGGTATATTCCCTAGACTGGTAGTGCCCTTGGCTCTGTAGCTCTGTTCTTTACTTGTTTTAGGGAACAGAATGCACTCCTCCAGAGAGGCAGTTGGCAATTTACATCCCGCCCATCAGCATAACAAGGCTCCCTGTTCTCCAGGGCCTGTCTTGCCTTTCTTGTTCTTACACATTTTGTGGATGTCCCTTTTGACCGGTGGGAAGTGATACTTCTTTGTAGTGCAGATTTGCATTGCCCGCTTGCTTGCTTGGCCAAAAAGGGCGTATGCGTTTTCTCCTGAATATATTCAGGAGAAAACGCATACGCCCTTTTTGGCCAAGTGCATCATTGTCGAAGTTGTGCCCCTCTTCCTGTGCTTTAAAGGCAATTCCAACGTACCTCTTGAAATCTGTTTCCTGCTATTCTGCCTCGCTTTCAAGTCCGCCTCGTTGCCTTCCCTCAACAGATTTTTGGACGATAGTTGTCCTTTATTACTCGGCCAGTTTGTGAATTGCTGTGCCCCTGAGCTCCATTTTTCAACTCGTTTTTGGTGAGCTGACCGCAAGTCCAAAATTTTGGTTCAGGACCTATACTGGTTCCCGGTGGGTGGCTGAGAATTTGGTTAATTCTTCTTCCTGCTGGGAAATTACAGTGATATGTGCCCGTCCAAATGCCTAACAGCTACTCTCTCATTGGTTCTCCCTCTTCCCTTTCATCCTCTGCCAAATTGGCAACCTGTGCGAACCAAGAGGTTAAAGGGGCTGTCTCTCCAAGTTGGGAGGTTGATAGTAAAGCAGACGGAAAGTCAAACCGGAGCACCAGGAGAGGGACTATGCGTTGAGTTTTAGAAACCTTTCGTATTCACAGTGTGTCCGTTCTCTAGGTTTCCTGCACATGTTATAGCTGTAGTAATATTCCCTTCAACCTGGAGAGTTCGGACCCATGGAATGGGTGCCATGCATTATTGCTTTAAAGGGTCTGCATTTGCTCACCCAATCTCACCAATCGTCTCAGTCCCAAGTGTCCCTCCTTATGCCACATCCAGCTGTCGTTGTAGATAGGGTCATTCCAGCTTTCATCAGAGACCCTGAAGGAATTGTAAAGAATTTCCCAGTTTTTTTGTTTTGTTTTTGAAATTCCTTTTTATAGTGGGTTTGAGCTGATTCTCGCTGCCATGTTTATGCCAGTCTAGACACACTTGATTCCCTTACGGAGACATATCAATACATAGGTTTTTTTTTTTTTTTTTTTTTTTTTTTTTTTTTTTTTTTTTTGCGGTACGCGGGCCTCTCACTGTTGTGGCCTCTCCCGTTGCGGAGCACAGGCTCTGGATGCGCAGGCTCAGCGGCCATGGCTCACGGGCCCAGCCGCTCCGTGGCATATGGGATCCTCCCAGACCGGGGCACGAACCCGTATCCCCTGCATCAGCAGGCGGACTCTCAACCACTGCGCCACCAGGGAGGCCCAATACATAGGTTTTAAGATTCTTACTAGTCAGATATTTTCCTCTGCGGGAAATATGGGGTTTTGAGTCCCTTTCACTGAGGACGGTGTAGGTCTTGTCTATTCCATAGTTGGTTTTTGGAACGGTACCTGTGCTTATATCAAACTCTGGTTTTATGCATCACCCCACCTCTCCTTCCCCCTTAAGCAGGTATAAGAGTGTTTTCTAAATGTGAGACCCTGTTCTCTTTCCTAACTCAGTTCAAGTGTAGACATGTTTACAGGATCTTCATAAGTGATATCTTATGATAAGTTTCTTTTTCTGTGTGACTTATTTCACTTAGAATCATCGTACCTGAATCCACCTATTTTGCTGCTACTGGTCTTATGACATTGATTTCATGGCTGAGGGATATTCCATCGTACGTAAGTACCACAATTTTTTGAACCATGTTTATATTTTCTGGGACACTTAAGGTGTATCCAAGTTGAGGTCCTTGTATGCAGTGCAGCCCTAAATTTGGGGTGGCTCTGTCTTATTGATTGTCAGTTTTCCCAAGGTATATTCTCTAGACTGGTAGTGCCCTTGGCTCTGTAGCTCTGTTCTTTACTTGTTTTAGGGAACAGAATGCACTCCTCCAGAGAGGCAGTTGGCAATTTACATCCCGCCCATCAGCATAACAAGGCTCCCTGTTCTCCAGGGCCTGTCTTGCCTTTCTTGTTCTTACACATTTTGTGGATGTCTCTTTTGACCGGTGGGAAGTGATACTTCTTTGTAGTGCAGATTTGCATTGCCCGCTTGCTTGCTTGGCCAAAAAGGGCGTATGCGTTTTCTCCTGAATATATTCAGGAGAAAACGCATACGCCCTTTTTGGCCAAGTGCATCATTGTCGAAGTTGTGCCCCTCTTCCTGTGCTTTAAAGGCGATTCCAACGTACCTCTTGAAATCTGTTTCCTGCTATTCTGCCTCGCTTTCAAGTCCGCCTCGTTGCCTTCCCTCAACAGATTTTTGGACGATAGTTGTCCTTTATTACTCGGCCAGTTTGTGAATTGCTGTGCCCCTGAGCTCCATTTTTCAACTCGTTTTTGGTGAGCTGACCGCAAGTCCAAAATTTTGGTTCAGGACCTATACTGGTTCCCGGTGGGTGGCTGAGAATTTGGTTAATTCTTCTTCCTGCTGGGAAATTACAGTGATATGTGCCCGACCAAATGCCTAACAGCTACTCTCTCATTGGTTCTCCCTCTTCCCTTTCATCCTCTGCCAAATTGGCAACCTGTGCGAACCAAGATGTTAAAGGGGCTGTCTCTCCAAGTTGGGAGGTTGATAGTAAAGCAGACGGAAAGTCAAACCGGAGCTCCAGGAGTGGGACTATTCGTTGAGTTTTAGAAACCTTTCGTATTCACAGTGTGTCCGTTCTCTAGGTTTCCCGCACATGTTATAGCTGTAGTAATATCCCCTTCAACCTGGAGAGTTCGGACTCATGGAATGGGTGCCATGCATTATTGCTTTAAAGGGTCTGCATTTGCTCACCCAATCTCACCAATCGTCTCAGTCCCAAGTGTCCCTCCTTATGCCACATCCAGCTGTCGTTGTAGATAGGGTCATTCCAGCTTTCATCAGAGACCCTGAAGGAATTGTAAAGAATTTCCCCGTTTTTTTCTTTTGTTTTTAAAATTCCTTTTTATAGTGGGTTTGAGCTGATTCTCGTTGCCATGTTTATGCCAGTCTAGACACACTTGATTCCCTTACGGAGACATATCAATACATAGGTTTTAAGATTCTTACTAGTCAGATATTTTCCTCTGCGGGAAATATGGGGTTTTGAGTCCCTTTCACTGAGGACGGTGTAGGTCTTGTCTATTCCATAGTTGGTTTTTGGAACGGTACCTGTGCTTATATCAAACTCTTTTTTTATGCATCACCCCACCTCTCCTTCCCCCTTAAGCAGGTATAAGAGTGTTTTCTAAATGTGAGACACTGTTCTCTTTCCTAACTCAGTTCAAGTGTAGCCATGTTTACAGGATCTTCATAAGTGATATCTTATGATAAGTTTCTTTTTCTGTGTGACTTATTTCACTTAGAATCATCGTACCTGAATCCACCCATTTTGCTGCTACTGGTCTTATGACATTGATTTCATGGCTGAGGGATATTCCATCGTACGTAAGTACCACAATTTTTTGAACCATGTTTATATTTTCTGGGATACTTAAAGTGTATCCAAGTTGAGGTCCTTGTATGCAGTGCAGCCCTAAATTTTGGGGTGGCTCTGTCTTATTGATTTTCAGTTTTCCCAAGGTATATTCCCTAGACTGGTAGTGCCCTTGGCTCTGTAGCTCTGTTCTTTACTTGTTTTAGGGAACAGAATGCACTCCTCCAGAGAGGCAGTTGTCAATTTACATCCCGCCCATCAGCATAACAAGGCTCCCTGTTCTCCAGGGCCTGTCTTGCCTTTCTTGTTCTTACACATTTTGTGGATGTCCCTTTTGACCGGTGGGAAGTGATACTTCTTTGTAGTGCAGATTTGCATTGCCCGCTTGCTTGCTTGGCCAAAAAGGGCGTATGCGTTTTCTCCTGAATATATTCAGGAGAAAACGCATACGCCCTTTTTGGCCAAGTGCATCATTGTCGAAGTTGTGCCCCTCTTCCTGTGCTTTAAAGGCGATTCCAACGTACCTCTTGAAATCTGTTTCCTGCTATTCTGCCTCGTTTTCAAGTCCGCCTCGTTGCCTTCCCTCAACAGATTTTTGGACGATAGTTGTCCTTTATTACTCGGCCAGTTTGTGAATTGCTGTGCCCCTGAGCTCCATTTTTCAACTCGTTTTTGGTGAGCTCACCGCAAGTCCAAAATTTTGGTTCAGGACCTATACTGGTTCCCGGTGGGTGGCTGAGAATTTGGTTAATTCTTCTTCCTGCCGGGAAATTACAGTGATATGTGCCCGTCCAAATGCCTAACAGCTACTCTCTCATTGGTTCTCCCTCTTCCCTTTCATCCTCTGCCAAATTGGCAACCTGTGCGAACCAAGAGGTTAAAGGGGCTGTCTCTCCAAGTTGGGAGGTTGATAGTAAAGCTGACGGAAAGTCAAACCGGAGCACCAGGAGAGGGACTATGCGTTGAGTTTTAGAAACCTTTCGTATTCACAGTGTGTCCGTTCTCTAGGTTTCCTGCACATGTTATAGCTGTAGTAATATTCCCTTCAACCTGTAGAGTTCGGACCCATGGAATGGGTGCCATGCATTATTGCTTTAAAGGGTCTGCATTTGCTCACCCAATCTCACCAATCGTCTCAGTCCCAAGTGTCCCTCCTTATGCCACATCCAGCTGTCGTTGTAGATAGGGTCATTCCAGATTTCATCAGAGACCCTGAAGGAATTGTAAAGAATTTCCCAGTTTTTTTGTTTTGTTTTTGAAATTCCTTTTTATAGTGGGTTTGAGCTGATTCTCGCTGCCATGTTTATGCCAGTCTAGACACACTTGATTCCCTTACGGAGACATATCAATACATAGGTTTTAAGATTCTTACTAGTCAGATATTTTCCTCTGCGGGAAATATGGGGTTTTGAGTCCCTTTCACTGAGGACGGTGTAGGTCTTGTCTATTCCATAGTTGGTTTTTGGAACGGTACCTGTGCTTATTTCAAACTCTGGTTTTATGCATCACCCCACCTCTCCTTCCCCCTTAAGCAGGTATAAGAGTGTTTTCTAAATGTGAGACACTGTTCTCTTTCCTAACTCAGTTCAAGTGTAGCCATGTTTACAGGATCTTCATAAGTGATATCTTATGATAAGTTTCTTTTTCTGTGTGACTTATTTCACTTAGAATCATCGTACCTGAATCCACCCATTTTGCTGCTACTGGTCTTATGACATTGATTTCATGGCTGAGGGATATTCCATCGTATGTAAGTACCACAATTTTTTGAACCATGTTTATATTTTCTGGGATACTTAAGGTGTATCCAAGTTGAGGTCCTTGTATGCAGTGCAGCCCTAAATTTTGGGGTGGCTCTGTCTTATTGATTTTCAGTTTTCCCAAGGTATATTCCCTAGACTGGTAGTGCCCTTGGCTCTGTAGCTCTGTTCTTTACTTGTTTTAGGGAACAGAATGCACTCCTCCAGAGAGGCAGTTGGCAATTTACATCCCGCCCATCAGCATAACAAGGCTCCCTGTTCTCCAGGGCCTGTCTTGCCTTTCTTGTTCTTACACATTTTGTGGATGTCCCTTTTGACCGGTGGGAAGTGATACTTCTTTGTAGTGCAGATTTGCATTGCCCGCTTGCTTGCTTGGCCAAAAAGGGCGTATGCGTTTTCTCCTGAATATATTCAGGAGAAAACGCATACGCCCTTTTTGGCCAAGTGCATCATTGTCGAAGTTGTGCCCCTCTTCCTGTGCTTTAAAGGCGATTCCAACGTACCTCTTGAAATCTGTTTCCTGCTATTCTGCCTCGCTTTCAAGTCCGCCTCGTTGCCTTCCCTCAACAGATTTTTGGACGATAGTTGTCCTTTATTACTCGGCCAGTTTGTGAATTGCTGTGCCCCTGAGCTCCATTTTTCAACTCGTTTTTGGTTAGCTGACCGCAAGTCCAAAATTTTGGTTCAGGACCTATACTGGTTCCCGGTGGGTGGCTGAGAATTTGGTTAATTCTTCTTCCTGCTGGGAAATTACAGTGATATGTGCCCGTCCAAATGCCTAACAGCTACTCTCTCATTGGTTCTCCCTCTTCCCTTTCATCCTCTGCCAAATTGGCAACCTGTGCGAACCGAGATGTTAAAGGGGCTGTCTCTCCAAGTTGGGAGGTTGATAGTAAAGCAGACGGAAAGTCAAACCGGAGCACCAGGAGTGGGACTATTCGTTGAGTTTTAGAAACCTTTCGTATTCACAGTGTGTCCGTTCTCTAGGTTTCCCACACATGTTATAGCTGTAGTAATATTCCCTTCAACCTGGAGAGTTCGGACCCATGGAATGGGTGCCATGCATTATTGCTTTAAAGGGTCTGCATTTGCTCACCCAATCTCACCAATCGTCTCAGTCCCAAGTGTCCCTCCTTATGCCACATCCAGCTGTCGTTGTAGATAGGGTCATTCCAGCTTTCATCAGAGACCCTGAAGGAATTGTAAAGAATTTCCCCGTTTTTTTGTTTTGTTTTTGAAATTCCTTTTTATAGTGGGTTTGAGCTGATTCTCGTTGCCATATTTATGCCAGTATAGACACACTTGATTCCCTTACGGAGACATATCAATACATAGGTTTTAAGATTCTTACTAGTCAGATACTTTCCTCTGCGGGAAATATGGGGTTTTGAGTCCCTTTCACTGAGGACGGTGTAGGTCTTGTCTATTCCATAGTTGGTTTTTGGAACGGTACCTGTGCTTATATCAAACTCTGGTTTTATGCATCACCCCACCTCTCCTTCCCCCTTAAGCAGGTATAAGAGTGTTTTCTAAATGTGACACACTGTTCTCTTTCCTAACTCAGTTCAAGTGTAGCCATGTTTACAGGATCTTCATAAGTGATATCTTATGATAAGTTTCTTTTTCTGTGTGACTTATTTCACTTAGAATCATCGTACCTGAATCCACCCATTTTGCTGCTACTGGTCTTATGACATTGATTTCATGGCTGAGGGATATTCCATCGTACGTAAGTACCACAATTTTTTGAACCATGTTTATATTTTCTGGGATACTTAAGGTGTATCCAAGTTGAGGTCCTTGTATGCAGTGCAGCCCTAAATTTTGGGGTGGCTCTGTCTTATTGATTTTCAGTTTTCCCAAGGTATATTCCCTAGACTGGTAGTGCCCTTGGCTCTGTAGCTCTGTTCTTTACTTGTTTTAGGGAACAGAATGCACTCCTCCAGAGAGGCAGTTGTCAATTTACATCCCGCCCATCAGCATAACAAGGCTCCCTGTTCTCCAGGGCCTGTCTTGCCTTTCTTGTTCTTACACATTTTGTGGATGTCTCTTTTGACCGGTGGGAAGTGATACTTCTTTGTAGTGCAGATTTGCATTGCCCGCTTGCTTGCTTGGCCAAAAAGGGCGTATGCGTTTTCTCCTGAATATATTCAGGAGAAAACGCATATGCCCTTTTTGGCCAAGTGCATCATTGTCGAAGTTGTGCCCCTCTTCCTGTGCTTTAAAGGCGATTCCAACGTACCTCTTGAAATCTGTTTCCTGCTATCCTGCCTCGCTTTCAAGTCCGCCTCGTTGCCTTCCCTCAACAGATTTTTGGACGATAGTTGTCCTTTATTACTCGGCCAGTTTGTGAATTGCTGTGCCCCTGAGCTCCATTTTTCAACTCGTTTTTGGTGAGCTGACCGCAAGTCCAAAATTTTGGTTCAGGACCTATACTGGTTCCCGGTGGGTGGCTGAGAATTTGGTTAATTCTTCTTCCTGCCGGGAAATTACAGTGATATGTGCCCGTCCAAATGCCTAACAGCTACTCTCTCATTGGTTCTCCCTCTTCCCTTTCATCCTCTGCCAAATTGGCAACCTGTGCGAACCAAGAGGTTAAAGGGGCTGTCTCTCCAAGTTGGGAGGTTGATAGTAAAGCAGACGGAAAGTCAAACCGGAGCACCAGGAGAGGGACTATGCGTTGAGTTTTAGAAACCTTTCGTATTCACAGTGTGTCCGTTCTCTAGGTTTCCTGCACATGTTATAGCTGTAGTAATATTCCCTTCAACCTGGAGAGTTCGGACCCATGGAATGGGTGCCATGCATTATTGCTTTAAAGGGTCTGCATTTGCTCACCCAATCTCACCAATCGTCTCAGTCCCAAGTGTCCCTCCTTATGCCACATCCAGCTGTCGTTGTAGAGAGGGTCATTCCAGCTTTCATCAGAGACCCTGAAGGAATTGTAAAGAATTTCCCAGTTTTTTTGTTTTGTTTTTGAAATTCCTTTTTATAGTGGGTTTGAGCTGATTCTCGCTGCCATGTTTATGCCAGTCTAGACACACTTGATTCCCTTATGGAAACATATCAATACATAGGTTTTAAGATTCTTACTAGTCAGATATTTTCCTCTGCGGGAAATATGGGGTTTTGAGTCCCTTTCACTGAGGACGGTGTAGGTCTTGTCTATTCCATAGTTGGTTTTTGGAACGGTACCTGTGCTTATATCAAACTCAGGTTTTATGCATCACCCCACCTCTCCTTCCCCCTTAAGCAGGTATAAGAGTGTTTTCTAAATGTGAGACACTGTTCTCTTTCCTAACTCAGTTCAAGTGTAGCCATGTTTACAGGATCTTCATAAGTGATATCTTATGATAAATTTCTTTTTCTGTGTGACTTATTTCACTTAGAATCATCGTACCTGAATCCACCCATTTTGCTGCTACTGGTCTTATGACATTGATTTCATGGCTGAGGGATATTCCATCATACGTAAGTACCACAATTTTTTGAACCATGTTTATATTTTCTGGGATACTTAAGGTGTATCCAAGTTGAGGTCCTTGTATGCAGTGCAGCCCTAAATTTTGGGGTGGCTCTGTCTTATTGATTTTCAGTTTTCCCAAGGTATATTCCCTAGACTGGTAGTGCCCTTGGCTCTGTAGCTCTGTTCTTTACTTGTTTTAGGGAACAGAATGCACTCCTCCAGAGAGGCAGTTGGCAATTTACATCCCGCCCATCAGCATAACAAGGCTCCCTGTTCTCCAGGGCCTGTCTTGCCTTTCTTGTTCTTACACATTTTGTGGATGTCCCTTTTGACCGGTGGGAAGTGATACTTCTTTGTAGTGCAGATTTGCATTGCCCGCTTGCTTGCTTGGCCAAAAAGGGCGTATGCGTTTTCTCCTGAATATATTCAGGAGAAAACGCATACGCCCTTTTTGGCCAAGTGCATCATTGTCGAAGTTGTGCCCCTCTTCCTGTGCTTTAAAGGCGATTCCAACGTACCTCTTGAAATCTGTTTCCTGCTATTCTGCCTCGCTTTCAAGTCCGCCTCGTTGCCTTCCCTCAACAGATTTTTGGACGATAGTTGTCCTTTATTACTCGGCCAGTTTGTGAATTGCTGTGCCCCTGAGCTCCATTTTTCAACTCGTTTTTGGTGAGCTGACCGCAAGTCCAAAATTTTGGTTCAGGACATATACTGGTTCCCGGTGGGTGGCTGAGAATTTGGTTAATTCTTCTTCCTGCCGGGAAATTACAGTGATATGTGACCGTCCAAATGCCTAACAGCTACTCTCTCATTGGTTCTCCCTCTTCCCTTTCATCCTCTGCCAAATTGGCAACCTGTGCGAACCAAGAGGTTAAAGGGGCTGTCTCTCCAAGTTGGGAGGTTGATAGTAAAGCAGACGGAAAGTCAAATCGGAGCACCAGGAGTGGGACTATTCGTTGAGTTTTAGAAACCTTTCGTATTCACAGTGTGTCCGTTCTCTAGGTTTCCCGCACATGTTATAGCTGTAGTAATATTCCCTTCAACCTGGAGAGTTCGGACCCATGGAATGGGTGCCATGCATTATTGCTTTAAAGCGTCTGCATTTGCTCACCCAATCTCACCAATCGTCTCAGTCCCAAGTGTCCCTCCTTATGCCACATCCAGCTGTCGTTGTAGATAGGGTCATTCCAGCCTTCATCAGAGACCCTGAAGGAATTGTAAAGAATTTCCCAGTTTTTTTGTTTTGTTTTTGAAATTCCTTTTTATAGTGGGTTTGAGCTGATTCTCGCTGCCATGTTTATGCCAGTCTAGACACACTTGATTCCCTTATGGAGACATATCAATACATAGGTTTTAAGATTCTTACTAGTCAGATATTTTCCTCTGCGGGAAATATGGGGTTTTGAGTCCCTTTCACTGAGGACGGTGTAGGTCTTGTCTATTCCATAGTTGGTTTTTGGAACGGTACCTGTGCTTATATCAAACTCTGGTTTTATGCATCACCCCACCTCTCCTTCCCCCTTAAGCAGGTATAAGAGTGTTTTCTAAATGTGAGACACTGTTCTCTTTCCTAACTCAGTTCAAGTGTAGCCATGTTTACAGGATCTTCATAAGTGATATCTTATGATAAGTTTCTTTTTCTGTGTGACTTATTTCACTTAGAATCATCATACCTGAATCCACCCATTTTGCTGCTACTGGACTTATGACATTGATTTCATGGCTGAGGGATATTCCATCGTACGTAAGTACCACAATTTTTTGAACCATGTTTATATTTTCTGGGATACTTAAGGTGTATCCAAGTTGAGGTCCTTGTATGCAGTGCAGCCCTAAATTTTGGGGTGGCTCTGTCTTATTGATTTTCAGTTTTCCCAAGGTATATTCCCTAGACTGGTAGTGCCCTTGGCTCTGTAGCTCTGTTCTTTACTTGTTTTGGGGAACAGAATGCACTCCTCCAGAGAGGCAGTTGGCAATTTACATCCCGCCCATCAGCATAACAAGGCTCCCTGTTCTCCAGGGCCTGTCTTGCCTTTCTTGTTCTTACACATTTTGTGGATGTCCCTTTTGACCGGTGGGAAGTGATACTTCTTTGTAGTGCAGATTTGCATTGCCCGCTTGCTTGCTTGGCCAAAAAGGGCGTATGCGTTTTCTCCTGAATATATTCAGGAGAAAACGCATACGCCCTTTTTGGCCAAGTGCATCATTGTCGAAGTTGTGCCCCTCTTCCCGTGCTTTAAAGGCGAATCCAACGTACCTCTTGAAATCTGTTTCCTGCTATTCTGCCTCGCTTTCAAGTCCGCCTCGTTGCCTTCCCTCAACAGATTTTTGGACGATAGTTGTCCTTTATTACTCGGCCAGTTTGTGAATTGCTGTGCCCCTGAGCTCCATTCTTCAACTCGTTTTTGGTGAGCTGACCGCAAGTCCAAAATTTTGGTTCAGGACCTATACTGGTTCCCGGTGGGTGGCTGAGAATTTGGTTAATTCTTCTTCCTGCCGGGAAATTACAGTGATATGTGCCCGTCCAAATGCCTAACAGCTACTCTCTCATTGGTTCTCCCTCTTCCCTTTCATCCTCTGCCAAATTGGCAACCTGTGCGAACAAAGAGGTTAAAGGGGCTGTCTCTCCAAGTTGGGAGGTTGATAGTAAAGCAGATGGAAAGTCAAACCGGAGCACCAGGGGAGGGACTATGCGTTGAGATTTAGAAACCTTTCGTATTCACAGTGTGTCCGTTCTCTAGGTTTCCCGCACATGTTATAGCTGTAGTAATATTCCCTTCAACCTGGAGAGTTCGGACCCATGGAATGGGTGTCCTGCATTATTGCTTTAAAGGGTCTGCATTTGCTCACCCAATCTCACCAATCGTCTCAGTCCCAAGTGTCCCTCCTTATGCCACATCCAGCTGTCATTGTAGATAGGGTCATTGCAGCTTTCATCAGAGACCCTGAAGGAATTGTAAAGAATTTCCCAGTTTTTTTGTTTTGTTTTTGAAATTCCTTTTTATAGTGGGTTTGAGCTGATTCTCGCTGCCATGTTTATGCCAGTCTAGACAGACTTGATTCCCTTACGGAGACATATCAATACATAGGTTTTAAGATTCTTACTAGTCAGATATTTTCCTCTGCGGGAAATATGGGGTTTTGAGTCCCTATCACTGAGGAAGGTGTAGGTCTTGTCTATTCCATAGTTGGTTTTTGGAACGGTACCTGTGCTTATATCAAACTCTGGTTTTATGCATCACCCCACCTCTCCTTCCCCCTTAAGCAGGTATAAGAGTGTTTTCTAAATGTGAGACACTGTTCTCTTTCCTAACTCAGTTCAAGTGTAGCCATGTTTACAGGATCTTCATGAGTGATATCTTATGATAAGTTTCTTTTTCTGTGTGACTTATTTCACTTAGAATCATCGTACCAGAGTCCACCCATTTTGCTGCTACTGGTCTTATGACATTGATTTCATGGCTGAGGGATATTCCATCGTACGTAAGTACCACAATTTTTTGAACCATGTTTATATTTTCTGGGATACTTAAGGTGTATCCAAGTTGAGGTCCTTGTATGCAGTGCAGCCCTAAATTTTGGGGTGGCTCTGTCTTATTGATTTTCAGTTTTCCCAAGGTATATTCCCTAGACTGGTAGTGCCCTTGGCTCTGTAGCTCTGTTCTTTACTTGTTTTAGGGAACAGAATGCACTCCTCCAGAGAGGCAGTTGTCAATTTACATCCCGCCCATCAGCATAACAAGGCTCCCTGTTCTCCAGGGCCTGTCTTGCCTTTCTTGTTCTTCCACATTTTGTGGATGTCCCTTTTGACCGGTGGGAAGTGATACTTCTTTGTAGTGCAGATTTGCATTGCCCGCTTGCTTGCTTGGCCAAAAAGGGCGTATGCGTTTTCTCCTGAATATATTCAGGAGAAAACGCATACGCCCTTTTTGGCCAAGTGCATCATTGTCGAAGTTGTGCCCCTCTTCCTGTGCTTTAACGGCGATTCCAACGTACCTCTTGAAATCTGTTTCCTGCTATTATGCCTCACTTTCAAGTCCGCCTCGTTGCCTTCCCTCAACAGATTTTTGGACGATAGTTGTCCTTTATTACTCGGCCAGTTTGTGAATTGCTGTGCCCCTGAGCTCCATTTTTCAACTCGTTTTTGGTGAGCTGACCGCAAGTCCAAAATTTTGGTTCAGGACCTATACTGGTTCCCGGTGGGTGGCTGAGAATTTGGTTAATTCTTCTTCCTGCTGGGAAATTAGAGTGATATGTGCCCGTCCAAATGCCTAACAGCTACTCTCTCATTGGTTCTCCCTCTTCCCTTTCATCCTCTGCCAAATTGGCAACCTGTGCGAACCAAGAGGTTAAAGGGGCTGTCTCTTCAAGTTGGGAGGTTGATAGTAAAGCAGACGGAAAGTCAAACCGGAGCACCAGGAGAGGGACTATTCGTTGAGTTTTAGAAACCTTTCGTATTCACAGTGTGTCCGTTCTCTAGGTTTCCCGCACATGTTATAGCTGTAGTAATATTCCCTTCAACCTGGAGAGTTCGGACCCATGGAATGGGTGCCATGCATTATTGCTTTAAAGGATCTGCATTTGCTCACCCAATCTCACCAATCGTCTCAGTCCCAAGTGTCCCTCCTTATGCCACATCCAGCTGTCATTGTAGATAGGGTCATTCCAGCTTTCATCAGAGACCCTGAAGGGATTGTAAAGAATTTCCCAGTTTTTTTGTTTTGTTTTTGAAATTCCTTTTTATAGTGGGTTTGAGCTGATTCTCGCTGCCATGTTTATGCCAGTCTAGACACACTTGATTCCCTTACGGAGACATATCAATACATAGGTTTTAAGATTCTTACTAGTCAGATATTTTCCTCTGCGGGAAATATGGGGTTTTGAGTCCCTTTCACTGAAGACGGTGTAGGTCTTGGCTATTCCATAGTTGGTTTTTGGAACGGTACCTGTGCTTATATCAAACTCTGGTTTTATGCATCACCCCACCTCTCCTTCCCCCTTAAGCAGGTATAAGAGTGTTTTCTAAATGTGAGACACTGTTCTCTTTCCTAACTCAGTTCAAGTGTAGCCATGTTTACAGGATCTTCATAAGTGATATCTTATGATAAGTTTCTTTTTCTGTGTGACTTATTTCACTTAGAATCATCGTACCTGAATCCACCCATTTTGCTGCTACTGGTCTTATGACATGGATTTCATGGCTGAGGGATATTCCATCGTACGTAAGTACCACAATTTTTTGAACCATGTTTATATTTTCTGGGATACTTAAGGTGTATCCAAGTTGAGGTCCTTGTATGCAGTGCAGCCCTAAATTTTGGGGTGGCTCTGTCTTATTGATTTTCAGTTTTCCCAAGGTATATTCCCTAGACTGGTAGTGCCCTTGGCTCTGTAGCTCTGTTCTTTACTTGTTTTAGGGAACAGAATGCACTCCTCCAGAGAGGCAGTTGGCAATTTACATCCCGCCCATCAGCATAACAAGGCTCCCTGTTCTCCAGGGCCTGTCTTGCCTTTCTTGTTCTTACACATTTTGTGGATGTCCCTTTTGACCGGTGGGAAGTGATACTTCTTTGTAGTGCAGATTTGCATTGCCCGCTTGCTTGCTTGGCCAAAAAGGGCGTATGCGTTTTCTCCTGAATATATTCAGGAGAAAACGCATACGCCCTTTTTGGCCAAGTGCATCATTGTCGAAGTTGTGCCCCTCTTCCTGTGCTTTAAAGGCGATTCCAACGTACCTCTTGAAATCTGTTTCCTGCTATTCTGCCTCGCTTTCAAGTCCACCTCGTTGCCTTCCCTCAACAGATTTTTGGACGATAGTTGTCCTTTATTACTCGGCCAGTTTGTGAATTGCTGTGTCCCTGAGCTCCATTTTTCAACTCGTTTTTGGAGAGCTGACCGCAAGTCCAAAATTTTGGTTCAGGACCTATACTGGTTCCCGGTGGGTGGCTGAGAATTTGGTTAATTCTTCTTCCTGCCGGGAAATTACAGTGATATGAGCCCGTCCAAATACCTAACAGCTACTCTCTCATTGGTTCTCCCTCTTCCCTTTCATCCTCTGCCAAATTGGCAACCTGTGCGAACCAAGAGGTTAAAGGGGCTGTCTCTCCAAGTTGGGAGGTTGATAGTAAAGCAGCCAGAAAGTCAATCCGGAGCACCAGGAGAGGGTTTATTCGTTGAGTTTTAGAAACCTTTCGTATTCACAGTGTGTCCGTTCTCTAGGTTTCCCACACATGTTATAGCTGTAGTAATATTCCCTTCAACCTGGAGAGTTCGGACCCATGGAATGGGTGCCATGCATTATTGCTTTAAAGGGTCTGCATTTGCTCACCCAATCTCACCAATCGTCTCAGTCCCAAGTGTCCCTCCTTATGCCACATCCAGCTGTCGTTGTAGATAGGGTCATTCCAGCTTTCAACAGAGACCCTGAAGGAATTGTAAAGAATTTCCCAGTTTTTTTGTTTTGTTTTTGAAATTCCTTTTTATAGTGGGTTTGAGCTGATTCTCGCTGCCATGTATATGCCAGTCTAGACACACTTGATTCCCTTACGGATACATATCAATACATAGGTTTTAAGATTCTTACTCGTCAGATACTTTCCTCTGCGGGAAATATGGGGTTTTGAGTCCCTTTCACTGAGGACGGTGTAGGTCTTGTCTATTCCATAGTTGGTTTTTGGAACGGTACCTGTGCTTATATCAAACTCTGGTTTTATGCATCACCCCACCTCTCCTTCCCCCTTAAGCAGGTATAAGAGTGTTTTCTAAATGTGAGACACTGTTCTCTTTCCTAACTCAGTTCAAGTGTAGCCATGTTTACAGGATCTTCATAAGTGATATCTTATGATAAGTTTCTTTTTCTGTGTGACTTATTTCACTTAGAATCATCGTACCTGAATCCACCCATTTTGCTGCTACTGGTCTTATGACATTGATTTCATGGCTGAGGGATATTCCATCGTACGTAAGTACCACAGTTTTTTGAACCATGTTTATATTTTCTGGGATACTTAAGGTGTATCCAAGTTGAGGTCCTTGTATGCAGTGCAGCCCTAAATTGTGGGGTGGCTCTGTCTTATTGATTTTCAGTTTTCCCAAGGTATATTCCCTAGACTGGTAGTGCCCTTGGCTCTGTAGCTCTGTTCTTTACTTGTTTTAGGGAACAGAATGCACTCCTCCAGAGAGGCAGTTGTCAATTTACATCCCGCCCATCAGCATAACAAGGCTCCCTGTTCTCCAGGGCCTGTCTTGCCTTTCTTGTTCTTACACATTTTGTGGATGTCCCCTTTGACTGTTGGGAAGTGATACTTCTTTGTAGTGCAGATTTGCATTGCCCGCTTGCTTGCTTGGCCAAAAAGGGCGTATGCGTTTTCTCCTGAATATATTCAGGAGAAAACGCATACGCCCTTTTTGGCCAAGTGCATCATTGTCGAAGTTGTGCCCCTCTTCCTGTGCTTTAAAGGCGATTCCAACGTACCTCTTGAAATCTGTTTCCTGCTATTCTGCCTCGCTTTCAAGTCCACCTCGTTGCCTTCCCTCAACAGATTTTTGGACGATAGTTGTCCTTTATTACTCGGCCAGTTTGTGAATTGCTGTGCCCCTGAGCTCCATTTTTCAACTCGTTTTTGGTGAGCTGAACGCAAGTCCAAAATTTTGGTTCAGGACCTATACTGGTGCCCGGTGGGTGGCTGAGAATTTGGTTAATTCTTCTTCCTGCCGGGAAATTACAGTGATATGTGCCCGTCCAAATGCCTAACAGCTACTCTCTCATTGGTTCTCCCTCTTCCCTTTCATCCTCTGCCAAATTGGCAACCTGTGCGAACCAAGAGGTTAAAGGGGCTGTCTCTCCAAGTTGGGAGGTTGATAGTAAAGCAGACGGAAAGTCAAACCGGAGCACCAGGAGAGGGACTATTCGTTGAGTTTTAGAAACCTTTCGTATTCACAGTGTGTCCGTTCTCTAGGTTTCCCGCACATGTTATAGCTGTAGTAACATTCCCTTCAACCTGGAGAGTTCGGACCCATGGAATGGGTGCCATGCATTATTGCTTTAAAGGGTCTGCATTTGCTCACCCAATCTCACCAATCGTCTCAGTCCCAAGTGTCCCTCCTTATGCCACATCCAGCTGTCGTTGTAGATAGGGTCATTCCAGCTTTCATCAGAGACCCTGAAGGAATTGTAAAAAATTTCCCAGTTTTTTTTGTTTTGTTTTTGAAATTCCTTTTTATAGTGGGTTTGAGCTGATTCTCGCTGCCATGTTTATGCCAGTCTAGACACACTTGATTCCCTTACGGAGACATATCAATACATAGGTTTTAAGATTCTTACTAGTCAGATATTTTCCTCTGCGGGAAATATGGTGTTTTGAGTCCCTTTCACTGAGGACGGTGTAGGTCTTGGCTATTCCATAGTTGGTTTTTGGAACGGTACCTGTGCTTATATCAAACTCTGGTTTTATGCATCACCCCACCTCTCCTTCCCCCTTAAGCAGGTATAAGAGTGTTTTCTAAATGTGAGACACTGTTCTCTTTCCTAACTCAGTTCAAGTGTAGCCATGTTTACAGGATCTTCATAAGTGATATCTTATGATAAGTTTCTTTTTCTGTGTGACTTATTTCACTTAGAATCATCGTACCTGAATCCACCCATTTTGCTGCTACTGGTCTTATGACATTGATTTCATGGCTGAGGGATATTCCATCATACGTAAGTACCACAATTTTTTGAACCATGTTTATATTTTCTGGGATACTTAAGGTGTATCCAAGTTGAGGTCCTTGTATGCAGTGCAGCCCTAAATTTTGGGGTGGCTCTGTCTTATTGATTTTCAGTTTTCCCAAGGTATATTCCCTAGACTGGTAGTGCCCTTGGCTCTGTAGCTCTGTTCTTTACTTGTTTTAGGGAACAGAATGCACTCCTCCAGAGAGGCAGTTGGCAATTTACATCCCGCCCATCAGCATAACAAGGCTCCCTGTTCTCCAGGGCCTGTCTTGCCTTTCTTGTTCTTACACATTTTGTGGATGTCCCTTTTGACCAGTGGGAAGTGATACTTCTTTGTAGTGCAGATTTGCATTGCCCGCTTGCTTGCTTGGCCAAAAAGGGCGTATGCGTTTTCTCCTGAATATATTCAGGAGAAAACGCATACGCCCTTTTTGGCCAAGTGCATCATTGTCGAAGTTGTGCCCCTCTTCCTGTGCTTTAAAGGCGATTCCAACGTACCTCTTGAAATCTGTTTCCTGCTATTCTGCCTCGCTTTCAAGTCCACCTCGTTGCCTTCCCTCAACAGATTTTTGGACGATAGTTGTCCTTTATTACTCGGCCAGTTTGTGAATTGCTGTGTCCCTGAGCTCCATTTTTCAACTCGTTTTTGGAGAGCTGACCGCAAGTCCAAAATTTTGGTTCAGGACCTATACTGGTTCCCGGTGGGTGGCTGAGAATTTGGTTAATTCTTCTTCCTGCCGGGAAATTACAGTGATATGAGCCCGTCCAAATGCCTAACAGCTACTCTCTCATTGGTTCTCCCTCTTCCCTTTCATCCTCTGCCAAATTGGCAACGTGTGCGAACCAAGAGGTTAAAGGGGCTGTCTCTCCAAGTTGGGAGGTTGATAGTAAAGCAGCCAGAAAGTCAATCCGGAGCACCAGGAGAGGGTTTATTCGTTGAGTTTTAGAAACCTTTCGTATTCACAGTGTGTCCGTTCTCTAGGTTTCCCGCACATGTTATAGCTGTAGTAATATTCCCTTCAACCTGGAGAGTTCGGACCCATGGAATGGGTGCCATGCATTATTGCTTTAAAGGGTCTGCATTTGCTCACCCAATCTCACCAATCGTCTCAGTCCCAAGTGTCCCTCCTTATGCCACATCCAGCTGTCGTTGTAGATAGGGTCATTCCAGCTTTCAACAGAGACCCTGAAGGAATTGTAAAGAATTTCCCAGTTTTTTTTGTTTTGTTTTTGAAATTCCTTTTTATAGTGGGTTTGAGCTGATTCTCGCTGCCATGTATATGCCAGTCTAGACACACTTGATTCCCTTACGGATACATATCAATACATAGGTTTTAAGATTCTTACTCGTCAGATACTTTCCTCTGCGGGAAATATGGGGTTTTGAGTCCCTTTCACTGAGGACGGTGTAGGTCTTGTCTATTCCATAGTTGGTTTTTGGAACGGTACCTGTGCTTATATCAAACTCTGGTTTTATGCATCACCCCACCTCTCCTTCCCCCTTAAGCAGGTATAAGAGTGTTTTCTAAATGTGAGACACTGTTCTCTTTCCTAACTCAGTTCAAGTGTAGCCATGTTTACAGGATCTTCATAAGTGATATCTTATGATAAGTTTCTTTTTCTGTGTGACTTATTTCACTTAGAATCATCGTACCTGAATCCACCCATTTTGCTGCTACTGGTCTTATGACATTGATTTCATGGCTGAGGGATATTCCATCGTACGTAAGTACCACAGTTTTTTGAACCATGTTTATATTTTCTGGGATACTTAAGGTGTATCCAAGTTGAGGTCCTTGTATGCAGTGCAGCCCTAAATTGTGGGGTGGCTCTGTCTTATTGATTTTCAGTTTTCCCAAGGTATATTCCCTAGACTGGTAGTGCCCTTGGCTCTGTAGCTCTGTTCTTTACTTGTTTTAGGGAACAGAATGCACTCCTCCAGAGAGGCAGTTGTCAATTTACATCCCGCCCATCAGCATAACAAGGCTCCCTGTTCTCCAGGGCCTGTCTTGCCTTTCTTGTTCTTACACATTTTGTGGATGTCCCCTTTGACTGTTGGGAAGTGATACTTCTTTGTAGTGCAGATTTGCATTGCCCGCTTGCTTGCTTGGCCAAAAAGGGCGTATGCGTTTTCTCCTGAATATATTCAGGAGAAAACGCATACGCCCTTTTTGGCCAAGTGCATCATTGTCGAAGTTGTGCCCCTCTTCCTGTGCTTTAAAGGCGATTCCAACGTACCTCTTGAAATCTGTTTCCTGCTATTCTGCCTCGCTTTCAAGTCCACCTCGTTGCCTTCCCTCAACAGATTTTTGGACGATAGTTGTCCTTTATTACTCGGCCAGTTTGTGAATTGCTGTGCCCCTGAGCTCCATTTTTCAACTCGTTTTTGGTGAGCTGAACGCAAGTCCAAAATTTTGGTTCAGGACCTATACTGGTGCCCGGTGGGTGGCTGAGAATTTGGTTAATTCTTCTTCCTGCCGGGAAATTACAGTGATATGTGCCCGTCCAAATGCCTAACAGCTACTCTCTCATTGGTTCTCCCTCTTCCCTTTCATCCTCTGCCAAATTGGCAACCTGTGCGAACCAAGAGGTTAAAGGGGCTGTCTCTCCAAGTTGGGAGGTTGATAGTAAAGCAGACGGAAAGTCAAACTGGAGCACCAGGAGAGGGACTATTCGTTGAGTTTTAGAAACCTTTCGTATTCACAGTGTGTCCGTTCTCTAGGTTTCCCGCACATGTTATAGCTGTAGTAACATTCCCTTCAACCTGGAGAGTTCGGACCCATGGAATGGGTGCCATGCATTATTGCTTTAAAGGGTCTGCATTTGCTCACCCAATCTCACCAATCGTCTCAGTCCCAAGTGTCCCTCCTTATGCCACATCCAGCTGTCGTTGTAGATAGGGTCATTCCAGCTTTCATCAGAGACCCTGAAGGAATTGTAAAGAATTTCCCAGTTTTTTTTGTTTTGTTTTTGAAATTCCTTTTTATAGTGGGTTTGAGCTGATTCTCGCTGCCATGTTTATGCCAGTCTAGACACACTTGATTCCCTTACGGAGACATATCAATACATAGGTTTTAAGATTCTTACTAGTCAGATATTTTCCTCTGCGGGAAATATGGTGTTTTGAGTCCCTTTCACTGAGGACGGTGTAGGTCTTGGCTATTCCATAGTTGGTTTTTGGAACGGTACCTGTGCTTATATCAAACTCTGGTTTTATGCATCACCCCACCTCTCCTTCCCCCTTAAGCAGGTATAAGAGTGTTTTCTAAATGTGAGACACTGTTCTCTTTCCTAACTCAGTTCAAGTGTAGCCATGTTTACAGGATCTTCATAAGTGATATCTTATGATAAGTTTCTTTTTCTGTGTGACTTATTTCACTTAGAATCATCGTACCTGAATCCACCCATTTTGCTGCTACTGGTCTTATGACATTGATTTCATGGCTGAGGGATATTCCATCGTACGTAAGTACCACAATATTTTGAACCATGTTTATATTTTCTGGGATACTTAAGGTGTATCCAAGTTGAGGTCCTTGTATGCAGTGCAGCCCTAAATTTTGGGGTGGCTCTGTCTTATTGATTTTCAGTTTTCCCAAGGTATATTCCCTAGACTGGTAGTGCCCTTGGCTCTGTAGCTCTGTTCTTTACTTGTTTTAGGGAACAGAATGCACTCCTCCAGAGAGGCAGTTGGCAATTTACATCCCGCCCATCAGCATAACAAGGCTCCCTGTTCTCCAGGGCCTGTCTTGCCTTTCTTGTTCTTACACATTTTGTGGATGTCCCTTTTGACCAGTGGGAAGTGATACTTCTTTGTAGTGCAGATTTGCATTGCCCGCTTGCTTGCTTGGCCAAAAAGGGCGTATGCGTTTTCTCCTGAATATATTCAGGAGAAAACGCATACGCCCTTTTTGGCCAAGTGCATCATTGTCGAAGTTGTGCCCCTCTTCCCGTGCTTTAAAGGCGAATCCAACGTACCTCTTGAAATCTGTTTCCTGCTATTCTGCCTCGCTTTCAAGTCCGCCTCGTTGCCTTCCCTCAACAGATTTTTGGACGATAGTTGTCCTTTATTACTCGGCCAGTTTGTGAATTGCTGTGCCCCTGAGCTCCATTCTTCAACTCGTTTTTGGTGAGCTGACCGCAAGTCCAAAATTTTGGTTCAGGACCTATACTGGTTCCCGGTGGGTGGCTGAGAATTTGGTTAATTCTTCTTCCTGCCGGGAAATTACAGTGATATGTGCCCGTCCAAATGCCTAACAGCTACTCTCTCATTGGTTCTCCCTCTTCCCTTTCATCCTCTGCCAAATTGGCAACCTGTGCGAACCAAGAGGTTAAAGGGGCTGTCTCTCCAAGTTGGGAGGTTGATAGTAAAGCAGATGGAAAGTCAAACCGGAGCACCAGGGGAGGGACTATGCGTTGAGATTTAGAAACCTTTCGTATTCACAGTGTGTCCGTTCTCTAGGTTTCCCGCACATGTTATAGCTGTAGTAATATTCCCTTCAATCTGGAGAGTTCGGACCCATGGAATGGGTGTCCTGCATTATTGCTTTAAAGGGTCTGCATTTGCTCACCCAATCTCACCAATCGTCTCAGTCCCAAGTGTCCCTCCTTATGCCACATCCAGCTGTCATTGTAGATAGGGTCATTGCAGCTTTCATCAGAGACCCTGAAGGAATTGTAAAGAATTTCCCAGTTTTTTTGTTTTGTTTTTGAAATTCCTTTTTATAGTGGGTTTGAGCTGATTCTCGCTGCCATGTTTATGCCAGTCTAGACAGACTTGATTCCCTTACGGAGACATATCAATACATAGGTTTTAAGATTCTTACTAGTCAGATATTTTCCTCTGCGGGAAATATGGGGTTTTGAGTCCCTATCACTGAGGAAGGTGTAGGTCTTGTCTATTCCATAGTTGGTTTTTGGAACGGTACCTGTGCTTATATCAAACTCTGGTTTTATGCATCACCCCACCTCTCCTTCCCCCTTAAGCAGGTATAAGAGTGTTTTCTAAATGTGAGACACTGTTCTCTTTCCTAACTCAGTTCAAGTGTAGCCATGTTTACAGGATCTTCATGAGTGATATCTTATGATAAGTTTCTTTTTCTGTGTGACTTATTTCACTTAGAATCATCGTACCAGAGTCCACCCATTTTGCTGCTACTGGTCTTATGACATTGATTTCATGGCTGAGGGATATTCCATCGTACGTAAGTACCACAATTTTTTGAACCATGTTTATATTTTCTTGGATACTTAAGGTGTATCCAAGTTGAGGTCCTTGTATGCAGTGCAGCCCTAAATTTTGGGGTGGCTCTGTCTTATTGATTTTCAGTTTTCCCAAGGTATATTCCCTAGACTGGTAGTGCCCTGGGCTCTGTAGCTCTGTTCTTTACTTGTTTTAGGGAACAGAATGCACTCCTCCAGAGAGGCAGTTGTCAATTTACATCCCGCCCATCAGCATAACAAGGCTCCCTGTTCTCCAGGGCCTGTCTTGCCTTTCTTGTTCTTCCACATTTTGTGGATGTCCCTTTTGACCGGTGGGAAGTGATACTTCTTTGTAGTGCAGATTTGCATTGCCCGCTTGCTTGCTTGGCCAAAAAGGGCGTATGCGTTTTCTCCTGAATATATTCAGGAGAAAACGCATACGCCCTTTTTGGCCAAGTGCATCATTGTCGAAGTTGTGCCCCTCTTCCTGTGCTTTAACGGCGATTCCAACGTACCTCTTGAAATCTGTTTCCTGCTATTATGCCTCACTTTCAAGTCCGCCTCGTTGCCTTCCCTCAACAGATTTTTGGACGATAGTTGTCCTTTATTACTCGGCCAGTTTGTGAATTGCTGTGCCCCTGAGCTCCATTTTTCAACTCGTTTTTGGTGAGCTGACCGCAAGTCCAAAATTTTGGTTCAGGACCTATACTGGTTCCCGGTGGGTGGCTGAGAATTTGGTTAATTCTTCTTCCTGCTGGGAAATTAGAGTGATATGTGCCCGTCCAAATGCCTAACAGCTACTCTCTCATTGGTTCTCCCTCTTCCCTTTCATCCTCTGCCAAATTGGCAACCTGTGCGAACCAAGAGGTTAAAGGGGCTGTCTCTTCAAGTTGGGAGGTTGATAGTAAAGCAGACGGAAAGTCAAACCGGAGCACCAGGAGAGGGACTATTCGTTGAGTTTTAGAAACCTTTCGTATTCACAGTGTGTCCGTTCTCTAGGTTTCCCGCACATGTTATAGCTGTAGTAATATTCCCTTCAACCTGGAGAGTTCGGACCCATGGAATGGGTGCCATGCATTATTGCTTTAAAGGATCTGCATTTGCTCACCCAATCTCACCAATCGTCTCAGTCCCAAGTGTCCCTCCTTATGCCACATCCAGCTGTCATTGTAGATAGGGTCATTCCAGCTTTCATCAGAGACCCTGAAGGGATTGTAAAGAATTTCCCAGTTTTTTTGTTTTGTTTTTGAAATTCCTTTTTATAGTGGGTTTGAGCTGATTCTCGCTGCCATGTTTATGCCAGTCTAGACACACTTGATTCCCTTACGGAGACATATCAATACATAGGTTTTAAGATTCTTACTAGTCAGATATTTTCCTCTGCGGGAAATATGGGGTTTTGAGTCCCTTTCACTGAAGACGGTGTAGGTCTTGGCTATTCCATAGTTGGTTTTTGGAACGGTACCTGTGCTTATATCAAACTCTGGTTTTATGCATCACCCCACCTCTCCTTCCCCCTTAAGCAGGTATAAGAGTGTTTTCTAAATGTGAGACACTGTTCTCTTTCCTAACTCAGTTCAAGTGTAGCCATGTTTACAGGATCTTCATAAGTGATATCTTATGATAAGTTTCTTTTTCTGTGTGACTTATTTCACTTAGAATCATCGTACCTGAATCCACCCATTTTGCTGCTACTGGTCTTATGACATGGATTTCATGGCTGAGGGATATTCCATCGTACGTAAGTACCACAATTTTTTGAACCATGTTTATATTTTCTGGGATACTTAAGGTGTATCCAAGTTGAGGTCCTTGTATGCAGTGCAGCCCTAAATTTTGGGGTGGCTCTGTCTTATTGATTTTCAGTTTTCCCAAGGTATATTCCCTAGGCTGGTAGTGCCCTTGGCTCTGTAGCTCTGTTCTTTACTTGTTTTAGGGAACAGAATGCACTCCTCCAGAGAGGCAGTTGGCAATTTACATCCCGCCCATCAGCATAACAAGGCTCCCTGTTCTCCAGGGCCTGTCTTGCCTTTCTTGTTCTTACACATTTTGTGGATGTCCCTTTTGACCAGTGGGAAGTGATACTTCTTTGTAGTGCAGATTTGCATTGCCCGCTTGCTTGCTTGGCCAAAAAGGGCGTATGCGTTTTCTCCTGAATATATTCAGGAGAAAACGCATACGCCCTTTTTGGCCAAGTGCATCATTGTCGAAGTTGTGCCCCTCTTCCTGTGCTTTAAAGGCGATTCCAACGTACCTCTTGAAATCTGTTTCCTGCTATTCTGCCTCGCTTTCAAGTCCACCTCGTTGCCTTCCCTCAACAGATTTTTGGACGATAGTTGTCCTTTATTACTCGTCCAGTTTGTGAATTGCTGTGTCCCTGAGCTCCATTTTTCAACTCGTTTTTGGAGAGCTGACCGCAAGTCCAAAATTTTGGTTCAGGACCTATACTGGTTCCCGGTGGGTGGCTGAGAATTTGGTTAATTCTTCTTCCTGCCGGGAAATTACAGTGATATGAGCCCGTCCAAATGCCTAACAGCTACTCTCTCATTGGTTCTCCCTCTTCCCTTTCATCCTCTGCCAAATTGGCAACCTGTGCGAACCAAGAGGTTAAAGGGGCTGTCTCTCCAAGTTGGGAGGTTGATAGTAAAGCAGCCAGAAAGTCAATCCGGAGCACCAGGAGAGGGTTTATTCGTTGAGTTTTAGAAACCTTTCGTATTCACAGTGTGTCCGTTCTCTAGGTTTCCCGCACATGTTATAGCTGTAGTAATATTCCCTTCAACCTGGAGAGTTCGGACCCATGGAATGGGTGCCATGCATTATTGCTTTAAAGGGTCTGCATTTGCTCACCCAATCTCACCAATCGTCTCAGTCCCAAGTGTCCCTCCTTATGCCACATCCAGCTGTCGTTGTAGATAGGGTCATTCCAGCTTTCAACAGAGACCCTGAAGGAATTGTAAAGAATTTCCCAGTTTTTTTTGTTTTGTTTTTGAAATTCCTTTTTATAGTGGGTTTGAGCTGATTCTCGCTGCCATGTATATGCCAGTCTAGACACACTTGATTCCCTTACGGATACATATCAATACATAGGTTTTAAGATTCTTACTCGTCAGATACTTTCCTCTGCGGGAAATATGGGGTTTTGAGTCCCTTTCACTGAGGACGGTGTAGGTCTTGTCTATTCCATAGTTGGTTTTTGGAACGGTACCTGTGCTTATATCAAACTCTGGTTTTATGCATCACCCCACCTCTCCTTCCCCCTTAAGCAGGTATAAGAGTGTTTTCTAAATGTGAGACACTGTTCTCTTTCCTAACTCAGTTCAAGTGTAGCCATGTTTACAGGATCTTCATAAGTGATATCTTATGATAAGTTTCTTTTTCTGTGTGACTTATTTCACTTAGAATCATCGTACCTGAATCCACCCATTTTGCTGCTACTGGTCTTATGACATTGATTTCATGGCTGAGGGATATTCCATCGTACGTAAGTACCACAGTTTTTTGAACCATGTTTATATTTTCTGGGATACTTAAGGGGTATCCAAGTTGAGGTCCTTGTATGCAGTGCAGCCCTAAATTGTGGGGTGGCTCTGTCTTATTGATTTTCAGTTTTCCCAAGGTATATTCCCTAGACTGGTAGTGCCCTTGGCTCTGTAGCTCTGTTCTTTACTTGTTTTAGGGAACAGAATGCACTCCTCCAGAGAGGCAGTTGGCAATTTACATCCCGCCCATCAGCATAACAAGGCTCCCTGTTCTCCAGGGCCTGTCTTGCCTTTCTTGTTCTTACACATTTTGTGGATGTCCCCTTTGACTGTTGGGAAGTGATACTTCTTTGTAGTGCAGATTTGCATTGCCCGCTTGCTTGCTTGGCCAAAAAGGGCGTATGCGTTTTCTCCTGAATATATTCAGGAGAAAACGCATACGCCCTTTTTGGCCAAGTGCATCATTGTCGAAGTTGTGCCCCTCTTCCTGTGCTTTAAAGGCGATTCCAACGTACCTCTTGAAATCTGTTTCCTGCTATTCTGCCTCGCTTTCAAGTCCACCTCGTTGCCTTCCCTCAACAGATTTTTGGACGATAGTTGTCCTTTATTACTCGGCCAGTTTGTGAATTGCTGTGCCCCTGAGCTCCATTTTTCAACTCGTTTTTGGTGAGCTGAACGCAAGTCCAAAATTTTGGTTCAGGACCTATACTGGTGCCCGGTGGGTGGCTGAGAATTTGGTTAATTCTTCTTCCTGCCGGGAAATTACAGTGATATGTGCCCGTCCAAATGCCTAACAGCTACTCTCTCATTGGTTCTCCCTCTTCCCTTTCATCCTCTGCCAAATTGGCAACCTGTGCGAACCAAGAGGTTAAAGGGGCTGTCTCTCCAAGTTGGGAGGTTGATAGTAAAGCAGACGGAAAGTCAAACTGGAGCACCAGGAGAGGGACTATTCGTTGAGTTTTAGAAACCTTTCGTATTCACAGTGTGTCCGTTCTCTAGGTTTCCCGCACATGTTATAGCTGTAGTAACATTCCCTTCAACCTGGAGAGTTCGGACCCATGGAATGGGTGCCATGCATTATTGCTTTAAAGGGTCTGCATTTGCTCACCCAATCTCACCAATCGTCTCAGTCCCAAGTGTCCCTCCTTATGCCACATCCAGCTGTCGTTGTAGATAGGGTCATTCCAGCTTTCATCAGAGACCCTGAAGGAATTGTAAAGAATTTCCCAGTTTTTTTTGTTTTGTTTTTGAAATTCCTTTTTATAGTGGGTTTGAGCTGATTCTCGCTGCCATGTTTATGCCAGTCTAGACACACTTGATTCCCTTACGGAGACATATCAATACATAGGTTTTAAGATTCTTACTAGTCAGATATTTTCCTCTGCGGGAAATATGGTGTTTTGAGTCCCTTTCACTGAGGACGGTGTAGGTCTTGGCTATTCCATAGTTGGTTTTTGGAACGGTACCTGTGCTTATATCAAACTCTGGTTTTATGCATCACCCCACCTCTCCTTCCCCCTTAAGCAGGTATAAGAGTGTTTTCTAAATGTGAGACACTGTTCTCTTTCCTAACTCAGTTCAAGTGTAGCCATGTTTACAGGATCTTCATAAGTGATATCTTATGATAAGTTTCTTTTTCTGTGTGACTTATTTCACTTAGAATCATCGTACCTGAATCCACCCATTTTGCTGCTACTGGTCTTATGACATTGATTTCATGGCTGAGGGATATTCCATCGTACGTAAGTACCACAATTTTTTGAACCATGTTTATATTTTCTGGGATACTTAAGGTGTATCCAAGTTGAGGTCCTTGTATGCAGTGCAGCCCTAAATTTTGGGGTGGCTCTGTCTTATTGATTTTCAGTTTTCCCAAGGTATATTCCCTAGACTGGTAGTGCCCTTGGCTCTGTAGCTCTGTTCTTTACTTGTTTTAGGGAACAGAATGCACTCCTCCAGAGAGGCAGTTGGCAATTTACATCCCGCCCATCAGCATAACAAGGCTCCCTGTTCTCCAGGGCCTGTCTTGCCTTTCTTGTTCTTACACATTTTGTGGATGTCCCTTTTGACCGGTGGGAAGTGATACTTCTTTGTAGTGCAGATTTGCATTGCCCGCTTGCTTGCTTGGCCAAAAAGGGCGTATGCGTTTTCTCCTGAATATATTCAGGAGAAAACGCATACGCCCTTTTTGGCCAAGTGCATCATTGTCGAAGTTGTGCCCCTCTTCCCGTGCTTTAAAGGCGAATCCAACGTACCTCTTGAAATCTGTTTCCTGCTATTCTGCCTCGCTTTCAAGTCCGCCTCGTTGCCTTCCCTCAACAGATTTTTGGACGATAGTTGTCCTTTATTACTCGGCCAGTTTGTGAATTGCTGTGCCCCTGAGCTCCATTCTTCAACTCGTTTTTGGTGAGCTGACCGCAAGTCCAAAATTTTGGTTCAGGACCTATACTGGTTCCCGGTGGGTGGCTGAGAATTTGGTTAATTCTTCTTCCTGCCGGGAAATTACAGTGATATGTGCCCGTCCAAATGCCTAACAGCTACTCTCTCATTGGTTCTCCCTCTTCCCTTTCATCCTCTGCCAAATTGGCAACCTGTGCGAACAAAGAGGTTAAAGGGGCTGTCTCTCCAAGTTGGGAGGTTGATAGTAAAGCAGATGGAAAGTCAAACCGGAGCACCAGGGGAGGGACTATGCGTTGAGATTTAGAAACCTTTCGTATTCACAGTGTGTCCGTTCTCTAGGTTTCCCGCACATGTTATAGCTGTAGTAATATTCCCTTCAACCTGGAGAGTTCGGACCCATGGAATGGGTGTCCTGCATTATTGCTTTAAAGGGTCTGCATTTGCTCACCCAATCTCACCAATCGTCTCAGTCCCAAGTGTCCCTCCTTATGCCACATCCAGCTGTCATTGTAGATAGGGTCATTGCAGCTTTCATCAGAGACCCTGAAGGAATTGTAAAGAATTTCCCAGTTTTTTTGTTTTGTTTTTGAAATTCCTTTTTATAGTGGGTTTGAGCTGATTCTCGCTGCCATGTTTATGCCAGTCTAGACAGACTTGATTCCCTTACGGAGACATATCAATACATAGGTTTTAAGATTCTTACTAGTCAGATATTTTCCTCTGCGGGAAATATGGGGTTTTGAGTCCCTATCACTGAGGAAGGTGTAGGTCTTGTCTATTCCATAGTTGGTTTTTGGAACGGTACCTGTGCTTATATCAAACTCTGGTTTTATGCATCACCCCACCTCTCCTTCCCCCTTAAGCAGGTATAAGAGTGTTTTCTAAATGTGAGACACTGTTCTCTTTCCTAACTCAGTTCAAGTGTAGCCATGTTTACAGGATCTTCATGAGTGATATCTTATGATAAGTTTCTTTTTCTGTGTGACTTATTTCACTTAGAATCATCGTACCAGAGTCCACCCATTTTGCTGCTACTGGTCTTATGACATTGATTTCATGGCTGAGGGATATTCCATCGTACGTAAGTACCACAATTTTTTGAACCATGTTTATATTTTCTGGGATACTTAAGGTGTATCCAAGTTGAGGTCCTTGTATGCAGTGCAGCCCTAAATTTTGGGGTGGCTCTGTCTTATTGATTTTCAGTTTTCCCAAGGTATATTCCCTAGACTGGTAGTGCCCTGGGCTCTGTAGCTCTGTTCTTTACTTGTTTTAGGGAACAGAATGCACTCCTCCAGAGAGGCAGTTGTCAATTTACATCCCGCCCATCAGCATAACAAGGCTCCCTGTTCTCCAGGGCCTGTCTTGCCTTTCTTGTTCTTCCACATTTTGTGGATGTCCCTTTTGACCGGTGGGAAGTGATACTTCTTTGTAGTGCAGATTTGCATTGCCCGCTTGCTTGCTTGGCCAAAAAGGGCGTATGCGTTTTCTCCTGAATATATTCAGGAGAAAACGCATACGCCCTTTTTGGCCAAGTGCATCATTGTCGAAGTTGTGCCCCTCTTCCTGTGCTTTAACGGCGATTCCAACGTACCTCTTGAAATCTGTTTCCTGCTATTATGCCTCACTTTCAAGTCCGCCTCGTTGCCTTCCCTCAACAGATTTTTGGACGATAGTTGTCCTTTATTACTCGGCCAGTTTGTGAATTGCTGTGCCCCTGAGCTCCATTTTTCAACTCGTTTTTGGTGAGCTGACCGCAAGTCCAAAATTTTGGTTCAGGACCTATACTGGTTCCCGGTGGGTGGCTGAGAATTTGGTTAATTCTTCTTCCTGCTGGGAAATTAGAGTGATATGTGCCCGTCCAAATGCCTAACAGCTACTCTCTCATTGGTTCTCCCTCTTCCCTTTCATCCTCTGCCAAATTGGCAACCTGTGCGAACCAAGAGGTTAAAGGGGCTGTCTCTTCAAGTTGGGAGGTTGATAGTAAAGCAGACGGAAAGTCAAACCGGAGCACCAGGAGAGGGACTATTCGTTGAGTTTTAGAAACCTTTCGTATTCACAGTGTGTCCGTTCTCTAGGTTTCCCGCACATGTTATAGCTGTAGTAATATTCCCTTCAACCTGGAGAGTTCGGACCCATGGAATGGGTGCCATGCATTATTGCTTTAAAGGATCTGCATTTGCTCACCCAATCTCACCAATCGTCTCAGTCCCAAGTGTCCCTCCTTATGCCACATCCAGCTGTCATTGTAGATAGGGTCATTCCAGCTTTCATCAGAGACCCTGAAGGGATTGTAAAGAATTTCCCAGTTTTTTTGTTTTGTTTTTGAAATTCCTTTTTATAGTGGGTTTGAGCTGATTCTCGCTGCCATGTTTATGCCAGTCTAGACACACTTGATTCCCTTACGGAGACATATCAATACATAGGTTTTAAGATTCTTACTAGTCAGATATTTTCCTCTGCGGGAAATATGGGGTTTTGAGTCCCTTTCACTGAAGACGGTGTAGGTCTTGGCTATTCCATAGTTGGTTTTTGGAACGGTACCTGTGCTTATATCAAACTCTGGTTTTATGCATCACCCCACCTCTCCTTCCCCCTTAAGCAGGTATAAGAGTGTTTTCTAAATGTGAGACACTGTTCTCTTTCCTAACTCAGTTCAAGTGTAGCCATGTTTACAGGATCTTCATAAGTGATATCTTATGATAAGTTTCTTTTTCTGTGTGACTTATTTCACTTAGAATCATCGTACCTGAATCCACCCATTTTGCTGCTACTGGTCTTATGACATGGATTTCATGGCTGAGGGATATTCCATCGTACGTAAGTACCACAATTTTTTGAACCATGTTTATATTTTCTGGGATACTTAAGGTGTATCCAAGTTGAGGTCCTTGTATGCAGTGCAGCCCTAAATTTTGGGGTGGCTCTGTCTTATTGATTTTCAGTTTTCCCAAGGTATATTCCCTAGGCTGGTAGTGCCCTTGGCTCTGTAGCTCTGTTCTTTACTTGTTTTAGGGAACAGAATGCACTCCTCCAGAGAGGCAGTTGGCAATTTACATCCCGCCCATCAGCATAACAAGGCTCCCTGTTCTCCAGGGCCTGTCTTGCCTTTCTTGTTCTTACACATTTTGTGGATGTCCCTTTTGACCGGTGGGAAGTGATACTTCTTTGTAGTGCAGATTTGCATTGCCCGCTTGCTTGCTTGGCCAAAAAGGGCGTATGCGTTTTCTCCTGAATATATTCAGGAGAAAACGCATACGCCCTTTTTGGCCAAGTGCATCATTGTCGAAGTTGTGCCCCTCTTCCTGTGCTTTAAAGGCGATTCCAACGTACCTCTTGAAATCTGTTTCCTGCTATTCTGCCTCGCTTTCAAGTCCACCTCGTTGCCTTCCCTCAACAGATTTTTGAACGATAGTTGTCCTTTATTACTCGGCCAGTTTGTGAATTGCTGTGTCCCTGAGCTCCATTTTTCAACTCGTTTTTGGAGAGCTGACCGCAAGTCCAAAATTTTGGTTCAGGACCTATACTGGTTCCCGGTGGGTGGCTGAGAATTTGGTTAATTCTTCTTCCTGCCGGGAAATTACAGTGATATGAGCCCGTCCAAATACCTAACAGCTACTCTCTCATTGGTTCTCCCTCTTCCCTTTCATCCTCTGCCAAATTGGCAACCTGTGCGAACCAAGAGGTTAAAGGGGCTGTCTCTCCAAGTTGGGAGGTTGATAGTAAAGCAGCCAGAAAGTCAATCCGGAGCACCAGGAGAGGGTTTATTCGTTGAGTTTTAGAAACCTTTCGTATTCACAGTGTGTCCGTTCTCTAGGTTTCCCACACATGTTATAGCTGTAGTAATATTCCCTTCAACCTGGAGAGTTCGGACCCATGGAATGGGTGCCATGCATTATTGCTTTAAAGGGTCTGCATTTGCTCACCCAATCTCACCAATCGTCTCAGTCCCAAGTGTCCCTCCTTATGCCACATCCAGCTGTCGTTGTAGATAGGGTCATTCCAGCTTTCAACAGAGACCCTGAAGGAATTGTAAAGAATTTCCCAGTTTTTTTGTTTTGTTTTTGAAATTCCTTTTTATAGTGGGTTTGAGCTGATTCTCGCTGCCATGTATATGCCAGTCTAGACACACTTGATTCCCTTACGGATACATATCAATACATAGGTTTTAAGATTCTTACTCGTCAGATACTTTCCTCTGCGGGAAATATGGGGTTTTGAGTCCCTTTCACTGAGGACGGTGTAGGTCTTGTCTATTCCATAGTTGGTTTTTGGAACGGTACCTGTGCTTATATCAAACTCTGGTTTTATGCATCACCCCACCTCTCCTTCCCCCTTAAGCAGGTATAAGAGTGTTTTCTAAATGTGAGACACTGTTCTCTTTCCTAACTCAGTTCAAGTGTAGCCATGTTTACAGGATCTTCATAAGTGATATCTTATGATAAGTTTCTTTTTCTGTGTGACTTATTTCACTTAGAATCATCGTACCTGAATCCACCCATTTTGCTGCTACTGGTCTTATGACATTGATTTCATGGCTGAGGGATATTCCATCGTACGTAAGTACCACAGATTTTTGAACCATGTTTATATTTTCTGGGATACTTAAGGTGTATCCAAGTTGAGGTCCTTGTATGCAGTGCAGCCCTAAATTGTGGGGTGGCTCTGTCTTATTGATTTTCAGTTTTCCCAAGGTATATTCCCTAGACTGGTAGTGCCCTTGGCTCTGTAGCTCTGTTCTTTACTTGTTTTAGGGAACAGAATGCACTCCTCCAGAGAGGCAGTTGGCAATTTACATCCCGCCCATCAGCATAACAAGGCTCCCTGTTCTCCAGGGCCTGTCTTGCCTTTCTTGTTCTTACACATTTTGTGGATGTCCCCTTTGACTGTTGGGAAGTGATACTTCTTTGTAGTGCAGATTTGCATTGCCCGCTTGCTTGCTTGGCCAAAAAGGGCGTATGCGTTTTCTCCTGAATATATTCAGGAGAAAACGCATACGCCCTTTTTGGCCAAGTGCATCATTGTCGAAGTTGTGCCCCTCTTCCTGTGCTTTAAAGGCGATTCCAACGTACCTCTTGAAATCTGTTTCCTGCTATTCTGCCTCGCTTTCAAGTCCACCTCGTTGCCTTCCCTCAACAGATTTTTGGACGATAGTTGTCCTTTATTACTCGGCCAGTTTGTGAATTGCTGTGCCCCTGAGCTCCATTTTTCAACTCGTTTTTGGTGAGCTGAACGCAAGTCCAAAATTTTGGTTCAGGACCTATACTGGTGCCCGGTGGGTGGCTGAGAATTTGGTTAATTCTTCTTCCTGCCGGGAAATTACAGTGATATGTGCCCGTCCAAATGCCTAACAGCTACTCTCTCATTGGTTCTCCCTCTTCCCTTTCATCCTCTGCCAAATTGGCAACCTGTGCGAACCAAGAGGTTAAAGGGGCTGTCTCTCCAAGTTGGGAGGTTGATAGTAAAGCAGACGGAAAGTCAAACCGGAGCACCAGGAGAGGGACTATTCGTTGAGTTTTAGAAACCTTTCGTATTCACAGTGTGTCCGTTCTCTAGGTTTCCCGCACATGTTATAGCTGTAGTAACATTCCCTTCAACCTGGAGAGTTCGGACCCATGGAATGGGTGCCATGCATTATTGCTTTAAAGGGTCTGCATTTGCTCACCCAATCTCACCAATCGTCTCAGTCCCAAGTGTCCCTCCTTATGCCACATCCAGCTGTCGTTGTAGATAGGGTCATTCCAGCTTTCATCAGAGACCCTGAAGGAATTGTAAAGAATTTCCCAGTTTTTTTTGTTTTGTTTTTGAAATTCCTTTTTATAGTGGGTTTGAGCTGATTCTCGCTGCCATGTTTATGCCAGTCTAGACACACTTGATTCCCTTACGGAGACATATCAATACATAGGTTTTAAGATTCTTACTAGTCAGATATTTTCCTCTGCGGGAAATATGGTGTTTTGAGTCCCTTTCACTGAGGACGGTGTAGGTCTTGGCTATTCCATAGTTGGTTTTTGGAACGGTACCTGTGCTTATATCAAACTCTGGTTTTATGCATCACCCCACCTCTCCTTCCCCCTTAAGCAGGTATAAGAGTGTTTTCTAAATGTGAGACACTGTTCTCTTTCCTAACTCAGTTCAAGTGTAGCCATGTTTACAGGATCTTCATAAGTGATATCTTATGATAAGTTTCTTTTTCTGTGTGACTTATTTCACTTAGAATCATCGTACCTGAATCCACCCATTTTGCTGCTACTGGTCTTATGACATTGATTTCATGGCTGAGGGATATTCCATCGTACGTAAGTACCACAATTTTTTGAACCATGTTTATATTTTCTGGGATACTTAAGGTGTATCCAAGTTGAGGTCCTTGTATGCAGTGCAGCCCTAAATTTTGGGGTGGCTCTGTCTTATTGATTTTCAGTTTTCCCAAGGTATATTCCCTAGACTGGTAGTGCCCTTGGCTCTGTAGCTCTGTTCTTTACTTGTTTTAGGGAACAGAATGCACTCCTCCAGAGAGGCAGTTGGCAATTTACATCCCGCCCATCAGCATAACAAGGCTCCCTGTTCTCCAGGGCCTGTCTTGCCTTTCTTGTTCTTACACATTTTGTGGATGTCCCTTTTGACCAGTGGGAAGTGATACTTCTTTGTAGTGCAGATTTGCATTGCCCGCTTGCTTGCTTGGCCAAAAAGGGCGTATGCGTTTTCTCCTGAATATATTCAGGAGAAAACGCATACGCCCTTTTTGGCCAAGTGCATCATTGTCGAAGTTGTGCCCCTCTTCCTGTGCTTTAAAGGCGATTCCAACGTACCTCTTGAAATCTGTTTCCTGCTATTCTGCCTCGCTTTCAAGTCCACCTCGTTGCCTTCCCTCAACAGATTTTTGGACGATAGTTGTCCTTTATTACTCGGCCAGTTTGTGAATTGCTGTGTCCCTGAGCTCCATTTTTCAACTCGTTTTTGGAGAGCTGACCGCAAGTCCAAAATTTTGGTTCAGGACCTATACTGGTTCCCGGTGGGTGGCTGAGAATTTGGTTAATTCTTCTTCCTGCCGGGAAATTACAGTGATATGAGCCCGTCCAAATGCCTAACAGCTACTCTCTCATTGGTTCTCCCTCTTCCCTTTCATCCTCTGCCAAATTGGCAACCTGTGCGAACCAAGAGGTTAAAGGGGCTGTCTCTCCAAGTTGGGAGGTTGATAGTAAAGCAGCCAGAAAGTCAATCCGGAGCACCAGGAGAGGGTTTATTCGTTGAGTTTTAGAAACCTTTCGTATTCACAGTGTGTCCGTTCTCTAGGTTTCCCGCACATGTTATAGCTGTAGTAATATTCCCTTCAACCTGGAGAGTTCGGACCCATGGAATGGGTGCCATGCATTATTGCTTTAAAGGGTCTGCATTTGCTCACCCAATCTCACCAATCGTCTCAGTCCCAAGTGTCCCTCCTTATGCCACATCCAGCTGTCGTTGTAGATAGGGTCATTCCAGCTTTCAACAGAGACCCTGAAGGAATTGTAAAGAATTTCCCAGTTTTTTTGTTTTGTTTTTGAAATTCCTTTTTATAGTGGGTTTGAGCTGATTCTCGTTGCCATGTTTATGCCAGTCTAGACACACTTGATTCCCTTACGGAGACATATCAATACATAGGTTTTAAGATTCTTTCTAGTCAGATATTTTCCTCTGCGGGAAATATGGTGTTTTGAGTCCCTTTCACTGAGGACGGTGTAGGTCTTGTCTATTCCATAGTTGGTTTTTGGAACGGTACCTGTGCTTATATCAAACTCTTTTTTTATGCATCACCCCACCTCTCCTTCCCCCTTAAGCAGGTATAAGAGTGTTTTCTAAATGTGAGACACTGTTTTCTTTCCTAACTCAGTTCAAGTGTAGCCATGTTTACAGGATCTTCATAAGTGATATCTTATGATAAGTTTCTTTTTCTGTGTGACTTATTTCACTTAGAATCATCGTACCTGAATCCACCCATTTTGCTGCTACTGGTCTTATGACATTGATTTCATGGCTGAGGGATATTCCATCGTACGTAAGTACCACAATTTTTTGAACCATGTTTATATTTTCTGGGATACTTAAGGTGTATCCAAGTTGAGGTCCTTGTATGCAGTGCAGCCCTAAATTTTGGGGTGGCTCTGTCTTATTGATTTTCAGTTTTCCCAAGGTATATTCCCTAGACTGGTAGTGCCCTTGGCTCTGTAGCTCTGTTCTTTACTTGTTTTAGGGAACAGAATGCACTCCTCCAGAGAGGCAGTTGGCAATTTACATCCCGCCCATCAGCATAACAAGGCTCCCTGTTCTCCAGGGCCTGTCTTGCGTTTCTTGTTCTTACACATTTTGTGGATGTCCCTTTTGACCGGTGGGAAGTGATACTTCTTTGTAGTGCAGATTTGCATTGCCCGCTTGCTTGCTTGGCCAAAAAGGGCGTATGCGTTTTCTCCTGAATATATTCAGGAGAAAACGCATACGCCCTTTTTGGCCAAGTGCATCATTGTCGAAGTTGTGCCCCTCTTCCTGTGCTTTAAAGGCGATTCCAACGTACCTCTTGAAATCTGTTTCCTGCTATTCTGCCTCGCTTTCAAGTCCACCTCGTTGCCTTCCCTCAACAGATTTTTGGACGATAGTTGTCCTTTATTACTCGGTCAGTTTGTGAATTGCTGTGTCCCTGAGCTCCATTTTTCAACTCGTTTTTGGAGAGCTGACCGCAAGTCCAAAATTTTGGTTCAGGACCTATACTGGTTCCCGGTGGGTGGCTGAGAATTTGGTTAATTCTTCTTCCTGCCGGGAAATTACAGTGATATGAGCCCGTCCAAATACCTAACAGCTACTCTCTCATTGGTTCTCCCTCTTCCCTTTCATCCTCTGCCAAATTGGCAACCTGTGCGAACCAAGAGGTTAAAGGGGCTGTCTCTCCAAGTTGGGAGGTTGATAGTAAAGCAGCCAGAAAGTCAATCCGGAGCACCAGGAGAGGGTTTATTCGTTGAGTTTTAGAAACCTTTCGTATTCACAGTGTGTCCATTCTCTAGGTTTCCCGCACATGTTATAGCTGTAGTAATATTCCTTTCAACCTGGAGAGTTCGGACCCATGGAATGGGTGCCATGCATTATTGCTTTAAAGGGTCTGCATTTGCTCACCCAATCTCACCAATCGTCTCAGTCCCAAGTGTCCCTCCTTATGCCACATCCAGCTGTCGTTGTAGATAGGGTCATTCCAGCTTTCAACAGAGACCCTGAAGGAATTGTAAAGAATTTCCCAGTTTTTTTGTTTTGTTTTTGAAATTCCTTTTTATAGTGGGTTTGAGCTGATTCTCGCTGCCATGTATATGCCAGTCTAGACACACTTGATTCCCTTACGGAGACATATCAATACATAGGTTTTAAGATTCTTACTAGTCAGATACTTTCCTCTGCGGGAAATATGGGGTTTTGAGTCCCTTTCACTGAGGACGGTGTAGGTCTTGTCTATTCCATAGTTGGTTTTTGGAACGGTACCTGTGCTTATATCAAACTCTGGTTTTATGCATCACCCCACCTCTCCTTCCCCCTTAAGCAGGTATAAGAGTGTTTTCTAAATGTGAGACACTGTTCTCTTTCCTAACTCAGTTCAAGTGTAGCCATGTTTACAGGATCTTCATAAGTGATATCTTATGATAAGTTTCTTTTTCTGTGTGACTTATTTCACTTAGAATCATCGTACCTGAATCCACCCATTTTGCTGCTACTGGTCTTATGACATTGATTTCATGGCTGAGGGATATTCCATCGTACGTAAGTACCACAGTTTTTTGAACCATGTTTATATTTTCTGGGATACTTAAGGTGTATCCAAGTTGAGGTCCTTGTATGCAGTGCAGCCCTAAATTTTGGGGTGGCTCTGTCTTATTGATTTTCAGTTTTCCCAAGGTATATTCCCTAGACTGGTAGTGCCCTTGGCTCTGTAGCTCTGTTCTTTACTTGTTTTAGGGAACAGAATGCACTCCTCCAGAGAGGCAGTTGGCAATTTACATCCCGCCCATCAGCATAACAAGGCTCCCTGTTCTCCAGGGCCTGTCTTGCCTTTCTTGTTCTTACACATTTTGTGGATGTCCCCTTTGACTGTTGGGAAGTTATACTTCTTTGTAGTGCAGATTTGCATTGCCCGCTTGCTTGCTTGGCCAAAAAGGGCGTATGCGTTTTCTCCTGAATATATTCAGGAGAAAACGCATACGCCCATTTTGGCCAAGTGCATCATTGTCGAAGTTGTGCCCCTCTTCCTGTGCTTTAAAGGCGATTCCAACGTACCTCTTGAAATCTGTTTCCTGCTATTCTGCCTCGCTTTCAAGTCCGCCTCGTTGCCTTCCCTCAACAGATTTTTGGACGATAGTTGTCCTTTATTACTCGGCCAGTTTGTGAATTGCTGTGCCCCTGAGCTCCATTTTTCAACTCGTTTTTGGTGAGCTGAACGCAAGTCCAAAATTTTGGTTCAGGACCTATACTGGTGCCCGGTGGGTGGCTGAGAATTTGGTTAATTCTTCTTCCTGCCGGGAAATTACAGTGATATGAGCCCGTCCAAATGCCTAACAGCTACTCTCTCATTGGTTCTCCCTCTTCCCTTTCATCCTCTGCCAAATTGGCAACCTGTGCGAACCAAGAGGTTAAAGGGGCTGTCTCTCCAAGTTGGGAGGTTGATAGTAAAGCAGCCAGAAAGTCAATCCGGAGCACCAGGAGAGGGTTTATTCGTTGAGTTTTAGAAACCTTTCGTATTCACAGTGTGTCCGTTCTCTAGGTTTCCCGCACATGTTATAGCTGTAGTAATATTCCCTTCAACCTGGAGAGTTCGGACCCATGGAATGGGTGCCATGCATTATTGCTTTAAAGGGTCTGCATTTGCTCACCCAATCTCACCAATCGTCTCAGTCCCAAGTGTCCCTCCTTATGCCACATCCAGCTGTCGTTGTAGATAGGGTCATTCCAGCTTTCAACAGAGACCCTGAAGGAATTGTAAAGAATTTCCCAGTTTTTTTGTTTTGTTTTTGAAATTCCTTTTTATAGTGGGTTTGAGCTGATTCTCGTTGCCATGTTTATGCCAGTCTAGACACACTTGATTCCCTTACGGAGACATATCAATACATAGGTTTTAAGATTCTTACTAGTCAGATATTTTCCTCTGCGGGAAATATGGTGTTTTGAGTCCCTTTCACTGAGGACGGTGTAGGTCTTGTCTATTCCATAGTTGGTTTTTGGAACGGTACCTGTGCTTATATCAAACTCTTTTTTTATGCATCACCCCACCTCTCCTTCCCCCTTAAGCAGGTATAAGAGTGTTTTCTAAATGTGAGACACTGTTCTCTTTCCTAACTCAGTTCAAGTGTAGCCATGTTTACAGGATCTTCATAAGTGATATCTTATGATAAGTTTCTTTTTCTGTGTGACTTATTTCACTTAGAATCATCGTACCTGAATCCACCCATTTTGCTGCTACTGGTCTTATGACATTGATTTCATGGCTGAGGGATATTCCATCGTACGTAAGTACCACAATTTTTTGAACCATGTTTATATTTTCTGGGATACTTAAGGTGTATCCAAGTTGAGGTCCTTGTATGCAGTGCAGCCCTAAATTTTGGGGTGGCTCTGTCTTATTGATTTTCAGTTTTCCCAAGGTATATTCCCTAGACTGGTAGTGCCCTTGGCTCTGTAGCTCTGTTCTTTACTTGTTTTAGGGAACAGAATGCACTCCTCCAGAGAGGCAGTTGGCAATTTACATCCCGCCCATCAGCATAACAAGGCTCCCTGTTCTCCAGGGCCTGTCTTGCCTTTCTTGTTCTTACACATTTTGTGGATGTCCCTTTTGACCGGTGGGAAGTGATACTTCTTTGTAGTGCAGATTTGCATTGCCCGCTTGCTTGCTTGGCCAAAAAGGGCGTATGCGTTTTCTCCTGAATATATTCAGGAGAAAACGCATACGCCCTTTTTGGCCAAGTGCATCATTGTCGAAGTTGTGCCCCTCTTCCTGTGCTTTAAAGGCGATTCCAACGTACCTCTTGAAATCTGTTTCCTGCTATTCTGCCTCGCTTTCAAGTCCGCCTCGTTGCCTTCCCTCAACAGATTTTTGGACGACAGTTGTCCTTTATTACTCGGCCAGTTTGTGAATTGCTGTGCCCCTGAGCTCCATTTTTCAACTCGTTTTTGGTGAGCTGACCGCAAGTCCAAAATTTTGGTTCAGGACCTATACTGGATCCCGGTGGGTGGCTGAGAATTTGGTTAATTCTTCTTCCTGCTGGGAAATTACAGTGATATGTGCCCGTCCAAATGCCAAACAGCTACTCTCTCATTGGTTCTCCCTCTTCCCTTTCATCCTCTGCCAAATTGGCAACCTGTGCGAACCAAGAGGTTAAAGGGGCTGTCTCTCCAAGTTGGGAGGTTGATAGTAAAGCAGACGGAAAGTCAAACCGGAGCACCAGGAGAGGGACTATGCGTTGAGTTTTAGAAACCTTTCGTATTCACAGTGTGTCCGTTCTCTAGGTTTCCCGCACATGTTATAGCTGTAGTAATATTCCCTTCAACCTGGAGAGTTCGGACCCATGGAATGGGTGCCATGCATTATTGCTTTAAAAGATCTGCATTTGCTCACCCAATCTCACCAATCGTCTCAGTCCCAAGTGTCCCTCCTTATGCCACATCCAGCTGTCATTGTAGATAGGGTCATTCCAGCTTTCATCAGAGACCCTGAAGGGATTGTAAAGAATTTCCCAGTTTTTTTGTTTTGTTTTTGAAATTCCTTTTTATAGTGGGTTTGAGCTGATTCTCGCTGCCATGTTTATGCCAGTCTAGACACACTTGATTCCCTTACGGAGACATATCAATACATAGGTTTTAAGATTCTTACTAGTCAGATATTTTCCTCTGCGGGAAATATGGGGTTTTGAGTCCCTTTCACTGAAGACGGTGTAGGTCTTGTCTATTCCATAGTTGGTTTTTGGAACGGTACCTGTGCTTATATCAAACTCTGGTTTTATGCATCACCCCACCTCTCCTTCCCCCTTAAGCAGGTATAAGAGTGTTTTCTAAATGTGAGACACTGTTCTCTTTCCTAACTCAGTTCAAGTGTAGCCATGTTTACAGGATCTTCATAAGTGATATCTTATGATAAGTTTCTTTCTCTGTGTGACTTATTTCACTTAGAATCATCGTACCTGAATCCACCCATTTTGCTGCTACTGGTCTTATGACATTGATTTCATGGCTGAGGGATATTCCATCGTACGTAAGTACCACAATTTTTTGAACCATGTTTATATTTTCTGGGATACTTAAGGTGTATCCAAGTTGAGGTCCTTGTATGCAGTGCAGCCCTAAATTTTGGGGTGGCTCTGTCTTATTGATTTTCAGTTTTCCCAAGGTATATTCCCTAGACTGGTAGTGCCCTTGGCTCTGTAGCTCTGTTCTTTACTTGTTTTAGGGAACAGAATGCACTCCTCCAGAGAGGCAGTTGGCAATTTACATCCCGCCCATCAGCATAACAAGGCTCCCTGTTCTCCAGGGCCTGTCTTGCCTTTCTTGTTCTTACACATTTTGTGGATGTCCCTTTTGACCGGTGGGAAGTGATACTTCTTTGTAGTGCAGATTTGCATTGCCCGCTTGCTTGCTTGGCCAAAAAGGGCGTATGCGTTTTCTCCTGAATATATTCAGGAGAAAACGCATACGCCCTTTTTGGCCAAGTGCATCATTGTCGAAGTTGTGCCCCTCTTCCTGTGCTTTAAAGGCGATTCCAACGTACCTCTTGAAATCTGTTTCCTGCTATTCTGCCTCGCTTTCAAGTCCACCTCGTTGCCTTCCCTCAACAGATTTTTGGACGATAGTTGTCCTTTATTACTCGGCCAGTTTGTGAATTGCTGTGTCCCTGAGCTCCATTTTTCAACTCGTTTTTGGAGAGCTGACCGCAAGTCCAAAATTTTGGTTCAGGACCTATACTGGTTCCCGGTGGGTGGCTGAGAATTTGGTTAATTCTTCTTCCTGCCGGGAAATTACAGTGATATGAGCCCGTCCAAATACCTAACAGCTACTCTCTCATTGGTTCTCCCTCTTCCCTTTCATCCTCTGCCAAATTGGCAACCTGTGCGAACCAAGAGGTTAAAGGGGCTGTCTCTCCAAGTTGGGAGGTTGATAGTAAAGCAGCCAGAAAGTCAATCCGGAGCACCAGGAGAGGGTTTATTCGTTGAGTTTTAGAAACCTTTCGTATTCACAGTGTGTCCGTTCTCTAGGTTTCCCGCACATGTTATAGCTGTAGTAATATTCCCTTCAACCTGGAGAGTTCGGAACCATGGAATGGGTGCCTTGCATTATTGCTTTAAAGGGTCTGCATTTGCTCACCCAATCTCACCAATCGTCTCAGTCCCAAGTGTCCCTCCTTATGCCACATCCAGCTGTCGTTGTAGATAGGGTCATTCCAGCTTTCAACAGAGACCCTGAAGGAATTGTAAAGAATTTCCCAGTTTTTTTGTTTTGTTTTTGAAATTCCTTTTTATAGTGGGTTTGAGCTGATTCTCGCTGCCATGTATATGCCAGTCTAGACACACTTGATTCCCTTACGGAGACATATCAATACATAGGTTTTAAGATTCTTACTAGTCAGATACTTTCCTCTGCGGGAAATATGGGGTTTTGAGTCCCTTTCACTGAGGACGGTGTAGGTCTTGTCTATTCCATAGTTGGTTTTTGGAACGGTACCTGTGCTTATATCAAACTCTGGTTTTATGCATCACCCCACCTCTCCTTCCCCCTTAAGCAGGTATAAGAGTGTTTTCTAAATGTGAGACACTGTTCTCTTTCCTAACTCAGTTCAAGTGTAGCCATGTTTACAGGATCTTCATAAGTGATATCTTATGATAAGTTTCTTTTTCTGTGTGACTTATTTCACTTAGAATCATCGTACCTGAATCCACCCATTTTGCTGCTACTGGTCTTATGACATTGATTTCATGGCTGAGGGATATTCCATCGTACGTAAGTACCACAGTTTTTTGAACCATGTTTATATTTTCTGGGATACTTAAGGTGTATCCAAGTTGAGGTCCTTGTATGCAGTGCAGCCCTAAATTTTGGGGTGGCTCTGTCTTATTGATTTTCAGTTTTCCCAAGGTATATTCCCTAGACTGGTAGTGCCCTTGGCTCTGTAGCTCTGTTCTTTACTTGTTTTAGGGAACAGAATGCACTCCTCCAGAGAGGCAGTTGGCAATTTACATCCCGCCCATCAGCATAACAAGGCTCCCTGTTCTCCAGGGCCTGTCTTGCCTTTCTTGTTCTTACACATTTTGTGGATGTCCCCTTTGACTGTTGGGAAGTGATACTTCTTTGTAGTGCAGATTTGCATTGCCCGCTTGCTTGCTTGGCCAAAAAGGGCGTATGCGTTTTCTCCTGAATATATTCAGGAGAAAACGCATACGCCCATTTTGGCCAAGTGCATCATTGTCGAAGTTGTGCCCCTCTTCCTGTGCTTTAAAGGCGATTCCAACGTACCTCTTGAAATCTGTTTCCTGCTATTCTGCCTCGCTTTCAAGTCCGCCTCGTTGCCTTCCCTCAACAGATTTTTGGACGATAGTTGTCCTTTATTACTCGGCCAGTTTGTGAATTGCTGTGCCCCTGAGCTCCATTTTTCAACTCGTTTTTGGTGAGCTGAACGCAAGTCCAAAATTTTGGTTCAGGACCTATACTGGTGCCCGGTGGGTGGCTGAGAATTTGGTTAATTCTTCTTCCTGCCGGGAAATTACAGTGATATGTGCCCGTCCAAATGCCTAACAGCTACTCTCTCATTGGTTCTCCCTCTTCCCTTTCATCCTCTGCCAAATTGGCAACCTGTGCGAACCAAGAGGTTAAAGGGGCTGTCTCTCCAAGTTGGGAGGTTGATAGTAAAGCAGACGGAAAGTCAAACCGGAGCACCAGGGGAGGGAGTATTCGTTGAGTTTTAGAAACCTTTCGTATTCACAGTGTGTCCGTTCTCTAGGTTTCCCGCACATGTTATAGCTGTAGTAACATTCCCTTCAACCTGGAGAGTTCGGACCCATGGAATGGGTGCCATGCATTATTGCTTTAAAGGGTCTGCATTTGCTCACCCAATCTCACCAATCGTCTCAGTCCCAAGTGTCCCTCCTTATGCCACATCCAGCTGTCGTTGTAGATAGGGTCATTCCAGCTTTCATCAGAGACCCTGAAGGAATTGTAAAGAATTTCCCAGTTTTTTTGTTTTGTTTTTGAAATTCCTTTTTATAGTGGGTTTGAGCTGATTCTCGCTGCCATGTTTATGCCAGTCTAGACACACTTGATTCCCTTATGGAGACATATCAATACATAGGTTTTAAGATTCTTACTAGTCAGATATTTTCCTCTGCGGGAAATATGGGGTTTTGAGTCCCTTTCACTGAAGACGGTGTAGGTCTTGTCTATTCCATAGTTGGTTTTTGGAACGGTACCTGTGCTTATATCAAACTCTGGTTTTATGCATCACCCCACCTCTCCTTCCCCCTTAAGCAGGTATAAGAGTGTTTTCTAAATGTGAGACACTGTTCTCTTTCCTAACTCAGTTCAAGTGTAGCCATGTTTACAGGATCTTCATAAGTGATATCTTATGATAAGTTTCTTTTTCTGTGTGACTTATTTCACTTAGAATCATCGTACCTGAATCCACCCATTTTGCTGCTACTGGTCTTATGACATTGATTTCATGGCTGAGGGATATTCCATCGTACGTAAGTACCACAATTTTTTGAACCATGTTTATATTTTCTGGGATACTTAAGGTGTATCCAAGTTGAGGTCCTTGTATGCAGTGCAGCCCTAAATTTTGGGGTGGCTCTGTCTTATTGATTTTCAGTTTTCCCAAGGTATATTCCCTAGACTGGTAGTACCCTTGGCTCTGTAGCTCTGTTCTTTACTTGTTTTAGGGAACAGAATGCACTCCTCCAGAGAGGCAGTTGTCAATTTACATCCCGCCCATCAGCATAACAAGGCTCCCTGTTCTCCAGGGCCTGTCTTGCCTTTCTTGTTCTTACACATTTTGTGGATGTCCCTTTTGACCGGTGGGAAGTGATACTTCTTTGTAGTGCAGATTTGCATTGCCCGCTTGCTTGCTTGGCCAAAAAGGGCGTATGCGTTTTCTCCTGAATATATTCAGGAGAAAACGCATACGCCCTTTTTGGCCAAGTGCATCATTGTCGAAGTTGTGCCCCTCTTCCTGTGCTTTAAAGGCGATTCCAACGTACCTCTTGAAATCTGTTTCCTGCTATTCTGCCTCGCTTTCAAGTCCGCCTCGTTGCCTTCCCTCAACAGATTTTTGGACGATAGTTGTCCTTTATTACTCGGCCAGTTTGTGAATTGCTGTGCCCCTGAGCTCCATTTTTCAACTCGTTTTTGGTGAGCTGACCGCAAGTCCAAAATTTTGCTTCAGGACCTATACTGGTTCCCGGTGGGTGGCTGAGAATTTGGTTAATTCTTCTTCCTGCCGGGAAATTACAGTGATATGTGCCCGTCCAAATGCCTAACAGCTACTCTCTCATTGGTTCTCCCTCTTCCCTTTCATCCTCTGCCAAATTGGCAACCTGTGCGAGCCAAGAGGTTAAAGGGGCTGTCTCTCCAAGTGGGGAGGTTGATAGTAAAGCAGACGGAAAGTCAAACCGGAGCACCAGGAGAGGGACTATGCGTTGAGTTTCAGAAACCTTTCGTATTCACAGTGTGTCCGTTCTCTAGGTTTCCCGCACATGTTATAGCTGTAGTAATATTCCCTTCAACCTGGAGAGTTCGGACCCATGGAATGGGTGCCATGCATTATTGCTTTAAAGGGTCTGCATTTGCTCACCCAATCTCACCAATCGTCTCAGTCCCAAGTGTCCCTCCTTATGCCACATCCAGCTGTCGTTGTAGATAGGGTCATTCCAGCCTTCATCAGAGACCCTGAAGGAATTGTAAAGAATTTCCCAGATTTTTGTTTTCTTTTTGAAATTCCTTTTTATAGTGGGTTTGAGCTGATTCTCGCTGCCATGTTTATGCCAGTCTAGACACACTTGATTCCCTTACGGAGACATATCAATACATAGGTTTTAAGATTCTTACTAGTCAGATATTTTCCTCTGCGGGAAATATGGGGTTTTGAGTCCCTTTCACTGAGGACGGTGTAGGTCTTGTCTATTCCATAGTTGGTTTTTGGAACGGTACCTGTGCTTATATCAAACTCTGGTTTTATGCATCACCCCACCTCTCCTTCCCCCTTAAGCAGGTATAAGAGTGTTTTCTAAATGTGAGACACTGTTCTCTTTCCTAACTCAGTTCAAGTGTAGCCATGTTTACAGGATCTTCATAAGTGATATCTTATGATAAGTTTCTTTTTCTGTGTGACTTATTTCACTTAGAATCATCGTACCTGAATCCACCCATTTTGCTGCTACTGGTCTTATGACATTGATTTCATGGCTGAGGGATATTCCATCGTACGTAAGTACCACAATTTTTTGAACCATGTTTATATTTTCTGGGATACTTAAGGTGTATCCAAGTTGAGGTCCTTGTATGCAGTGCAGCCCTAAATTTTGGGGTGGCTCTGTCTTATTGATTTTCAGTTTTCCCAAGGTATATTCCCTAGACTGGTAGTGCCCTTGGCTCTGTAGCTCTGTTCTTTACTTGTTTTAGGGAACAGAATGCACTCCTCCAGAGAGGCAGTTGGCAATTTACATCCCGCCCATCAGCATAACAAGGCTCCCTGTTCTCCAGGGCCTGTCTTGCCTTTCTTGTTCTTACACATTTTGTGGATGTCCCCTTTGACTGTTGGGAAGTGATACTTCTTTGTAGTGCAGATTTGCATTGCCCGCTTGCTTGCTTGGCCAAAAAGGGCGTATGCGTTTTCTCCTGAATATATTCAGGAGAAAACGCATACGCCCTTTTTGGCCAAGTGCATCATTGTCGAAGTTGTGCCCCTCTTCCTGTGCTTTAAAGGCGATTCCAACGTACCTCTTGAAATCTGTTTCCTGCTATTCTGCCTCGCTTTCAAGTCCGCCTCGTTGCCTTCCCTCAACAGATTTTTGGACGATAGTTGTCCTTTATTACTCGGCCAGTTTGTGAATTGCTGTGCCCCTGAGCTCCATTTTTCAACTCGTTTTTGGTGAGCTGACCGCAAGTCCAAAATTTTGGTTCAGGACCTATACTGGTTCCCTGTGGGTGGCTGAGAATTTGGTTAATTCTTCTTCCTGCCGGGAAATTACAGTCATATGTGCCCCTCCAAATGCCTAACAGATACTCTCTCATTGGTTCTCCCTCTTCCCTTTCATCCTCTGCCAAATTGGCAACCTGTGCGAACCAAGAGGTTAAAGGGGCTGTCTCTCCAAGTTGGGAGGTTGATAGTAAAGCAGACGGAAAGTCAAACCGGAGCACCAGGGGAGGGACTATGCGTTGAGTTTTAGAAACCTTTCGTATTCACAGTGTGTCCGTTCTCTAGGTTTCCTGCACATGTTATAGCTGTAGTAATATTCCCTTCAACCTGGAGAGTTCGGACCCATGGAATGGGTGCCATGCATTATTGCTTTAAAGGGTCTGCATTTGCTCACCCAATCTCACCAATCGTCTCAGTCCCAAGTGTCCCTCCTTATGCCACATCCAGCTGTCGTTGTAGATAGGGTCATTCCAGATTTCATCAGAGACCCTGAAGGAATTGTAAAGAATTTCCCAGTTTTTTTGTTTTGTTTTTGAAATTCCTTTTTATAGTGGGTTTGAGCTGATTCTCGCTGCCATGTTTATGCCAGTCTAGACACACTTGATTCCCTTACGGAGACATATCAATACATAGGTTTTAAGATTCTTACTAGTCAGATATTTTCCTCTGCGGGAAATATGGGGTTTTGAGTCCCTTTCACTGAGGACGGTGTAGGTCTTGTCTAATCCATAGTTGGTTTTTGGAACGGTACCTGTGCTTATATCAAACTCTGGTTTTATGCATCACCCCACCTCTCCTTCCCCCTTAAGCAGGTATAAGAGTGTTTTCTAAATGTGAGACACTGTTCTCTTTCCTAACTCAGTTCAAGTGTAGCCATGTTTACAGGATCTTCATAAGTGATATCTTATGATAAGTTTCTTTTTCTGTGTGACTTATTTCACTTAGAATCATCGTACCTGAATCCACCCATTTTGCTGCTACTGGTCTTATGACATTGATTTCATGGCTGAGGGATATTCCATCGTACGTAAGTACCACAATTTTTTGAACCATGTTTATATTTTCTGGGATACTTAAGGTGTATCCAAGTTGAGGTCCTTGTATGCAGTGCAGCCCTAAATTTTGGGGTGGCTCTGTCTTATTGATTTTCAGTTTTCCCAAGGTATATTCCCTAGACTGGTAGTGCCCTTGGCTCTGTAGCTCTGTTCTTTACTTGTTTTAGGGAACAGAATGCACTCCTCCAGAGAGGCAGTTGGCAATTTACATCCCGCCCATCAGCATAACAAGGCTCCCTGTTCTCCAGGGCCTGTCTTGCCTTTCTTGTTCTTACACATTTTGTGGATGTCCCTTTTGACCGGTGGGAAGTGATACTTCTTTGTAGTGCAGATTTGCATTGCCCGCTTGCTTGCTTGGCCAAAAAGGGCGTATGCGTTTTCTCCTGAATATATTCAGGAGAAAACGCATACGCCCTTTTTGGCCAAGTGCATCATTGTCGAAGTTGTGCCCCTCTTCCTGTGCTTTAAAGGCAATTCCAACGTACCTCTTGAAATCTGTTTCCTGCTCTTCTGCCTCGCTTTCAAGTCCGCCTCGTTGCCTTCCCTCAACAGATTTTTGGACGATAGTTGTCCTTTATTACTCGGCCAGTTTGTGAATTGCTGTGCCCCTGAGCTCCATTTTTCAACTCGTTTTTGGTGAGCTGAACGCAAGTCCAAAATTTTGGTTCAGGACCTATACTGGTGCCCGGTGGGTGGCTGAGAATTTGGTTAATTCTTCTTCCTGCCGGGAAATTACAGTGATATGTGCCCGTCCAAATGCCTAACAGCTACTCTCTCATTGGTTCTCCCTCTTCCCTTTCATCCTCTGCCAAATTGGCAACCTGTGCGAACCAAGAGGTTAAAGGGGCTGTCTCTCCAAGTTGGGAGGTTGATAGTAAAGCAGACGGAAAGTCAAACCGGAGCACCAGGAGAGGGACTATTCGTTGAGTTTTAGAAACCTTTCGTATTCACAGTGTGTCCGTTCTCTAGGTTTCCCGCACATGTTATAGCTGTAGTAACATTCCCTTCAACCTGGAGAGTTCGGACCCATGGAATGGGTGCCATGCATTATTGCTTTAAAGGGTCTGCATTTGCTCAACCAATCTCACCAATCGTCTAAGTCCCAAGTGTCCCTCCTTATGCCACATCCAGCTGTCGTTGTAGATAGGGTCATTCCAGCTTTCATCAGAAACCCTGAAGGAATTGTAAAGAATTTCCCCGTTTTTTTGTTTTGTTTTTGAAATTCCTTTTTATAGTGGGTTTGAGCTGATTCTCGCTGCCATGTTTATGCCAGTCTAGACACACTTGATTCCCTTACGGAGACATATCAATACATAGGTTTTAAGATTCTTACTAGTCAGATATTTTCCTCTGCGGGAAATATGGGGTTTTGAGTCCCTTTCACTGAAGACGGTGTAGGTCTTGTCTATTCCATAGTTGGTTTTTGGAACGGTACCTGTGCTTATATCAAACTCTGGTTTTATGCATCACCCCACCTCTCCTTCCCCCTTAAGCAGGTATAAGAGTGTTTTCTAAATGTGAGACACTGCTCTCTTTCCTAACTCAGTTCAAGTGTAGCCATGTTTACAGGATCTTCATAAGTGATATCTTATGATAAGTTTCTTTTTCTGTGTGACTTATTTCACTTAGAATCATCGTACCTGAATCCACCCATTTTGCTGCTACTGGTCTTATGACATTGATTTCATGGCTGAGGGATATTCCATCGTACGTAAGTACCACAATTTTTTGAACCATGTTTATATTTTCTGGGATACTTAAGGTGTATCCAAGTTGAGGTCCTTGTATGCAGTGCAGCCCTAAATTTTGGGGTGGCTCTGTCTTATTGATTTTCAGTTTTCCCAAGGTATATTCCCTAGACTGGTAGTGCCCTTGGCTCTGTAGCTCTGTTCTTTACTTGTTTTAGGGAACAGAATGCACTCCTCCAGAGAGGCAGTTGGCAATTTACATCCCGCCCATCAGCATAACAAGGCTCCCTGTTCTCCAGGGCCTGTCTTGCCTTTCTTGTTCTTACACATTTTGTGGATGTCCCTTTTGACCGGTGGGAAGTGATACTTCTTTGTAGTGCAGATTTGCATTGCCCGCTTGCTTGCTTGGCCAAAAAGGGCGTATGCGTTTTCTCCTGAATATATTCAGGAGAAAACGCATACGCCCTTTTTGGCCAAGTGCATCATTGTCGAAGTTGTGCCCCTCTTCCTGTGCTTTAAAGGTGATTCCATCGTACCTCTTGAAATCTGTTTCCTGCTATTCTGCCTCGCTTTCAAGTCCGCCTCGTTGCCTTCCCTCAACAGATTTTTGGACGATAGTTGTCCTTTATTACTCGGCCAGTTTGTGAATTGCTGTGCCCCTGAGCTCCATTTTTCAACTCGTTTTTGGTGAGCTGACCGCAAGTCCAAAATTTTGGTTCAGGACCTATACTGGTTCCCGGTGGGTGGCTGAGAATTTGGTTAATTCTTCTTCCTGCCGGGAAATTACAGTGATATGTGCCCGCCCAAATGCCTAACAGCTACTCTCTCATTGGTTCTCCCTCTTCCCTTTCATCCTCTGCCAAATTGGCAACCTGTGCGAACCAAGAGGTTAAAGGGGCTGTCTCTCCAAGTTGGGAGGTTGATAGTAAAGCAGATGGAAAGTCAAACCGGAGCACCAGGGGAGGGACTATGCGTTGAGTTTTAGAAACCTTTCGTATTCACAGTGTGTCCGTTCTCTAGGTTTCCCGCACATGTTATAGCTGTAGTAATATTCCCTTCAACCTGGAGAGTTCGGACCCATGGAATGGGTGCCATGCATTTTTGCTTTAAAGGGTCTGCATTTGCTCACACAATCTCACCAATCGTCTCAGTCCCAAGTGTCCCTCCTTATGCCACATCCAGCTGTCGTTGTAGATAGGGTCATTCCAGCCTTCATCAGAGACCCTGAAGGAATTGTAAAGAATTTCCCAGTTTTTTTGTTTTGTTTTTGAAATTCCTTTTTATAGTGGGTTTGAGCTGATTCTCGCTGCCATGTTTATGCCAGTCTAGACACACTTGATTCCCTTACAGAGACATATCAATACATAGGTTTTAAGATTCTTACTAGTCAGATATTTTCCTCTGTGGGAAATATGGGGTTTTGAGTCCCTTTCGCTGAGGACGGTGTAGGTCTTGTCTATTCCATAGTTGGTTTTTGGAACGGTACCTGTGCTTATATCAAACTCTGGTTTTATGCATCACCCCACCTCTCCTTCCCCCTTAAGCAGGTATAAGAGTGTTTTCTAAATGTGAGACACTGTTCTCTTTCCTAACTCAGTTCAAGTGTAGCCATGTTTACAGGATCTTCATAAGTGATATCTTATGATAAGTTTCTTTTTCTGTGTGACTTATTTCACTTAGAATCATCGTACCTGAATCCACCCATTTTGCTGCTACTGGTCTTATGACATTGATTTCATGGCTGAGGGATATTCCATCGTACGTAAGTACCACAATTTTTTGAACCATGTTTATATTTTCTGGGATACTTAAGGTGTATCCAAGTTGAGGTCCTTGTATGCAGTGCAGCCCTAAATTTTAGGGTGGCTCTGTCTTATTGATTTTCAGTTTTCCCAAGGTATATTCCCTAGACTGGTAGTGCCCTTGGCTCTGTAGCTCTGTTCTTTACTTGTTTTAGGGAACAGAATGCACTCCTCCAGAGAGGCAGTTGTCAATTTACATCCCGCCCATCAGCATAACAAGGCTCCCTGTTCTCCAGGGCCTGTCTTGCCTTTCTTGTTCTTACACATTTTGTGGATGTCCCTTTTGACCGGTGGGAAGTGATACTTCTTTGTAGTGCAGATTTGCATTGCCCGCTTGCTTGCTTGGCCAAAAAGGGCGTATGCGTTTTCTCCTGAATATATTCAGGAGAAAACGCATACGCCCTTTTTGGCCAAGTGCATCATTGTCGAAGTTGTGCCCCTCTTCCTGTGCTTTAAAGGCGATTCCAACGTACCTCTTGAAATCTGTTTCCTGCTATTCTGCCTCGCTTTCAAGTCCGCCTCGTTGCCTTCCCTCAACAGATTTTTGGACGAGAGTTGTCCTTTATTACTCGGCCAGTTTGTGAATTGCTGTGCCCCTGAGCTCCATTTTTCAACTCGTTTTTGGTGAGCTGAACGCAAGTCCAAAATTTTGGTTCAGGACCTATACTGGTTCCCGGTGGGTGGCTGAGAATTTGGTTAATTCTTCTTCCTGCCGGGAAATTACAGTGATATGTGCCCGTCCAAATGCCTAACAGCTACTCTCTCATTGGTTCTCCCTCTTCCCTTTCATCCTCTGCCAAATTGGCAACCTGTGCGAACCAAGAGGTTAAAGGGGCTGTCTCTCCAAGTTGGGAGGTTGATAGTAAAGCAGACGGAAAGTCAAACCGGAGCACCAGGAGAGGGACTATGCGTTGAGTTTTAGAAACCTTTCGTATTCACAGTGTGTCCGTTCTCTAGGTTTCCCGCACATGTTATAGCAGTAGTAACATTCCCTTCAACCTGGAGAGTTCGGACCCATGGAATGGGTGCCATGCATTATTGCTTTAAAGGGTCTGCATTTGCTCAACCAATCTCACCAATCGTCTCAGTCCCAAGTGTCCCTCCTTATGCCACATCCAGCTGTCGTTGTAGATAGGGTCATTCCAGCCTTCATCAGAGACCCTGAAGGAATTGTAAAGAATTTCCCAGTTTTTTTGTTTTGTTTTTGAAATTCCTTTTTATAGTGGGTTTGAGCTGATTCTCGCTGCCATGTTTATGCCAGTCTAGACACACTTGATTCCCTTACGGAGACATATCAATACATAGGTTTTAAGATTCTTACTAGTCAGATATTTTCCTCTGCGGGAAATATGGGGTTTTGAGTCCCTTTCACTGAGGACGGTGTAGGTCTTTTCTATTCCATAGTTGGTTTTTGGAACGGTACCTCTGCTTATATCAAACTCTGGTTTTATGCATCACCCCACCTCTCCTTCCCCCTTAAGCAGGTATAAGAGTGTTTTCTAAATGTGAGACACTGTTCTCTTTCCTAACTCAGTTCAAGTGTAGCCATGTTTACAGGATCTTCATAAGTGATATCTTATGATAAGTTTCTTTTTCTGTGTGACTTATTTCACTTAGAATCATCGTACCTGAATCCACCCATTTTGCTGCTACTGGTCTTATGACATTGATTTCATGGCTGAGGGATATTCCATCGTACGTAAGTACCACAATTTTTTGAACCATGTTTATATTTTCTGGGATACTTAAGGTGTATCCAAGTTGAGGTCCTTGTATGCAGTGCAGCCCTAAATTTTGGGGTGGCTCTGTCTTATTGATTTTCAGTTTTCCCAAGGTATATTCCCTAGACTGGTAGTGCCCTTGGCTCTGTAGCTCTGTTCTTTACTTGTTTTAGGGAACAGAATGCACTCCTCCAGAGAGGCAGTTGGCAATTTACATCCCGCCCATCAGCATAACAAGGCTCCCTGTTCTCCAGGGCCTGTCTTGCCTTTCTTGTTCTTACACATTTTGTGGATGTCCCTTTTGACCGGTGGGAAGTGATACTTCTTTGTAGTGCAGATTTGCATTGCCCGCTTGCTTGCTTGGCCAAAAAGGGCGTATGCGTTTTCTCCTGAATATATTCAGGAGAAAACGCATACGCCCTTTTTGGCCAAGTGCATCATTGTCGAAGTTGTGCCCCTCTTCCTGTGCTTTAAAGGCGATTCCAACGTACCTCTTGAAATCTGTTTCCTGCTATTCTGCCTCACTTTCAAGTCCGCCTCGTTGCCTTCCCTCAACAGATTTTTGGACGATAGTTGTCCTTTATTACTCGGCCAGTTTGTGAATTGCTGTGCCCCTGAGCTCCATTTTTCAACTCGTTTTTGGTGAGCTGACCGCAAGTCCAAAATTTTGGTTCAGGACCTATACTGGTTCCCGGTGGGTGGCTGAGAATTTGGTTAATTCTTCTTCCTGCCGTGAAATTACAGTGATATGTGCCCCTCCAAATGCCTAACAGCTACTCTCTCATTGGTTCTCCCTCTTCCCTTTCATCCTCTGCCAAATTGGCAACCTGTGCGAACCAAGAGGTTAAAGGGGCTGTCTCTCCAAGTTGGGAGGTTGATAGTAAAGCAGACGGAAAGTCAAACCGGAGCACCAGGAGAGGGACTATGCGTTGAGTTTTAGAAACCTTTCGTATTCACAGTGTGTCCGTTCTCTAGGTTTCCCGCACATGTTATAGCTGTAGTAATATTCCCTTCAACCTGGAGAGTTCGGACCCATGGAATGGGTGCCATGCATTATTGCTTTAAAGGGTCTGCATTTGCTCACCCAATCTCACCAATCGTCTCAATCCCAAGTGTCCCCCCTTATGCCACATCCAGCTGTCGTTGTAGATAGGGTCATTCCAGCCTTCATCAGAGACCCTGAAGGAATTGTAAAGAATTTCCCAGTTTTTTTGTTTTGTTTTTGAAATTCGTTTTTATAGTGGGTTTGAGCTGATTCTCGCTGCCATGTTTATGCCAGTCTAGACACACTTGATTCCCTTACGGAGACATATCAATACATAGGTTTTAAGATTCTTACTAGTCAGATATTTTCCTCTGCGGGAAATATGGGGTTTTGAGTCCCTTTCGCTGAGGATGGCGTAGGTCTTGTCTATTCCATAGTTGGTTTTTGGAACGGTACCTGTGCTTATATCAAACTCTGGTTTTATGCATCACCCCACCTCTCCTTCCCCCTTAAGCAGGTATAAGAGTGTTTTCTAAATGTGAGACACTGTTCTCTTTCCTAACTCAGTTCAAGTGTAGCCATGTTTACAGGATCTTCATAAGTGATATCTTATGATAAGTTTCTTTTTCTGTGTGACTTATTTCACTTAGAATCATCGTACCTGAATCCACCCATTTTGCTGCTACTGGTCTTATGACATTGATTTCATGGCTGAGGGATATTCCATCGTACGTAAGTACCACAATTTTTTGAACCATGTTTATATTTTCTGGGATACTTAAGGTGTATCCAAGTTGAGGTCCTTGTATGCAGTGCAGCCCTAAATTTTGGGGTGGCTCTGTCTTATTGATTTTCAGTTTTCCCAAGGTATATTCCCTAGACTGGTAGTGCCCTTGGCTCTGTAGCTCTGTTCTTTACTTGTTTTAGGGAACAGAATGCACTCCTCCAGAGAGGCAGTTGGCAATTTACATCCCGCCCATCAGCATAACAAGGCTCCCTGTTCTCCAGGGCCTGTCTTGCCTTTCTTGTTCTTACACATTTTGTGGATGTCCCTTTTGACCGGTGGGAAGTGATACTTCTTTGTAGTGCAGATTTGCATTGCCCGCTTGCTTGCTTGGCCAAAAAGGGCGTATGCGTTTTCTCCTGAATATATTCAGGAGAAAACGCATACGCCCTTTTTGGCCAAGTGCATCATTGTCGAAGTTGTGCCCCTCTTCCTGTGCTTTAAAGGCGATTCCAACGTACCTCTTGAAATCTGTTTCCTGCTATTCTGCCTCACTTTCAAGTCCGCCTCGTTGCCTTCCCTCAACAGATTTTTGGACGATAGTTGTCCTTTATTACTCGGCCAGTTTGTGAATTGCTGTGCCCCTGAGCTCCATTTTTCAACTCGCTTTTGGTGAGCTGACCGCAAGTCCAAAATTTTGGTTCAGGACCTATACTGGTTCCCGGTGGGTGGCTGAGAATTTGGTTAATTCTTCTTCCTGCCGGGAAATTACAGTGATATGTGCCCGTCCAAATGCCTAACAGCTACTCTCTCATTGGTTCTCCCTCTTCCCTTTCATCCTCTGCCAAATTGGCAACCTGTGCGAACCAAGAGGTTAAAGGGGCTGTCTCTCCAAGTTGGGAGGTTGATAGTAAAGCAGACGGAAAGTCAAACCGGAGCACCAGGAGAGGGACTATGCGTTGAGTTTTAGAAACCTTTCGTATTCACAGTGTGTCCGTTCTCTAGGTTTCCCGCACATGTTATAGCTGTAGTAATATTCCCTTCAACCTGGAGAGTTCGGACCCATGGAATGGGTGCCATGCATTATTGCTTTAAAGGGTCTGCATTTGCTCACCCAATCTCACCAATCGTCTCAGTCCCAAGAGTCCCTCCTTATGCCACATCCAGCTGTCGTTGTAGATAGGGTCATTCCAGCTTTCATCAGAGACCCTGAAGGAATTGCAAAGAATTTCCCAGTTTTTTTGTTTTGTTTTTGAAATTCCTTTTTATAGTGGGTTTGAGGTGATTCTCGCTGCCATGTTTATGCCAGTCTAGACACACTTGATTCCCTTACGGAGACATATCAATACATAGGTTTTAAGATTCTTACTAGTCAGATATTTTCCTCTGCGGGAAATATGGGGTTTTGAGTCCCTTTCACTGAGGACGGTGTAGGTCTTGTCTAATCCATAGTTGGTTTTTGGAACGGTACCTGTGCTTATATCAAACTCTGGTTTTATGCATCACCCCACCTCTCCTTCCCCCTTAAGCAGGTATAAGAGTGTTTTCTAAATGTGAGACACTGTTCTCTTTCCTAACTCAGTTCAAGTGTAGCCATGTTTACAGGATCTTCATAAGTGATATCTTATGATAAGTTTCTTTTTCTGTGTGACTTATTTCACTTAGAATCATCGTACCTGAATCCACCCATTTTGCTGCTACTGGTCTTATGACATTGATTTCATGGCTGAGGGATATTCCATCGTACGTAAGTACCACAATTTTTTGAACCATGTTTATATTTTCTGGGATACTTAAGGTGTATCCAAGTTGAGGTCCTTGTATGCAGTGCAGCCCTAAATTTTGGGGTGGCTCTGTCTTATTGATTTTCAGTTTTCCCAAGGTATATTCCCTAGACTGGTAGTGCCCTTGGCTCTGTAGCTCTGTTCTTTACTTGTTTTAGGGAACAGAATGCACTCCTCCAGAGAGGCAGTTGGCAATTTACATCCCGCCCATCAGCATAACAAGGCTCCCTGTTCTCCAGGGCCTGTCTTGCCTTTCTTGTTCTTACACATTTTGTGGATGTCCCTTTTGACCGGTGGGAAGTGATACTTCTTTGTAGTGCAGATTTGCATTGCCCGCTTGCTTGCTTGGCCAAAAAGGGCGTATGCGTTTTCTCCTGAATATATTCAGGAGAAAACGCATACGCCCTTTTTGGCCAAGTGCATCATTGTCGAAGTTGTGCCCCTCTTCCTGTGCTTTAAAGGCAATTCCAACGTACCTCTTGAAATCTGTTTCCTGCTATTCTGCCTCGCTTTCAAGTCCGCCTCGTTGCCTTCCCTCAACAGATTTTTGGACGATAGTTGTCCTTTATTACTCGGCCAGTTTGTGAATTGCTGTGCCCCTGAGCTCCATTTTTCAACTCGTTTTTGGTGAGCTGAACGCAAGTCCAAAATTTTGGTTCAGGACCTATACTGGTGCCCGGTGGGTGGCTGAGAATTTGGTTAATTCTTCTTCCTGCCGGGAAATTACAGTGATATGTGCCCGTCCAAATGCCTAACAGCTACTCTCTCATTGGTTCTCCCTCTTCCCTTTCATCCTCTGCCAAATTGGCAACCTGTGCGAACCAAGAGGTTAAAGGGGCTGTCTCTCCAAGTTGGGAGGTTGATAGTAAAGCAGACGGAAAGTCAAACCGGAGCACCAGGAGAGGGACTATTCGTTGAGTTTTAGAAACCTTTCGTATTCACAGTGTGTCCGTTCTCTAGGTTTCCCGCACATGTTATAGCTGTAGTAACATTCCCTTCAACCTGGAGAGTTCGGACCCATGGAATGGGTGCCATGCATTATTGCTTTAAAGGGTCTGCATTTGCTCAACCAATCTCACCAATCGTCTCAGTCCCAAGAGTCCCTCCTTATGCCACATCCAGCTGTCGTTGTAGATAGGGTCATTCCAGCTTTCATCAGAGACCCTGAAGGAATTGCAAAGAATTTCCCAGTTTTTTTGTTTTGTTTTTGAAATTCCTTTTTATAGTGGGTTTGAGGTGATTCTCGCTGCCATGTTTATGCCAGTCTAGACACACTTGATTCCCTTACGGAGACATATCAATACATAGGTTTTAAGATTCTTACTAGTCAGATATTTTCCTCTGCGGGAAATATGGGGTTTTGAGTCCCTTTCACTGAGGACGGTGTAGGTCTTGTCTAATCCATAGTTGGTTTTTGGAACGGTACCTGTGCTTATATCAAACTCTGGTTTTATGCATCACCCCACCTCTCCTTCCCCCTTAAGCAGGTATAAGAGTGTTTTCTAAATGTGAGACACTGTTCTCTTTCCTAACTCAGTTCAAGTGTAGCCATGTTTACAGGATCTTCATAAGTGATATCTTATGATAAGTTTCTTTTTCTGTGTGACTTATTTCACTTAGAATCATCGTACCTGAATCCACCCATTTTGCTGCTACTGGTCTTATGACATTGATTTCATGGCTGAGGGATATTCCATCGTACGTAAGTACCACAATTTTTTGAACCATGTTTATATTTTCTGGGATACTTAAGGTGTATCCAAGTTGAGGTCCTTGTATGCAGTGCAGCCCTAAATTTTGGGGTGGCTCTGTCTTATTGATTTTCAGTTTTCCCAAGGTATATTCCCTAGACTGGTAGTGCCCTTGGCTCTGTAGCTCTGTTCTTTACTTGTTTTAGGGAACAGAATGCACTCCTCCAGAGAGGCAGTTGGCAATTTACATCCCGCCCATCAGCATAACAAGGCTCCCTGTTCTCCAGGGCCTGTCTTGCCTTTCTTGTTCTTACACATTTTGTGGATGTCCCTTTTGACCGGTGGGAAGTGATACTTCTTTGTAGTGCAGATTTGCATTGCCCGCTTGCTTGCTTGGCCAAAAAGGGCGTATGCGTTTTCTCCTGAATATATTCAGGAGAAAACGCATACGCCCTTTTTGGCCAAGTGCATCATTGTCGAAGTTGTGCCCCTCTTCCTGTGCTTTAAAGGCAATTCCAACGTACCTCTTGAAATCTGTTTCCTGCTATTCTGCCTCGCTTTCAAGTCCGCCTCGTTGCCTTCCCTCAACAGATTTTTGGACGATAGTTGTCCTTTATTACTCGGCCAGTTTGTGAATTGCTGTGCCCCTGAGCTCCATTTTTCAACTCGTTTTTAGTGAGCTGAACGCAAGTCCAAAATTTTGGTTCAGGACCTATACTGGTGCCCGGTGGGTGGCTGAGAATTTGGTTAATTCTTCTTCCTGCCGGGAAATTACAGTGATATGTGCCCGTCCAAATGCCTAACAGCTACTCTCTCATTGGTTCTCCCTCTTCCCTTTCATCCTCTGCCAAATTGGCAACCTGTGCGAACCAAGAGGTTAAAGGGGCTGTCTCTCCAAGTTGGGAGGTTGATAGTAAAGCAGACGGAAAGTCAAACCGGAGCACCAGGAGAGGGACTATTCGTTGAGTTTTAGAAACCTTTCGTATTCACAGTGTGTCCGTTCTCTAGGTTTCCCGCACATGTTATAGCTGTAGTAACATTCCCTTCAACCTGGAGAGTTCGGACCCATGGAATGGGTGCCATGCATTATTGCTTTAAAGGGTCTGCATTTGCTCAACCAATCTCACCAATCGTCTAAGTCCCAAGTGTCCCTCCTTATGCCACATCCAGCTGTCGTTGTAGATAGGGTCATTCCAGCTTTCATCAGAAACCCTGAAGGAATTGTAAAGAATTTCCCCGTTTTTTTGTTTTGTTTTTGAAATTCCTTTTTATAGTGGGTTTGAGCTGATTCTCGCTGCCATGTTTATGCCAGTCTAGACACACTTGATTCCCTTACGGAGACATATCAATACATAGGTTTTAAGATTCTTACTAGTCAGATATTTTCCTCTGCGGGAAATATGGGGTTTTGAGTCCCTTTCACTGAAGACGGTGTAGGTCTTGTCTATTCCATAGTTGGTTTTTGGAACGGTACCTGTGCTTATATCAAACTCTGGTTTTATGCATCACCCCACCTCTCCTTCCCCGTTAAGCAGGTATAAGAGTGTTTTCTAAATGTGAGACACTGCTCTCTTTCCTAACTCAGTTCAAGTGTAGCCATGTTTACAGGATCTTCATAAGTGATATCTTATGATAAGTTTCTTTTTCTGTGTGACTTATTTCACTTAGAATCATCGTACCTGAATCCACCCATTTTGCTGCTACTGGTCTTATGACATTGATTTCATGGCTGAGGGATATTCCATCGTACGTAAGTACCACAATTTTTTGAACCATGTTTATATTTTCTGGGATACTTAAGGTGTATCCAAGTTGAGGTCCTTGTATGCAGTGCAGCCCTAAATTTTGGGGTGGCTCTGTCTTATTGATTTTCAGTTTTCCCAAGGTATATTCCCTAGACTGGTAGTGCCCTTGGCTCTGTAGCTCTGTTCTTTACTTGTTTTAGGGAACAGAATGCACTCCTCCAGAGAGGCAGTTGGCAATTTACATCCCGCCCATCAGCATAACAAGGCTCCCTGTTCTCCAGGGCCTGTCTTGCCTTTCTTGTTCTTACACATTTTGTGGATGTCCCCTTTGACTGTTGGGAAGTGATACTTCTTTGTAGTGCAGATTTGCATTGCCCGCTTGCTTGCTTGCTTGGCCAAAAAGGGCGTATGCGTTTTCTCCTGAATATATTCAGGAGAAAACGCATACGCCCTTTTTGGCCAAGTGCATCATTGTCGAAGTTGTGCCCCTCTTCCTGTGCTTTAAAGGCGATTCCAACGTACCTCTTGAAATCTGTTTCCTGCTATTCTGCCTCGCTTTCAAGTCCGCCTCGTTGCCTTCCCTCAACAGATTTTTGGACGATAGTTGTCCTTTATTACTCGGCCAGTTTGTGAATTGCTGTGCCCCTGAGCTCCATTTTTCAACTCGTTTTTGGTGAGCTGACCGCAAGTCCAAAATTTTGGTTCAGGACCTATACTGGTTCCCTGTGGGTGGTTGAGAATTTGGTTAATTCTTCTTCCTGCCGGGAAATTACAGTGATATGTGCCCCTCCAAATGCCTAACAGCTACTCTCTCATTGGTTCTCCCTCTTCCCTTTCATCCTCTGCCAAATTGGCAACCTGTGCGAACCAAGAGGTTAAAGGGGCTGTCTCTCCAAGTTGGGAGGTTGATAGTAAAGCAGACGGAAAGTCAAACCGGAGCACCAGGAGAGGGACTATGCGTTGAGTTTTAGAAACCTTTCGTATTCACAGTGTGTCCGTTCTCTAGGTTTCCTGCACATGTTATAGCTGTAGTAATATTCCCTTCAACCTGGAGAGTTCGGACCCATGGAATGGGTGCCATGCATTATTGCTTTAAAGGGTCTGCATTTGCTCACCCAATCTCACCAATCGTCTCAGTCCCAAGTGTCCCTCCTTATGCCACATCCAGCTGTCGTTGTAGATAGGGTCATTCCAGATTTCATCAGAGACCCTGAAGGAATTGTAAAGAATTTCCCAGTTTTTTTGTTTTGTTTTTGAAATTCCTTTTTATAGTGGGTTTGAGCTGATTCTCGCTGCCATGTTTATGCCAGTCTAGACACACTTGATTCCCTTACGGAGACATATCAATACATAGGTTTTAAGATTCTTACTAGTCAGATATTTTCCTCTGCGGGAAATATGGGGTTTTGAGTCCCTTTCACTGAGGACGGTGTAGGTCTTGTCTAATCCATAGTTGGTTTTTGGAACGGTACCTGTGCTTATATCAAACTCTGGTTTTATGCATCACCCCACCTCTCCTTCCCCCTTAAGCAGGTATAAGAGTGTTTTCTAAATGTGAGACACTGTTCTCTTTCCTAACTCAGTTCAAGTGTAGCCATGTTTACAGGATCTTCATAAGTGATATCTTATGATAAGTTTCTTTTTCTGTGTGACTTATTTCACTTAGAATCATCGTACCTGAATCCACCCATTTTGCTGCTACTGGTCTTATGACATTGATTTCATGGCTGAGGGATATTCCATCGTACGTAAGTACCACAATTTTTTGAACCATGTTTATATTTTCTGGGATACTTAAGGTGTATCCAAGTTGAGGTCCTTGTATGCAGTGCAGCCCTAAATTTTGGGGTGGCTCTGTCTTATTGATTTTCAGTTTTCCCAAGGTATATTCCCTAGACTGGTAGTGCCCTTGGCTCTGTAGCTCTGTTCTTTACTTGTTTTAGGGAACAGAATGCACTCCTCCAGAGAGGCAGTTGGCAATTTACATCCCGCCCATCAGCATAACAAGGCTCCCTGTTCTCCAGGGCCTGTCTTGCCTTTCTTGTTCTTACACATTTTGTGGATGTCCCTTTTGACCGGTGGGAAGTGATACTTCTTTGTAGTGCAGATTTGCATTGCCCGCTTGCTTGCTTGGCCAAAAAGGGCGTATGCGTTTTCTCCTGAATATATTCAGGAGAAAACGCATACGCCCTTTTTGGCCAAGTGCATCATTGTCGAAGTTGTGCCCCTCTTCCTGTGCTTTAAAGGCAATTCCAACGTACCTCTTGAAATCTGTTTCCTGCTATTCTGCCTCGCTTTCAAGTCCGCCTCGTTGCCTTCCCTCAACAGATTTTTGGACGATAGTTGTCCTTTATTACTCGGCCAGTTTGTGAATTGCTGTGCCCCTGAGCTCCATTTTTCAACTCGTTTTTGGTGAGCTGACCGCAAGTCCAAAATTTTGGTTCAGGACCTATACTGGTTCCCTGTGGGTGGCTGAGAATTTGGTTAATTCTTCTTCCTGCCGGGAAATTACAGTCATATGTGCCCCACCAAATGCCTAACAGCTACTCTCTCATTGGTTCTCCCTCTTCCCTTTCATCCTCTGCCAAATTGGCAACCTGTGCGAACCAAGAGGTTAAAGGGGCTGTCTCTCCAAGTTGGGAGGTTGATAGTAAAGCAGACGGAAAGTCAAACCGGAGCACCAGGGGAGGGACTATGCGTTGAGTTTTAGAAACCTTTCGTATTCACAGTGTGTCCGTTCTCTAGGTTTCCTGCACATGTTATAGCTGTAGTAATATTCCCTTCAACCTGGAGAGTTCGGACCCATGGAATGGGTGCCATGCATTATTGCTTTAAAGGGTCTGCATTTGCTCACCCAATCTCACCAATCGTCTCAGTCCCAAGTGTCCCTCCTTATGCCACATCCAGCTGTCGTTGTAGATAGGGTCATTCCAGATTTCATCAGAGACCCTGAAGGAATTGTAAAGAATTTCCCAGTTTTTTTGTTTTGTTTTTGAAATTCCTTTTTATAGTGGGTTTGAGCTGATTCTCGCTGCCATGTTTATGCCAGTCTAGACACACTTGATTCCCTTACGGAGACATATCAATACATAGGTTTTAAGATTCTTACTAGTCAGATATTTTCCTCTGCGGGAAATATGGGGTTTTGAGTCCCTTTCACTGAGGAAGGTGTAGGTCTTGTCTAATCCATAGTTGGTTTTTGGAACGGTACCTGTGCTTATATCAAACTCTGGTTTTATGCATCACCCCACCTCTCCTTCCCCCTTAAGCAGGTATAAGAGTGTTTTCTAAATGTGAGACACTGTTCTCTTTCCTAACTCAGTTCAAGTGTAGCCATGTTTACAGGATCTTCATAAGTGATATCTTATGATAAGTTTCTTTTTCTGTGTGACTTATTTCACTTAGAATCATCGTACCTGAATCCACCCATTTTGCTGCTACTGGTCTTATGACATTGATTTCATGGCTGAGGGATATTCCATCGTACGTAAGTACCACAATTTTTTGAACCATGTTTATATTTTCTGGGATACTTAAGGTGTATCCAAGTTGAGGTCCTTGTATGCAGTGCAGCCCTAAATTTTGGGGTGGCTCTGTCTTATTGATTTTCAGTTTTCCCAAGGTATATTCCCTAGACTGGTAGTGCCCTTGGCTCTGTAGCTCTGTTCTTTACTTGTTTTAGGGAACAGAATGCACTCCTCCAGAGAGGCAGTTGGCAATTTACATCCCGCCCATCAGCATAACAAGGCTCCCTGTTCTCCAGGGCCTGTCTTGCCTTTCTTGTTCTTACACATTTTGTGGATGTCCCTTTTGACCGGTGGGAAGTGATACTTCTTTGTAGTGCAGATTTGCATTGCCCGCTTGCTTGCTTGGCCAAAAAGGGCGTATGCGTTTTCTCCTGAATATATTCAGGAGAAAACGCATACGCCCTTTTTGGCCAAGTGCATCATTGTCGAAGTTGTGCACCTCTTCCTGTGCTTTAAAGGCAATTCCAACGTACCTCTTGAAATCTGTTTCCTGCTCTTCTGCCTCGCTTTCAAGTCCGCCTCGTTGCCTTCCCTCAACAGATTTTTGGACGATAGTTGTCCTTTATTACTCGGCCAGTTTGTGAATTGCTGTGCCCCTGAGCTCCATTTTTCAACTCGTTTTTGGTGAGCTGAACGCAAGTCCAAAATTTTGGTTCAGGACCTATACTGGTGCCCGGTGGGTGGCTGAGAATTTGGTTAATTCTTCTTCCTGCCGGGAAATTACAGTGATATGTGCCCGTCCAAATGCCTAACAGCTACTCTCTCATTGGTTCTCCCTCTTCCCTTTCATCCTCTGCCAAATTGGCAACCTGTGCGAACCAAGAGGTTAAAGGGGCTGTCTCTCCAAGTTGGGAGGTTGATAGTAAAGCAGACGGAAAGTCAAACCGGAGCACCAGGAGAGGGACTATTCGTTGAGTTTTAGAAACCTTTCGTATTCACAGTGTGTCCGTTCTCTAGGTTTCCCGCACATGTTATAGCTGTAGTAACATTCCCTTCAACCTGGAGAGTTCGGACCCATGGAATGGGTGCCATGCATTATTGCTTTAAAAGGTCTGCATTTGCTCAACCAATCTCACCAATCGTCTAAGTCCCAAGTGTCCCTCCTTATGCCACATCCAGCTGTCATTGTAGATAGGGTCATTCCAGCTTTCATCAGAAACCCTGAAGGAATTGTAAAGAATTTCCCCATTTTTTTGTTTTGTTTTTGAAATTCCTTTTTATAGTGGGTTTGAGCTGATTCTCGCTGCCATGTTTATGCCAGTCTAGACACACTTGATTCCCTTACGGAGACATATCAATACATAGGTTTTAAGATTCTTACTAGTCAGATATTTTCCTCTGCGGGAAATATGGTGTTTTGAGTCCCTTTCACTGAAGACGGTGTAGGTCTTGTCTATTCCATAGTTGGTTTTTGGAACGGTACCTGTGCTTATATCAAACTCTGGTTTTATGCATCACCCCACCTCTCCTTCCCCCTTAAGCAGGTATAAGAGTGTTTTCTAAATGTGAGACACTGCTCTCTTTCCTAACTCAGTTCAAGTGTAGCCATGTTTACAGGATCTTCATAAGTGATATCTTATGATAAGTTTCTTTTTCTGTGTGACTTATTTCACTTAGAATCATCGTACCTGAATCCACCCATTTTGCTGCTACTGGTCTTATGACATTGATTTCATGGCTGAGGGATATTCCATCGTACGTAAATACCACAATTTTTTGAACCATGTTTATATTTTCTGGGATACTTAAGGTGTATCCAAGTTGAGGTCCTTGTATGCAGTGCAGCCCTAAATTTTGGGGTGGCTCTGTCTTATTGATTTTCAGTTTTCCCAAGGTATATTCCCTAGACTGGTAGTGCCCTTGGCTCTGTAGCTCTGTTCTTTACTTGTTTTAGGGAACAGAATGCACTCCTCCAGAGAGGCAGTTGGCAATTTACATCCCGCCCATCAGCATAACAAGGCTCCCTGTTCTCCAGGGCCTGTCTTGCCTTTCTTGTTCTTACACATTTTGTGGATGTCCCTTTTGACCGGTGGGAAGTGATACTTCTTTGTAGTGCAGATTTGCATTGCCCGCTTGCTTGCTTGGCCAAAAAGGGCGTATGCGTTTTCTCCTGAATATATTCAGGAGAAAACGCATACGCCCTTTTTGGCCAAGTGCATCATTGTCGAAGTTGTGCCCCTCTTCCTGTGCTTTAAAGGCGATTCCAACGTACCTCTTGAAATCTGTTTCCTGCTATTCTGCCTCGCTTTCAAGTCCGCCTCGTTGCCTTCCCTCAACAGATTTTTGGACGATAGTTGTCCTTTATTACTCGGCCAGTTTGTGAATTGCTGTGCCCCTGAGCTCCATTTTTCAACTCGTTTTTGGTGAGCTGACCGCAAGTCCAAAATTTTGGTTCAGGACCTATACTGGTTCCCGGTGGGTGGCTGAGAATTTGGTTAATTCTTCTTCCTGCCGGGAAATTACAGTGATATGTGCCCGTCCAAATGCCTAACAGCTACTCTCTCATTGGTTCTCCCTCTTCCCTTTCATCCTCTGCCAAATTGGCAACCTGTGCGAACCAAGAGGTTAAAGGGGCTGTCTCTCCAAGTTGGGAGGTTGATAGTAAAGCAGACGGAAAGTCAAACCGGAGCACCAGGAGAGGGACTATGCGTTGAGTTTTAGAAACCTTTCGTATTCACAGTGTGTCCGTTCTCTAGGTTTCCTGCACATGTTATAGCTGTAGTAATATTCCCTTCAACCTGGAGAGTTTGGACCCATGGAATGGGTGCCATGCATTATTGCTTTAAAGGGTCTGCATTTGCTCACCCAATCTCACCAGTCTTCTCAGTCCCAAGTGTCCCTCCTTATGCCACATCCAGCTGTTGTTGTAGATAGGGTCATTCCAGCTTTCATCAGAGACCCTGAAGGAATTGTAAAGAATTTCCCAGTTTTTTTGTTTTGTTTTTGAAATTCCTTTTTATAGTGGGTTTGAGCTGATTCTCGCTGCCATGTTTATGCCAGTCTAGACACACTTGATTCCCTTACGGAGACATATCAATACATAGGTTTTAAGATTCTTACTAGTCAGATATTTTCCTCTGCAGGAAATATGGGGTTTTGAGTCCCTTTCACTGAGGACGGTGTAGGTCTTGTCTAATCCATAGTTGGTTTTTGGAACGGTACCTGTGCTTATATCAAACTCTGGTTTTATGCATCACCCCACCTCTCCTTCCCCCTTAAGCAGGTATAAGAGTGTTTTCTAAATGTGAGACACTGTTCTCTTTCCTAACTCAGTTCAAGTGTAGCCATGTTTACAGGATCTTCATAAGTGATATCTTATGATAAGTTTCTTTTTCTGTGTGACTTATTTCACTTAGAATCATCGTACCTGAATCCACCCATTTTGCTGCTACTGGTCTTATGACATTGATTTCATGGCTGAGGGATATTCCATCGTACGTAAGTACCACAATTTTTTGAACCATGTTTATATTTTCTGGGATACTTAAGGTGTATCCAAGTTGAGGTCCTTGTATGCAGTGCAGCCCTAAATTTTGGGGTGGCTCTGTCTTATTGATTTTCAGTTTTCCCAAGGTATATTCCCTAGACTGGTAGTGCCCTTGGCTCTGTAGCTCTGTTCTTTACTTGTTTTAGGGAACAGAATGCACTCCTCCAGAGAGGCAGTTGGCAATTTACATCCCGCCCATCAGCATAACAAGGCTCCCTGTTCTCCAGGGCCTGTCTTGCCTTTCTTGTTCTTACACATTTTGTGGATGTCCCTTTTGACCGGTGGGAAGTGATACTTCTTTGTAGTGCAGATTTGCATTGCCCGCTTGCTTGCTTGGCCAAAAAGGGCGTATGCGTTTTCTCCTGAATATATTCAGGAGAAAACGCATACGCCCTTTTTGGCCAAGTGCATCATTGTCGAAGTTGTGCCCCTCTTCCTGTGCTTTAAAGGCAATTCCAACGTACCTCTTGAAATCTGTTTCCTGCTATTCTGCCTCGCTTTCAAGTCCGCCTCGTTGCCTTCCCTCAACAGATTTTTGGACGATAGTTGTCCTTTATTACTCGGCCAGTTTGTGAATTGCTGTGCCACTGAGCTCCATTTTTCAACTCGTTTTTGGTGAGCTGAACGCAAGTCCAAAATTTTGGTTCAGGACCTATACTGGTGCCCGGTGGGTGGCTGAGAATTTGGTTAATTCTTCTTCCTGCCGGGAAATTACAGTGATATGTGCCCGTCCAAATGCCTAACAGCTACTCTCTCATTGGTTCTCCCTCTTCCCTTTCATCCTCTGCCAAATTGGCAACCTGTGCGAACCAAGAGGTTAAAGGGGCTGTCTCTCCAAGTTGGGAGGTTGATAGTAAAGCAGACGGAAAGTCAAACCGGAGCACCAAGAGAGGGACTATTCGTTGAGTTTTAGAAACCTTTCGTATTCACAGTGTGTCCGTTCTCTAGGTTTCCCGCACATGTTATAGCTGTAGTAACATTCCCTTCAACCTGGAGAGTTCGGACCCATGGAATGGGTGCCATGCATTATTGCTTTAAAGGGTCTGCATTTGCTCAACCAATCTCACCAATCGTCTAAGTCCCAAGTGTCCCTCCTTATGCCACATCCAGCTGTCGTTGTAGATAGGGTCATTCCAGCTTTCATCAGAAACCCTGAAGGAATTGTAAAGAATTTCCCCGTTTTTTTGTTTTGTTTTTGAAATTCCTTTTTATAGTGGGTTTGAGCTGATTCTCGCTGCCATGTTTATGCCAGTCTAGACACACTTGATTCCCTTACGGAGACATATCAATACATAGGTTTTAAGATTCTTACTAGTCAGATATTTTCCTCTGCAGGAAATATGGGGTTTTGAGTCCCTTTCACTGAAGACGGTGTAGGTCTTGTCTATTCCATAGTTGGTTTTTGGAACGGTACCTGTGCTTATATCAAACTCTGGTTTTATGCATCACCCCACCTCTCCTTCCCCCTTAAGCAGGTATAAGAGTGTTTTCTAAATGTGAGACACTGCTCTCTTTCCTAACTCAGTTCAAGTGTAGCCATGTTTACAGGATCTTCATAAGTGATATCTTATGATAAGTTTCTTTTTCTGTGTGACTTATTTCACTTAGAATCATCGTACCTGAATCCACCCATTTTGCTGCTACTGGTCTTATGACATTGATTTCATGGCTGAGGGATATTCCATCGTACGTAAGTACCACAATTTTTTGAACCATGTTTATATTTTCTGGGATACTTAAGGTGTATCCAAGTTGAGGTCCTTGTATGCAGTGCAGCCCTAAATTTTGGGGTGGCTCTGTCTTATTGATTTTCAGTTTTCCCAAGGTATATTCCCTAGACTGGTAGTGCCCTTGGCTCTGTAGCTCTGTTCTTTACTTGTTTTAGGGAACAGAATGCACTCCTCCAGAGAGGCAGTTGGCAATTTACATCCCGCCCATCAGCATAACAAGGCTCCCTGTTCTCCAGGGCCTGTCTTGCCTTTCTTGTTCTTACACATTTTGTGGATGTCACTTTTGACCGGTGGGAAGTGATACTTCTTTGTAGTGCAGATTTGCATTGCCCGCTTGCTTGCTTGGCCAAAAAGGGCGTATGCGTTTTCTCCTGAATATATTCAGGAGAAAACGCATACGCCCTTTTTGGCCAAGTGCATCATTGTCGAAGTTGTGCCCCTCTTCCTGTGCTTTAAAGGTGATTCCATCGTACCTCTTGAAATCTGTTTCCTGCTATTCTGCCTCGCTTTCAAGTCCGCCTCGTTGCCTTCCCTCAACAGATTTTTGGACGATAGTTGTCCTTTATTACTCGGCCAGTTTGTGAATTGCTGTGCCCCTGAGCTCCATTTTTCAACTCGTTTTTGGTGAGCTGACCGCAAGTCCAAAATTTTGGTTCAGGACCTATACTGGTTCCCGGTGGGTGGCTGAGAATTTGGTTAATTCTTCTTCCTGCCGGGAAATTACAGTGATATGTGCCCGCCCAAATGCCTAACAGCTACTCTCTCATTGGTTCTCCCTCTTCCCTTTCATCCTCTGCCAAATTGGCAACCTGTGCGAACCAAGAGGTTAAAGGGGCTGTCTCTCCAAGTTGGGAGGTTGATAGTAAAGCAGATGGAAAGTCAAACCGGAGCACCAGGGGAGGGACTATGCGTTGAGTTTTAGAAACCTTTCGTATTCACAGTGTGTCCGTTCTCTAGGTTTCCCGCACATGTTATAGCTGTAGTAATATTCCCTTCAACCTGGAGAGTTCGGACCCATGGAATGGGTGCCATGCATTTTTGCTTTAAAGGGTCTGCATTTGCTCACCCAATCTCACCAATCGTCTCAGTCCCAAGTGTCCCTCCTTATGCCACATCCAGCTGTCGTTGTAGATAGGGTCATTCCAGCCTTCATCAGAGACCCTGAAGGAATTGTAAAGAATTTCCCAGTTTTTTTGTTTTGTTTTTGAAATTCCTTTTTATAGTGGGTTTGAGCTGATTCTCGCTGCCATGTTTATGCCAGTCTAGACACACTTGATTCCCTTACAGAGACATATCAATACATAGGTTTTAAGATTCTTACTAGTCAGATATTTTCCTCTGTGGGAAATATGGGGTTTTGAGTCCCTTTCGCTGAGGACGGTGTAGGTCTTGTCTATTCCATAGTTGGTTTTTTGAACGGTACCTGTGCTTATATCAAACTCTGGTTTTATGCATCACCCCACCTCTCCTTCCCCCTTAAGCAGGTATAAGAGTGTTTTCTAAATGTGAGACACTGTTCTCTTTCCTAACTCAGTTCAAGTGTAGCCATGTTTACAGGATCTTCATAAGTGATATCTTATGATAAGTTTCTTTTTCTGTGTGACTTATTTCACTTAGAATCATCGTACCTGAATCCACCCATTTTGCTGCTACTGGTCTTATGACATTGATTTCATGGCTGAGGGATATTCCATCGTACGTAAGTACCACAATTTTTTGAACCATGTTTATATTTTCTGGGATACTTAAGGTGTATCCAAGTTGAGGTCCTTGTATGCAGTGCAGCCCTAAATTTTGGGGTGGCTCTGTCTTATTGATTTTCAGTTTTCCCAAGGTATATTCCCTAGACTGGTAGTGCCCTTGGCTCTGTAGCTCTGTTCTTTACTTGTTTTAGGGAACAGAATGCACTCCTCCAGAGAGGCAGTTGGCAATTTACATCCCGCCCATCAGCATAACAAGGCTCCCTGTTCTCCAGGGCCTGTCTTGCCTTTCTTGTTCTTACACATTTTGTGGATGTCCCTTTTGACCGGTGGGAAGTGATACTTCTTTGTAGTGCAGATTTGCATTGCCCGCTTGCTTGCTTGGCCAAAAAGGGCGTATGCGTTTTCTCCTGAATATATTCAGGAGAAAACGCATACGCCCTTTTTGGCCAAGTGCATCATTGTCGAAGTTGTGCCCCTCTTCCTGTGCTTTAAAGGCGATTCCAACGTACCTCTTGAAATCTGTTTCCTGCTATTCTGCCTCGCTTTCAAGTCCGCCTCGTTGCCTTCCCTCAACAGATTTTTGGACGAGAGTTGTCCTTTATTACTCGGCCAGTTTGTGAATTGCTGTGCCCCTGAGCTCCATTTTTCAACTCGTTTTTGGTGAGCTGAACGCAAGTCCAAAATTTTGGTTCAGGACCTATACTGGTGCCCAGTGGGTGGCTGAGAATTTGGTTAATTCTTCTTCCTGCCGGGAAATTACAGTGATATGTGCCCGTCCAAATGCCTAACAGCTACTCTCTCATTGGTTCTCCCTCTTCCCTTTCATCCTCTGCCAAATTGGCAACCTGTGTGAACCAAGAGGTTAAAGGGGCTGTCTCTCCAAGTTGGGAGGTTGATAGTAAAGCAGACGGAAAGTCAAACCGGAGCACCAGGAGAGGGACTATTAGTTGAGTTTTAGAAACCTTTCGTATTCACAGTGTGTCCGTTCTCTAGGTTTCCCGCACATGTTATAGCAGTAGTAACATTCCCTTCAACCTGGAGAGTTCGGACCCATGGAATGGGTTCCATGCATTATTGCTTTAAAGGGTCTGCATTTGCTCAACCAATCTCACCAATCGTCTCAGTCCCAAGTGTCCCTCCTTATGCCACATCCAGCTGTCGTTGTAGATAGGGTCATTCCAGCCTTCATCAGAGACCCTGAAGGAATTGTAAAGAATTTCCCAGTTTTTTTGTTTTGTTTTTGAAATTCCTTTTTATAGTGGGTTTGAGCTGATTCTCGCTGCCATGTTTATGCCAGTCTAGACACACTTGATTCCCTTACGGAGACATATCAATACATAGGTTTTAAGATTCTTACTAGTCAGATATTTTCCTCTGCGGGAAATATGGGGTTTTGAGTCCCTTTCACTGAGGACGGTGTAGGTCTTTTCTATTCCATAGTTGGTTTTTGGAACGGTACCTCTGCTTATATCAAACTCTGGTTTTATGCATCACCCCACCTCTCCTTCCCCCTTAAGCAGGTATAAGAGTGTTTTCTAAATGTGAGACACTGTTCTCTTTCCTAACTCAGTTCAAGTGTAGCCATGTTTACAGGATCTTCATAAGTGATATCTTATGATAAGTTTCTTTTTCTGTGTGACTTATTTCACTTAGAATCATCGTACCTGAATCCACCCATTTTGCTGCTACTGGTCTTATGACATTGATTTCATGGCTGAGGGATATTCCATCGTACGTAAGTACCACAATTTTTTGAACCATGTTTATATTTTCTGGGATACTTAAGGTGTATCCAAGTTGAGGTCCTTGTATGCAGTGCAGCCCTAAATTTTGGGGTGGCTCTGTCTTATTGATTTTCAGTTTTCCCAAGGTATATTCCCTAGACTGGTAGTGCCCTTGGCTCTGTAGCTCTGTTCTTTACTTGTTTTAGGGAACAGAATGCACTCCTCCAGAGAGGCAGTTGGCAATTTACATCCCGCCCATCAGCATAACAAGGCTCCCTGTTCTCCAGGGCCTGTCTTGCCTTTCTTGTTCTTACACATTTTGTGGATGTCCCTTTTGACCGGTGGGAAGTGATACTTATTTGTAGTGCAGATTTGCATTGCCCGCTTGCTTGCTTGGCCAAAAAGGGCGTATGCGTTTTCTCCTGAATATATTCAGGAGAAAACGCATACGCCCTTTTTGGCCAAGTGCATCATTGTCGAAGTTGTGCCCCTCTTCCTGTGCTTTAAAGGCGATTCCAACGTACCTCTTGAAATCTGTTTCCTGCTATTCTGCCTCACTTTCAAGTCCGCCTCGTTGCCTTCCCTCAACAGATTTTTGGACGATAGTTGTCCTTTATTACTCGGCCAGTTTGTGAATTGCTGTGCCCCTGAGCTCCATTTTTCAACTCGTTTTTGGTGAGCTGACCGCAAGTCCAAAATTTTGGTTCAGGACCTATACTGGTTCCCGGTGGGTGGCTGAGAATTTGGTTAATTCTTCTTCCTGCCGTGAAATTACAGTGATATGTGCCCCTCCAAATGCCTAACAGCTACTCTCTCATTGGTTCTCCCTCTTCCCTTTCATCCTCTGCCAAATTGGCAACCTGTGCGAACCAAGAGGTTAAAGGGGCTGTCTCTCCAAGTTGGGAGGTTGATAGTAAAGCAGACGGAAAGTCAAACCGGAGCACCAGGAGAGGGACTATGCGTTGAGTTTTAGAAACCTTTCGTATTCACAGTGTGTCCGTTCTCTAGGTTTCCCGCACATGTTATAGCTGTAGTAATATTCCCTTCAACCTGGAGAGTTCGGACCCATGGAATGGGTGCCATGCATTATTGCTTTAAAGGGTCTGCATTTGCTCACCCAATCTCACCAATCGTCTCAATCCCAAGTGTCCCCCCTTATGCCACATCCAGCTGTCGTTGTAGATAGGGTCATTCCAGCCTTCATCAGAGACCCTGAAGGAATTGTAAAGAATTTCCCAGTTTTTTTGTTTTGTTTTTGAAATTCGTTTTTATAGTGGGTTTGAGCTGATTCTCGCTGCCATGTTTATGCCAGTCTAGACACACTTGATTCCCTTACGGAGACATATCAATACATAGGTTTTAAGATTCTTACTAGTCAGATATTTTCCTCTGCGGGAAATATGGGGTTTTGAGTCCCTTTCGCTGAGGATGGCGTAGGTCTTGTCTATTCCATAGTTGGTTTTTGGAACGGTACCTGTGCTTATATCAAACTCTGGTTTTATGCATCACCCCACCTCTCATTCCCCCTTAAGCAGGTATAAGAGTGTTTTCTAAATGTGAGACACTGTTCTCTTTCCTAACTCAGTTCAAGTGTAGCCATGTTTACAGGATCTTCATAAGTGATATCTTATGATAAGTTTCTTTTTCTGTGTGACTTATTTCACTTAGAATTATCGTATCTGAATCCACCCATTTTGCTGCTACTGGTCTTATGACATTGATTTCATGGCTGAGGGATATTCCATCGTACGTAAGTACCACAATTTTTTGAACCATGTTTATATTTTCTGGGATACTTAAGGTGTATCCAAGTTGAGGTCCTTGTATACAGTGCAGCCCTAAATTTTGGGGTGGCTCTGTCTTATTGATTTTCAGTTTTCCCAAGGTATATTCCCTAGACTGGTAGTGCCCTTGGCTCTGTAGCTCTGTTCTTTACTTGTTTTAGGGAACAGAATGCACTCCTCCAGAGAGGCAGTTGGCAATTTACATCCCGCCCATCAGCATAACAAGGCTCCCTGTTCTCCAGGGCCTGTCTTGCCTTTCTTGTTCTTACACATTTTGTGGATGTCCCTTTTGACCGGTGGGAAGTGATACTTCTTTGTAGTGCAGATTTGCATTGCCCGCTTGCTTGCTTGGCCAAAAAGGGCGTATGCGTTTTCTCCTGAATATATTCAGGAGAAAACGCATATGCCCTTTTTGGCCAAGTGCATCATTGTCGAAGTTGTGCCCCTCTTCTTGTGCTTTAAAGGCGATTCCAACGTACCTCTTGAAATCTGTTTCCTGCTATTCTGCCTCGCTTTCAAGTCCGCCTCGTTGCCTTCCCTCAACAGATTTTTGGACGATAGTTGTCCTTTATTACTCGGCCAGTTTGTGAATTGCTGTGCCCCTGAGCTCCATTTTTCAACTCGCTTTTGGTGAGCTGACCGCAAGTCCAAAATTTTGGTTCAGGACCTATACTGGTTCCCGGTGGGTGGCTGAGAATTTGGTTAATTCTTCTTCCTGCCGGGAAATTACAGTGATATGTGCCCGTCCAAATGCCTAACAGCTACTCTCTCATTGGTTCTCCCTCTTCCCTTTCATCCTCTGCCAAATTGGCAACCTGTGCGAACCAAGAGGTTAAAGGGGCTGTCTCTCCAAGTTGGGAGGTTGATAGTAAAGCAGACGGAAAGTCAAAGCGGAGCACCAGGAGAGGGACTATGCGTTGAGTTTTAGAAACCTTTCGTATTCACAGTGTGTCCGTTCTCTAGGTTTCCCGCACATGTTATAGCTGTAGTAATATTCCCTTCAACCTGGAGAGTTCGGACCCATGGAATGGGTGCCATGCATTATTGCTTTAAAGGGTCTGCATTTGCTCACCCAATCTCACCAATCGTCTCAGTCCCAAGAGTCCCTCCTTATGCCACATCCAGCTGTCGTTGTAGATAGGGCCATTCCAGCTTTCATCAGAGACCCTGAAGGAATTGCAAAGAATTTCCCAGTTTTTTTGTTTTGTTTTTGAAATTCCTTTTTATAGTGGGTTTGAGGTGATTCTCGCTGCCATGTTTATGCCAGTCTAGACACACTTGATTCCCTTACGGAAACATATCAATACATAGGTTTTAAGATTCTTACTAGTCAGATATTTTCTTCTGTGGGAAATATGGGGTTTTGAGTCCCTTTCGCTGAGGACGGTGTAGGTCTTTTCTATTCCATAGTTGGTTTTTGGAACGGTACCTGTGCTTATATCAAACTCTGGTTTTATGCATCACCCCACCTCTCCTTCCCCCTTAAGCAGGTATAAGAGTGTTTTCTAAATGTGAGACACTGTTCTCTTTCCTAACTCAGTTCAAGTGTAGCCATGTTTACAGGATCTTCATAAGTGATATCTTATGATAAGTTTCTTTTTCTGTGTGACTTATTTCACTTAGAATCATCGTACCTGAATCCACCCATTTTGCTGCTACTGGTCTTATGACATTGATTTCATGGCTGAGGGATATTCCATCGTACGTAAGTACCACAATTTTTTGAACCATGTTTATATTTTCTGGGATACTTAAGGTGTATCCAAGTTGAGGTCCTTGTATGCATTGCAGCCCTAAATTTTGGGGTGGCTCTGTCTTATTGATTTTCAGTTTTCCCAAGGTATATTCCCTAGACTGGTAGTGCCCTTGGCTCTGTAGCTCTGTTCTTTACTTGTTTTAGGGAACAGAATGCACTCCTCCAGAGAGGCAGTTGGCAATTTACATCCCGCCCATCAGCATAACAAGGCTCCCTGTTCTCCAGGGCCTGTCTTGCCTTTCTTGTTCTTACACATTTTGTGGATGTCCCTTTTGACCGGTGGGAAGTGATACTTCTTTGTAGTGCAGATTTGCATTGCCCGCTTGCTTGCTTGGCCAAAAAGGGCGTATGCGTTTTCTCCTGAATATATTCAGGAGAAAACGCATACGCCCTTTTTGGCCAAGTGCATCATTGTCGAAGTTGTGCCCCTCTTCCTGTGCTTTAAAGGCGATTCCAACGTACCTCTTGAAATCTGTTTCCTGCTATTCTGCCTCGCTTTCAAGTCCGCCTCGTTGCCTTCCCTCAACAGATTTTTGGACGATAGTTGTCCTTTATTACTCGGCCAGTTTGTGAATTGCTGTGCCCCTGAGCTCCATTTTTCAACTCGCTTTTGGTGAGCTGACCGCAAGTCCAAAATTTTGGTTCAGGACCTATACTGGTTCCCGGTGGGTGGCTGAGAATTTGGTTAATTCTTCTTCCTGCCGTGAAATTACAGTGATATGTGCCCGTCCAAATGCCTAACAGCTACTCTCTCATTGGTTCTCCCTCTTCCCTTTCATCCTCTGCCAAAGTGGCAACCTGTGCGAACCAAGAGGTTAAAGGGGCTGTCTCTCCAAGTTGGGAGGTTGATAGTAAAGCAGATGGAAAGTCAAACCGGAGCACCAGGGGAGGGACTATGCGTTGAGATTTAGAAACCTTTCGTATTCACAGTGTGTCCGTTCTCTAGGTTTCCCGCACATGTTATAGCTGTAGTAATATTCCCTTCAACCTGGAGAGTTCGGACCCATGGAATGGGTGCCATGCATTATTGCTTTAAAGGGTCTGCATTTGCTCACCCAATCTCACCAATCGTCTCAGTCCCAAGTGTCCCTCCTTATGCCACATCCAGCTGTCGTTGTAGATAGGGTCATTCCAGCCTTCATCAGAGACCCTGAAGGAATTGTAAAGAATTTTGCAGTTTTTTTGTTTTGTTTTTGAAATTCCTTTTTATAGTGGGTTTGAGCTGATTCTCGCTGCCATGTTTATGCCAGTCTAGACACACTTGATTCCCTTACGGAGACATATCAATACATAGGTTTTAAGATTCTTACTAGTCAGATATTTTCCTCTGTGGGAAATATGGTGTTTTGAGTCCCTTTCGCTGAGGACGGTGTAGGTCTTGTCTATTCCATAGTTGGTTTTTGGAACGGTACCTGTGCTTATATCAAACTCTGGTTTTATGCATCACCCCACCTCTCCTTCCCCCTTAAGCAGGTATAAGAGTGTTTTCTAAATTTGAGACACTGTTCTCTTTCCTAACTCAGTTCAAGTGTAGCCATGTTTACAGGATCTTCATAAGTGATGTCTTATGATAAGTTTCTTTTTCTGTGTGACTTATTTCACTTAGAATCATCGTACCTGAATCCACCCATTTTGCTGCTACTGGTCTTATGACATTGATTTCATGGCTGAGGGATATTCCATCGTACGTAAGTACCACAATTTTTTGAACCATGTTTATATTTTCTGGGATACTTAAGGTGTATCCAAGTTGAGGTCCTTGTATGCAGTGCAGCCCTAAATTTTGGGGTGGCTCTGTCTTATTGATTTTCAGTTTTCCCAAGGTATATTCCCTAGACTGGTAGTGCCCTTGGCTCTGTAGCTCTGTTCTTTACTTGTTTTAGGGAACAGAATGCACTCCTCCAGAGAGGCAGTTGGCAATTTACATCCCGCCCATCAGCATAACAAGGCTCCCTGTTCTCCAGGGCCTGTCTTGCCTTTCTTGTTCTTACACATTTTGTGGATGTCCCATTGACCGATGGGAAGTGATACTTCTTTGTAGTGCAGATTTGCATTGCCCGCTTGCTTGCTTGGCCAAAAAGGGCGTATGCGTTTTCTCCTGAATATATTCAGGAGAAAACGCATACGCCCTTTTTGGCCAAGTGCATCATTGTCGAAGTTGTGCCCCTCTTCCTGTGCTTTAAAGGCGATTCCAACGTACCTCTTGAAATCTGTTTCCTGCTATTCTGCCTCGCTTTCAAGTCCGCCTCGTTGCCTTCCCTCAACAGATTTTTGGACGATAGTTGTCCTTTATTACTCGGCCAGTTTGTGAATTGCTGTGCCCCTGAGCTCCATTTTTCAACTCGCTTTTGGTGAGCTGACCACAAGTCCAAAATTTTGGTTCAGTACCTATACTGGTTCCCGGTGGGTGGCTGAGAATTTCGTTAATTCTTCTTCCTGCCAGGAAATTACAGTGATATGTGCCCGTCCAAATGCCTAACAGCTACTCTCTCATTGGTTCTCCCTCTTCCCTTTCATCCTCTGCCAAATTGGCAACCTGTGCGAACCAAGAGGTTAAAGGGGCTGTCTCTCCAAGTTGGGAGGTTGATAGTAAAGCAGATGGAAAGTCCAACCGGAGCACCAGGGGAGGGACTATGCGTTGAGATTTAGAAACCTTTCGTATTCACAGTGTGTCCGTTCTCTAGGTTTCCCGCACATGTTATAGCTGTAGTAATATTCCCTTCAACCTGGAGAGTTCGGACCCATGGAATGGGTGCCATGCATTATTGCTTTAAAGGGTCTGCATTTGCTCACCCAATCTCACCAATCGTCTCAGTCCCAAGTGTCCCTCCTTATGCCACATCCAGCTGTCGTTGTAGATAGGGTCATTCCAGCCTTCATCAGAGACCCTGAAGGAATTGTAAAGAATTTCCCAGTTTTTTTGTTTTGTTTTTGTAATTCCTTTTTATAGTGGGTTTGAGCTGATTCTCGCTGCCATGTTTATGCCAGTCTAGACAAACTTGATTCCCTTACGGAGACATATCAATACATAGGTTTTAAGATTCTTACTAGTCAGATATTTTCCTCTGCGGGAAATATGGGGTTTTGAGTCCCTTTCGCTGAGGACGGTGTAGGTCTTGTCTATTCCATAGTTGGTTTTTGGAACGGTACCTGTGCTTATATCAAACTCTGGTTTTATGCATCACCCCACCTCTCCTTCCCCCTTAAGCAGGTATAAGAGTGTTTTCTAAATGTGAGACACTGTCCTCTTTCCTAACTCAGTTCAAGTGTAGCCATGTTTACAGGATCTTCATAAGTGATATCTTATGATAAGTTTCTTTTTCTGTGTGACTTATTTCACTTAGAATCATCGTACCTGAATCCACCCATTTTGCTGCTACTGGTCTTATGACATTGATTTCATGGCTGAGGGATATTCCATCGTACGTAAGTACCACAATTTTTTGAACCATGTTTATATTTTCTGGGATACTTAAGGTGTATCCAAGTTGAGGTCCTTGTATGCAGTGCAGCCCTAAATTTTGGGGTGGCTCTGTCTTATTGATTTTCAGTTTTCCCAAGGTATATTCCCTAGACTGGTAGTGCCCTTGGCTCTGTAGCTCTGTTCTTTACTTGTTTTAGGGAACAGAATGCACTCCTCCAGAGAGGCAGTTGGCAATTTACATCCCGCCCATCAGCATAACAAGGCTCCCTGTTCTCCAGGGCCTGTCTTGCCTTTCTTGTTCTTACACATTTTGTGGATGTCCCTTTTGACCGGTGGGAAGTGATACTTCTTTGTAGTGCAGATTTGCATTGCCCGCTTGCTTGCTTGGCCAAAAAGGGCGTATGCGTTTTCTCCTGAATATATTCAGGAGAAAACGCATACGCCCTTTTTGGCCAAGTGCATCATTGTCGAAGTTGTGCCCCTCTTCCTGTGCTTTAAAGGCGATTCCAACGTACCTCTTGAAATCTGTTTCCTGCTATTCTGCCTCGCTTTCAAGTCCGCCTCGTTGCCTTCCCTCAACAGATTTTTGGACGATAGTTGTCCTTTATTACTCGGCCAGTTTGTGAATTGCTGTGCCCCTGAGCTCCATTTTTCAACTCGTTTTTGGTGAGCTGACCGCAAGTCCAAAATTTTGGTTCAGGACCTATACTGGTTCCCGGTGGGTGGCTGAGAATTTGGTTAATTCTTCTTCCTGCCGGGAAATTACAGTGATATGTGACCGTCCAAATGCCTAACAGCTACTCTCTCATTGGTTCTCCCTCTTCCCTTTCATCCACTGCCAAATTGGCAACCTGTGCGAACCAAGAGGTTAAAGGGGGCTGTCTCTCCAAGTTGGGAGGTTGATAGTAAAGCAGACGGAAAGTCAAACCGGAGCACCAGGGGTGGGACTATTCGTTGAGTTTTAGAAACCTTTCGTATTCACAGTGTTTCCGTTCTCTAGGTTTCCCGCACATGTTATAGCTGTAGTAACATTCCCTTCAACCTGGAGAGTTCGGACCCATGGAATGGGTGCCATGCATTATTGCTTTAAAGGGTCTGCATTTGCTCACCCAATCTCACCAATCGTCTCAGTCCCAAGTGTCCCTCCTTATGCCACATCCAGCTGTCGTTGTAGATAGGGTCATTCCAGCTTTCATCAGAGACCTTGAAGAAATTGTAAAGAATTTCCCAGTTTTTTTGTTTTGTTTTTGAAATTCCTTTTTATAGTGGGTTTGAGCTGATTCTCGCTGCCATGTTTATGCCAGTCTAGACACACTTGATTCCCTTACGGAGACATATCAATACATAGGTTTTAAGATTCTTACTAGTCAGATATTTTCCTCTGCGGGAAATATGGGGTTTTGAGTCCCTTTCGCTGAGGACGGTGTAGGTCTTGTCTATTCCATAGTTGGTTTTTGGAACGGTACCTGTGCTTATATCAAACTCTGGTTTTATGCATCACCCCACCTCTCCTTCCCCCTTAAGCAGGTATAAGAGTGTTTTCTAAATGTGAGACACTGTTCTCTTTCCTAACTCAGTTCAAGTGTAGCCATGTTTACAGGATCTTCATAAGTGATATCTTATGATAAGTTTCTTTTTCTGTGTGACTTATTTCACTTAGAATCATCGTACCTGAATCCACCCATTTTGCTGCTACTGGTCTTATGACATTGATTTCATGGCTGAGGGATATTCCATCATACGTAAGTACCACAATTTTTTGAACCATGTTTATATTTTCTGGGATACTTAAGGTGTATCCAAGTTGAGGTCCTTGTATGCAGTGCAGCCCTAAATTTTGGGGTGGCTCTGTCTTATTGATTTTCAGTTTTCCCAAGGTATATTCCCTAGACTGGTAGTGCCCTTGGCTCTGTAGCTCTGTTCTTTACTTGTTTTAGGGAACAGAATGCACTCCTCCAGAGAGGCAGTTGGCAATTTACATCCCGCCCATCAGCATAACAAGGCTCCCTGTTCTCCAGGGCCTGTCTTGCCTTTCTTGTTCTTACACATTTTGTGGATGTCCCTTTTGACCGGTGGGAAGTGATACTTCTTTGTAGTGCAGATTTGCATTGCCCGCTTGCTTGCTTGGCCAAAAAGGGCGTATGTGTTTTCTCCTGAATATATTCAGGAGAAAACGCATACGCCCTTTTTGACCAAGTGCATCATTGTCGAAGTTGTGCCCCTCTTCCTGTGCTTTAAAGGCGATTCCATCGTACCTCTTGAAATCTGTTTCCTGCTATTCTGCCTCGCTTTCAAGTCCGCCTCGTTGCCTTCCCTCAACAGATTTTTGGACGATAGTTGTCCTTTATTACTCGGCCAGTTTGTGAATTGCTGTGCCCCTGAGCTCCATTTTTCAACTCGTTTTTGGTGAGCTGACCGCAAGTCCAAAATTTTGGTTCAGGACCTATACTGGTTCCCGGTGGGTGGCTGAGAATTTGGTTAATTCTTCTTCCTGCCGGGAAATTACAGTGATATGTGCCCATCCAAATGCCTAACAGCTACTCTCTCATTGGTTCTCCCTCTTCCCTTTCATCCACTGCCAAATTGGCAACCTGTGCGAACCAAGAGGTTAAATGGGCTGTCTCTCCAAGTTGGGAGGTTGATAGTAAAGCAGATGGAAAGTCAAACCGGAGCACCAGGGGAGGGACTATGCGTTGAGTTTTAGAAACCTTTCGTATTCACAGTGTGTCCGTTCTCTAGGTTTCCCGCACATGTTATAGCTGTAGTAATATTCCCTGCAACCTGGAGAGTTCGGACCCATGGAATGGGTGCCATGCATTATTGCTTTAAAGGGTCTGCATTTGCTCACACAATCTCACCAATCGTCTCAGTCCCAAGTGTCCCTCCTTATGCCACATCCAGCTGTCGTTGTAGATAGGGTCATTCCAGCCTTCATCAGAGACCCTGAAGGAATTGTAAAGAATTTACCAGTTTTTTTGTTTTGTTTTTGAAATTCCTTTTTATAGTGGGTTTGAGCTGATTCTCGCTGCCATGTTTATGCCAGTCTAGACACACTTGATTCCCTTACGGAGACATATCAATACATAGGTTTTAAGATTCTTACTAGTCAGATATTTTCCTCTGCGGGAAATATGGGGTTTTGAGTCCCTTTCGCTGAGGACGGTGTAGGTCTTGTCTATTCCATAGTTGGTTTTTGGAACGGTACCTGTGCTTATATCAAACTCTGGTTTTATGCATCACCCCACCTCTCCTTCCCCCTTAAGCAGGTATAAGAGTGTTTTCTAAATGTGAGACACTGTCCTCTTTCCTAACTCAGTTCAAGTGTAGCCATGTTTACAGGATCTTCATAAGTGATATCTTATGATAAGTTTCTTTTTCTGTGTGACTTATTTCACTTAGAATCATCATACCTGAATCCACCCATTTTGCTGCTACTGGTCTTATGACATTGATTTCATGGCTGAGGGATATTCCATCGTACGTAAGTACCACAATTTTTTGAACCATGTTTATATTTTCTGGGATACTTAAGGTGTATCCAAGTTGAGGTCCTTGTATGCAGTGCAGCCCTAAATTTTGGGGTGGCTCTGTCTTATTGATTTTCAGTTTTCCCAAGGTATATTCCCTAGACTGGTAGTGCCCTTGGCTCTGTAGCTCTGTTCTTTACTTGTTTTAGGGAACAGAATGCACTCCTCCAGAGAGGCAGTTGGCAATTTACATCCCGCCCATCAGCATAACAAGGCTCCCTGTTCTCCAGGGCCTGTCTTGCCTTTCTTGTTCTTACACATTTTGTGGATGTCCCTTTTGACGGGTGGGAAGTGATACTTCTTTGTAGTGCAGATTTGCATTGCCCGCTTGCTTGCTTGGCCAAAAAGGGCGTATGCGTTTTCTCCTGAATATATTCAGGAGAAAACGCATACGCCCTTTTTGGCCAAGTGCATCATTGTCGAAGTTGTGCCCCACTTCCTGTGCTTTAAAGGCGATTCCAACGTACCTCTTGAAATCTGTTTCCTGCTATTCTGCCTCGCTTTCAAGTCCGCCTCGTTGCCTTCCCTCAACAGATTTTTGGACGATAGTTGTCCTTTATTACTCGGCCAGTTTGTGAATTGCTGTGCCCCTGAGCTCCATTTTTCAACTCGCTTTTGGGGAGCTGACCACAAGTCCAAAATTTTGGTTCAGGACCTATACTGGTTCCCGGTGGGTGGCTGAGAATTTGGTTAATTCTTCTTCCTGCCAGGAAATTACAGTGATATGTGCCCGTCCAAATGCCTAACAGCTACTCTCTCATTGGTTCTCCCTCTTCCCTTTCATCCTCTGCCAAATTGGCAACCTGTGCGAACCAAGAGGTTAAAGGGGCTGTCTCTCCAAGTTGGGAGGTTGATAGTAAAGCAGATGGAAAGTCAAACCGGAGCACCAGGGGAGGGACTATGCGTTGAGATTTAGAAACCTTTCGTATTCACAGTGTGTCCGTTCTCTAGGTTTACCGCACATGTTATAGCTGTAGTAATATTCCCTTCAACCTGGAGAGTTCGGACCCATGGAATGGGTGCCATGCATTATTGCTTTAAAGGGTCTGCATTTGCTCACCCAATCTCACCTATCGTCTCAGTCCCAAGTGTCCCTCCTTATGCCACATCCAGCTGTCGTTGTAGATAGGGTCATTCCAGCCTTCATCAGAGACCCTGAAGGAATTGTAAAGAATTTCCCAGTTTTTTTGTTTTGTTTTTGAAATTCCTTTTTATAGTGGGTTTGAGCTGATTCTCGCTGCCATGTTTATGCCAGTCTAGACACACTTGATTCCCTTACGGAGACATATCAATACATAGGTTTTAAGATTCTTACTAGTCAGATATTTTCCTCTGCGGGAAATATGGGGTTTTGAGTCCCTTTCGCTGAGGACGGTGTAGGTCTTGTCTATTCCATAGTTGGTTTTTGGAACGGTACCTGTGCTTATATCAAACTCTGGTTTTATGCATCACCCCACCTCTCCTTCCCCCTTAAGCAGGTATAAGAGTGTTTTCTAAATGTGAGACACTGTCCTCTTTCCTAACTCAGTTCAAGTGTAGCCATGTTTACAGGATCTTCATAAGTGATATCTTATGATAAGTTTCTTTTTCTGTGTGACTTATTTCACTTAGAATCATCGTACCTGAATCCACCCATTTTGCTGCTACTGGTCTTATGACATTGATTTCATGGCTGAGGGATATTCCATCGTACGTAAGTACCACAATTTTTTGAACCATGTTTATATTTTCTGGGATACTTAAGGTGTATCCAAGTTGAGGTCCTTGTATGCAGTGCAGCCCTAAATTTTGGGGTGGCTCTGTCTTATTGATTTTCAGTTTTCCCAAGGTATATTCCCTAGACTGGTAGTGCCCTTGGCTCTGTAGCTCTGTTCTTTACTTGTTTTAGGGAACAGAATGCACTCCTCCAGAGAGGCAGTTGGCAATTTACATCCCGCCCATCAGCATAACAAGGCTCCCTGTTCTCCAGGGCCTGTCTTGCCTTTCTTGTTCTTACACATTTTGTGGATGTCCCTTTTGACCGGTGGGAAGTGATACTTCTTTGTAGTGCAGATTTGCATTGCCCGCTTGCTTGCTTGGCCAAAAAGGGCGTATGCGTTTTCTCCTGAATATATTCAGGAGAAAACGCATACGCCCTTTTTGGCCAAGTGCATCATTGTCGAAGTTGTGCCCCTCTTCCTGTGCTTTAAAGGCGATTCCAACGTACCTCTTGAAATCTGTTTCCTGCTATTCTGCCTCGCTTTCAAGTCCGCCTCGTTGCCTTCCCTCAACAGATTTTTGGACGATAGTTGTCCTTTATTACTCGGCCAGGTTGTGAATTGCTGTGCCCCTGAGCTCCATTTTTCAACTCGTTTTTGGTGAGCTGACCGCAAGTCCAAAATTTTGGTTCAGGACCTATACTGGTTCCCGGTGGGTGGCTGAGAATTTGGTTAATTCTTCTTCCTGCCGGGAAATTACAGTGATATGTGCACCTCCAAATGCCTAACAGCTACTCTCTCATTGGTTCTCCCTCTTCCCTTTCATCCACTGCCAAATTGGCAACCTGTGCGAACCAAGAGGTTAAAGGGGCTGTCTCTCCAAGTTGGGAGGTTGATAGTAAAGCAGACGGAAAGTCAAACCGGAGCACCAGGGGTGGGACTATTCGTTGAGTTTTAGAAACCTTTCGTATTCACAGTGTTTCCGTTCTCTAGGTTTCCCGCACATGTTATAGCTGTAGTAACATTCCCTTCAACCTGGAGAGTTCGGACCCATGGAATGGGTGCCATGCATTATTGCTTTAAAGGGTCTGCATTTGCTCACCCAATCTCACCAATCGTCTCAGTCCCAAGTGTCCCTCCTTATGCCACATCCAGCTGTCGTTGTAGATAGGGTCATTCCAGCTTTCATCAGAGACCTTGAAGGAATTGTAAAGAATTTCCCAGTTTTTTTGTTTTGTTTTTGAAATTCCTTTTTATAGTGGGTTTGAGCTGATTCTCGCTGCCATGTTTATGCCAGTCTAGACACACTTGATTCCCTTACGGAGACATATCAATACATAGGTTTTAAGATTCTTACTAGTCAGATATTTTCCTCTGCGGGAAATATGGGGTTTTGAGTCCCTTTCGCTGAGGACGGTGTAGGTCTTGTCTATTCCATAGTTGGTTTTTGGAACGGTACCTGTGCTTATATCAAACTCTGGTTTTATGCATCACCCCACCTCTCCTTCCCCCTTAAGCAGGTATAAGAGTGTTTTCTAAATGTGAGACACTGTTCTCTTTCCTAACTCAGTTCAAGTGTAGCCATGTTTACAGGATCTTCATAAGTGATATCTTATGATAAGTTTCTTTTTCTGTGTGACTTATTTCACTTAGAATCATCGTACCTGAATCCACCCATTTTGCTGCTACTGGTCTTATGACATTGATTTCATGGCTGAGGGATATTCCATCGTACGTAAGTACCACAATTTTTTGAACCATGTTTATATTTTCTGGGATACTTAAGGTGTATCCAAGTTGAGGTCCTTGTATGCAGTGCAGCCCTAAATTTTGGGGTGGCTCTGTCTTATTGATTTTCAGTTTTCCCAAGGTATATTCCCTAGACTGGTAGTGCCCTTGGCTCTGTAGCTCTGTTCTTTACTTGTTTTAGGGAACAGAATGCACTCCTCCAGAGAGGCAGTTGGCAATTTACATCCCGCCCATCAGCATAACAAGGCTCCCTGTTCTCCAGGGCCTGTCTTGCCTTTCTTGTTCTTACACATTTTGTGGATGTCCCTTTTGACCGGTGGGAAGTGATACTTCTTTGTAGTGCAGATTTGCATTGCCCGCTTGCTTGCTTGGCCAAAAAGGGCGTATGTGTTTTCTCCTGAATATATTCAGGAGAAAACGCATACGCCCTTTTTGGCCAAGTGCATCATTGTCGAAGTTGTGCCCCTCTTCCTGTGCTTTAAAGGCGATTCCATCGTACCTCTTGAAATCTGTTTCCTGCTATTCTGCCTCGCTTTCAAGTCCGCCTCGTTGCCTTCCCTCAACAGATTTTTGGACGACAGTTGTCCTTTATTACTCGGCCAGTTTGTGAATTGCTGTGCCCCTGAGCTCCATTTTTCAACTCGTTTTTGGTGAGCTGACCGCAAGTCCAAAATTTTGGTTCAGGACCTATACTGGTTCCCGGTGGGTGGCTGAGAATTTGGTTAATTCTTCTTCCTGCCGGGAAATTACAGTGATATGTGCCCGTCCAAATGCCTAACAGCTACTCTCTCATTGGTTCTCCCTCTTCCCTTTCATCCACTGCCAAATTGGCAACCTGTGCGAACCAAGAGGTTAAATGGGCTGTCTCTCCAAGTTGGGAGGTTGATAGTAAAGAAGATGGAAAGTCAAACCGGAGCACCAGGGGAGGGACTATGCATTGAGTTTTAGAAACCTTTCGTATTCACAGTGTGTCCGTTCTCTAGGTTTCCCGCACATGTTATAGCTGTAGTAATATTCCCTTCAACCTGGAGAGTTCGGACCCATGGAATGGGTGCCATGCATTATTGCTTTAAAGGGTCTGCATTTGCTCACCCAATCTCACCAATCGTCTCAGTCCCAAGTGTCCCTCCTTATGCCACATCCAGCTGTCGTTGTAGATAGGGTCATTCCAGCCTTCATCAGAGACCCTGAAGGAATTGTAAAGAATTTCCCAGTTTTTTTGTTTTGTTTTTGAAATTCCTTTTTATAGTGGGTTTGAGCTGATTCTCGCTGCCATGTTTATGCCAGTCTAGACACACTTGATTCCCTTACGGAGACATATCAATACATAGGTTTTAAGATTCTTACTAGTCAGATATTTTCCTCTGCGGGAAATATGGGGTTTTGAGTCCCTTTCGCTGAGGACGGTGTAGGTCTTGTCTATTCCATAGTTGGTTTTTGGAACGGTACCTGTGCTTATATCAAACTCTGGTTTTATGCATCACCCCACCTCTCCTTCCCCCTTAAGCAGGTATAAGAGTGTTTTCTAAATGTGAGACACTGTTCTCTTTCCTAACTCAGTTCAAGTGTAGCCATGTTTACAGGATCTTCATAAGTGATATCTTATGATAAGTTTCTTTTTCTGTGTGACTTATTTCACTTAGAATCATCGTACCTGAATCCACCCATTTTGCTGCTACTGGTCTTATGACATTGATTTCATGGCTGAGGGATATTCCATCGTACGTAAGTACCACAGTTTTTTGAACCATGTTTATATTTTCTGGGATACTTAAGGTGTATCCAAGTTGAGGTCCTTGTATGCAGTGCAGCCCTAAATTTTGGGGTGGCTCTGTCTTATTGATTTTCAGTTTTCCCAAGGTATATTCCCTAGACTGGTAGTGCCCTTGGCTCTGTAGCTCTGTTCTTTACTTGTTTTAGGGAACAGAATGCACTCCTCCAGAGAGGCAGTTGGCAATTTACATCCCGCCCATCAGCATAACAAGGCTCCCTGTTCTCCAGGGCCTGTCTTGCCTTTCTTGTTCTTACACATTTTGTGGATGTCCCTTTTGACCGGTGGGAAGTGATACTTCTTTGTAGTGCAGATTTGCATTGCCCGCTTGCTTGCTTGGCCAAAAAGGGCGTATGCGTTTTCTCCTGAATATATTCAGGAGAAAACGCATATGCCCTTTTTGGCCAAGTGCATCATTGTCGAAGTTGTGCCCCTCTTCCTGTGCTTTAAAGGCGATTCCAACGTACCTCTTGAAATCTGTTTCCTGCTATTCTGCCTCGCTTTCAAGTCCGCCTCGTTGCCTTCCCTCAACAGATTTTTGGACGATAGTTGTCCTTTATTACTCGGCCAGTTTGTGAATTGCTGTGCCCCTGAGCTCCATTTTTCAACTCGTTTTTGGTGAGCTGACCGCAAGTCCAAAATTTTGGTTCAGGACCTATACTGGTTCCCGGTGGGTGGCTGAGAATTTGGTTAATTCTTCTTCCTGCCGGGAAATTACAGTGATATGTGACCGTCCAAATGCCTAACAGGTACTCTCTCATTGGTTCTCCCTCTTCCCTTTCATCCTCTGCCAAATTGGCAACCTGTGCGAACCAAGAGGTTAAAGGGGCTGTCTCTCCAAGTCGGGAGGTTGATAGTAAAGCAGACGGAAAGTCAAACCGGAGCACCAGGGGTGGGACTATTCGTTGAGTTTTAGAAACCTTTCGTATTCACAGTGTTTCCGTTCTCTAGGTTTCCCGCACATGTTATAGCTGTAGTAACATCCCCTTCCACCTGGAGAGTTCGGACCCATGGAATGGGTGCCATGCATTATTGCTTTAAAGGGTCTGCATTTGCTCACCCAATCTCACCAATCGTCTCAGTCCCAAGTGTCCCTCCTTATGCCACATCCAGCTGTCGTTGTAGATAGGGTCATTCCAGCTTTCATCAGAGACCCTGAAGGAATTGTAAAGAATTTCCCAGTTTTTTTGTTTTGTTTTTGAATTTCCTTTTTATAGTGGGTTTGAGCTGATTCTCGCTGCCATGTTTATGCCAGTCTAGACACACTTGATTCCCTTATGGAGACATATCAATACATAGGTTTTAAGATTCTTACTAGTCAGATACTTTCCTCTGCGGGAAATATGGGGTTTTGAGTCCCTTTCGCTGAGGACGGTGTAGGTCTTGTCTATTCCATAGTTGGTTTTTGGAACGGTACCTGTGCTTATATCAAACTCTGGTTTTATGCATCACCCCACCTCTCCTTCCCCCTTAAGCAGGTATAAGAGTGTTTTCTAAATGTGAGACACTGTTCTCTTTCCTAACTCAGTTCAAGTGTAGTCATGTTTACAGGATCTTCATAAGTGATATCTTATGATAAGTTTCTTTTTCTGTGTGACTTATTTCACTTAGAATCATCGTACCTGAATCCACCCATTTTGCTGCTACTGGTCTTATGACATTGATTTCATGGCTGAGGGATATTCCATCGTACGTAAGTACCACAATTTTTTGAACCATGTTTATATTTTCTGGGATACTTAAGGTGTATCCAAGTTGAGGTCCTTGTATGCAGTGCAGCCCTAAATTTTGGGGTGGCTCTGTCTTATTGATTTTCAGTTTTCCCAAGGTATATTCCCTAGGCTGGTAGTGCCCTCGGCTCTGTAGCTCTGTTCTTTACTTGTTTTAGGGAACAGAATGCACTCCTCCAGAGAGGCAGTTGGCAATTTACATCCCGCCCATCAGCATAACAAGGCTCCCTGTTCTCCAGGGCCTGTCTTGCCTTTCTTGTTCTTACACATTTTGTGGATGTCCCTTTTGACCGGTGGGAAGTGATACTTCTTTGTAGTGCAGATTTGCATTGCCCGCTTGCTTGCTTGGCCAAAAAGGGCGTATGCGTTTTCTCCTGAATATATTCAGGAGAAAACGCATACGCCCTTTTTGGCCAAGTGCATCATTGTCGAAGTTGTGCCCCTCTTCCTGTGCTTTAAAGGCGATTCCAACGTACCTCTTGAAATCTGTTTCCTGCTATTCTGCCTCGCTTTCAAGTCCGCCTCGTTGCCTTCCCTCAACAGATTTTTGGACGATAGTTGTCCTTTATTACTCGGCCAGGTTGTGAATTGCTGTGCCCCTGAGCTCCATTTTTCAACTCGTTTTTGGTGAGCTGACCGCAAGTCCAAAATTTTGGTTCAGGACCTATACTGGTTCCCGGTGGGTGGCTGAGAATTTGGTTAATTCTTCTTCCTGCCGGGAAATTACAGTGATATGTGCACCTCCAAATGCCTAACAGCTACTCTCTCATTGGTTCTCCCTCTTCCCTTTCATCCTCTGCCAAATTGGCAACCTGTGCGAACCAAGAGGTTAAAGGGGCTGTCTCACCAAGTTGGGAGGTTGATAGTAAAGCAGACGGAAAGTCAAACCGGAGCACCAGGAGAGGGACTATTCGTTGAGTTTTAGAAACCTTTCGTATTCACAGTGTGTCTGTTCTCTAGGTTTCCCGCACATGTTATAGCTGTAGTAACATTCCCTTCAACCTGGAGAGTTCGGACCCATGGAATGGGTGCCATGCATTATTGCTTTAAAGGGTCTGCATTTGCTCACCCAATCTCACCAATCGTCTCAGTCCCAAGTGTCCCTCCTTATGCCACATCCAGCTGTCGTTGTAGATAGGGTCATTCCAGCCTTCATCAGAGACCCTGAAGGAATTGTAAAGAATTTCCCAGTTTTTTTGTTTTGTTTTTGAAATTCCTTTTTATAGTGGGTTTGAGCTGATTCTCGCTGCCATGTTTATGCCAGTCTAGACACACTTGATTCCCTTACGGAGACATATCAATACATAGGTTTTAAGATTCTTACTAGTCAGATATTTTCCTCTGCGGGAAATATGGGGTTTTGAGTCCCTTTCGCTGAGGACGGTGTAGGTCTTGTCTATTCCATAGTTGGTTTTTGGAACGGTACCTGTGCTTATATCAAACTCTGGTTTTATGCATCACCCCACCTCTCCTTCCCCCTTAAGCAGGTATAAGAGTGTTTTCTAAATGTGAGACACTGTTCTCTTTCCTAACTCAGTTCAAGTGTAGCCATGTTTACAGGATCTTCATAAGTGATATCTTATGATAAGTTTCTTTTTCTGTGTGACTTATTTCACTTAGAATCATCGTACCTGAATCCACCCATTTTGCTGCTACTGGTCTTATGACATTGATTTCATGGCTGAGGGATATTCCATCGTACGTAAGTACCACAATTTTTTGAACCATGTTTATATTTTCTGGGATACTTAAGGTGTATCCAAGTTGAGGCCCTTGTATGCTGTGCAGCCCTAAATTTTGGGGTGGCTCTGTCTTATTGATTTTCAGTTTTCCCAAGGTATATTCCCTAGACTGGTAGTGCCCTTGGCTCTGTAGCTCTGTTCTTTACTTGTTTTAGGGAACAGAATGCACTCCTCCAGAGAGGCAGTTGGCAATTTACATCCCTCCCATCAGCATAACAAGGCTCCCTGTTCTCCAGGGCCTGTCTTGCCTTTCTTGTTCTTACACATTTTGTGGATGTCCCTTTTGACCGGTGGGAAGTGATACTTCTTTGTAGTGCAGATTTGCATTGCCCGCTTGCTTGCTTGGCCAAAAAGGGCATATGCGTTTTCTCCTGAATATATTCAGGAGAAAACGCATACGCCCTTTTTGGCCAAGTGCATCATTGTCGAAGTTGTGCCCCTCTTCCTGTGCTTTAAAGGCAATTCCAACGTACCTCTTGAAATCTGTTTCCTGCTATTCTGCCTCGCTTTCAAGTCCGCCTCGTTGCCTTCCCTCAACAGATTTTTGGACGATAGTTGTCCTTTATTACTTGGCCAGTTTGTGAATTGCTGTGCCCCTGAGCTCCATTTTTCAACTCGTTTTTGGTGAGCTGACCGCAAGTCCAAAATTTCGGTTCAGGACCTATACTGGTTCCCGGTGGGTGGCTGAGAATTTGGTTAATTCTTCTTCCTGCCGGGAAATTACAGTGATATGTGACCGTCCAAATGCCTAACAGCTACTCTCTCATTGGTTCTCCCTCTTCCCTTTCATCCACTGCCAAATTGGCAACCTTTGCGAACCAAGAGGTTAAAGGGGCTGTCTCTCCAAGTCGGGAGGTTGATAGTAAAGCAGACGGAAAGTCAAACCGGAGCACCAGGAGAGGGACTATTCGTTGAGTTTTAGAAACCTTTCGTATTCACAGTGTGTCCGTTCTCTAGGTTTCCCGCACATGTTATAGCTGTAGTAATATTCCCTTCAACCTGGAGAGTTCGGACCCATGGAATGGGTGCCATGCATTATTGCTTTAAAGGGTCTGCATTTGCTCACCCAATCTCACCAATCGTCTCAGTCCCAAGTGTCCCTCCTTATGCCACATCCAGCTGTCGTTGTAGATAGGGTCATTCCAGCTTTCATCAGAGACCCTGAAGGAATTGTAAAGAATTTCCCAGTTTTTTTGTTTTGTTTTTGAAATTCCTTTTTATAGTGGGTTTGAGCTGATTCTCGCTGCCATGTTTATGCCAGTCTAGACACACTTGATTCCCTTATGGAGACATATCAATACATAGGTTTTAAGATTCTTACTAGTCAGATACTTTCCTCTGCGGGAAATATGGGGTTTTGAGTCCCTTTCGCTGAGGACGGTGTAGGTCTTGTCTATTCCATAGTTGGTTTTTGGAACGGTACCTGTGCTTATATCAAACTCTGGTTTTATGCATCACCCCACCTCTCCTTCCCCCTTAAGCAGGTATAAGAGTGTTTTCTAAATGTGAGACACTGTTCTCTTTCCTAACTCAGTTCAAGTGTAGTCATGTTTACAGGATCTTCATAAGTGATATCTTATGATAAGTTTCTTTTTCTGTGTGACTTATTTCACTTAGAATCATCGTACCTGAATCCACCCATTTTGCTGCTACTGGTCTTATGACATTGATTTCATGGCTGAGGGATATTCCATCGTACGTAAGTACCACAATTTTTTGAACCATGTTTATATTTTCTGGGATACTTAAGGTGTATCCAAGTTGAGGTCCTTGTATGCAGTGCAGCCCTAAATTTTGGGGTGGCTCTGTCTTATTGATTTTCAGTTTTCCCAAGGTATATTCCCTAGGCTGGTAGTGCCCTCGGCTCTGTAGCTCTGTTCTTTACTTGTTTTAGGGAACAGAATGCACTCCTCCAGAGAGGCAGTTGGCAATTTACATCCCGCCCATCAGCATAACAAGGCTCCCTGTTCTCCAGGGCCTGTCTTGCCTTTCTTGTTCTTACACATTTTGTGGATGTCCCTTTTGACCGGTGGGAAGTGATACTTCTTTGTAGTGCAGATTTGCATTGCCCGCTTGCTTGCTTGGCCAAAAAGGGCGTATGCGTTTTCTCCTGAATATATTCAGGAGAAAACGCATACGCCCTTTTTGGCCAAGTGCATCATTGTCGAAGTTGTGCCCCTCTTCCTGTGCTTTAAAGGCGATTCCAACGTACCTCTTGAAATCTGTTTCCTGCTATTCTGCCTCGCTTTCAAGTCCGCCTCGTTGCCTTCCCTCAACAGATTTTTGGACGATAGTTGTCCTTTATTACTCGGCCAGGTTGTGAATTGCTGTGCCCCTGAGCTCCATTTTTCAACTCGTTTTTGGTGAGCTGACCGCAAGTCCAAAATTTTGGTTCAGGACCTATACTGGTTCCCGGTGGGTGGCTGAGAATTTGGTTAATTCTTCTTCCTGCCGGGAAATTACAGTGATATGTGCACCTCCAAATGCCTAACAGCTACTCTCTCATTGGTTCTCCCTCTTCCCTTTCATCCTCTGCCAAATTGGCAACCTGTGCGAACCAAGAGGTTAAAGGGGCTGTCTCACCAAGTTGGGAGGTTGATAGTAAAGCAGACGGAAAGTCAAACCGGAGCACCAGGAGAGGGACTATTCGTTGAGTTTTAGAAACCTTTCGTATTCACAGTGTGTCTGTTCTCTAGGTTTCCCGCACATGTTATAGCTGTAGTAACATTCCCTTCAACCTGGAGAGTTCGGACCCATGGAATGGGTGCCATGCATTATTGCTTTAAAGGGTCTGCATTTGCTCACCCAATCTCACCAATCGTCTCAGTCCCAAGTGTCCCTCCTTATGCCACATCCAGCTGTCGTTGTAGATAGGGTCATTCCAGCCTTCATCAGAGACCCTGAAGGAATTGTAAAGAATTTCCCAGTTTTTTTGTTTTGTTTTTGAAATTCCTTTTTATAGTGGGTTTGAGCTGATTCTCGCTGCCATGTTTATGCCAGTCTAGACACACTTGATTCCCTTACGGAGACATATCAATACATAGGTTTTAAGATTCTTACTAGTCAGATATTTTCCTCTGCGGGAAATATGGGGTTTTGAGTCCCTTTCGCTGAGGACGGTGTAGGTCTTGTCTATTCCATAGTTGGTTTTTGGAACGGTACCTGTGCTTATATCAAACTCTGGTTTTATGCATCACCCCACCTCTCCTTCCCCCTTAAGCAGGTATAAGAGTGTTTTCTAAATGTGAGACACTGTCCTCTTTCCTAACTCAGTTCAAGTGTAGCCATGTTTACAGGATCTTCATAAGTGATATCTTATGATAAGTTTCTTTTTCTGTGTGACTTATTTCACTTAGAATCATCGTACCTGAATCCACCCATTTTGCTGCTACTGGTCTTATGACATTGATTTCATGGCTGAGGGATATTCCATCGTACGTAAGTACCACAATTTTTTGAACCATGTTTATATTTTCTGGGATACTTAAGGTGTATCCAAGTTGAGGCCCTTGTATGCAGTGCAGCCCTAAATTTTGGGGTGGCTCTGTCTTATTGATTTTCAGTTTTCCCAAGGTATATTCCCTAGACTGGTAGTGCCCTTGGCTCTGTAGCTCTGTTCTTTACTTGTTTTAGGGAACAGAATGCACCCCTCCAGAGAGGCAGTTGGCAATTTACATCCCGCCCATCAGCATAACAAGGCTCCCTGTTCTCCAGGGCCTGTCTTGCCTTTCTTGTTCTTACACATTTTGTGGATGTCCCTTTTGACCGGTGGGAAGTGATACTTCTTTGTAGTGCAGATTTGCATTGCCCGCTTGCTTGCTTGGCCAAAAAGGGCGTATGCGTTTTCTCCTGAATATATTCAGGAGAAAACGCATACGCCCTTTTTGGCCAAGTGCATCATTGTCGAAGTTGTGCCCCTCTTCCTGTGCTTTAAAGGCGATTCCAACGTACCTCTTGAAATCTGTTTCCTGCTATTCTGCCTCGCTTTCAAGTCCGCCTCGTTGCCTTCCCTCAACAGATTTTTGGACGATAGTTGTCCTTTATTACTCGGCCAGGTTGTGAATTGCTGTGCCCCTGAGCTCCATTCTTCAACTCGTTTTCGGTGAGCTGACCGCAAGTCCAAAATTTTGGTTCAGGACCTATACTGGTTCCCGGTGGGTGGCTGAGAATTTGGTTAATTCTTCTTCCTGCCGGGAAATTACAGTGATATGTGCACCACCAAATGCCTAACAGCTACTCTCTCATTGGTTCTCCCTCTTCCCTTTCATCCTCTGCCAAATTGGCAACCTGTGCGAACCAAGAGGTTAAAGGGGCTGTCTCTCCAAGTTGGGAGGTTGATAGTAAAGCAGACGGAAAGTCAAACCGGAGCACCAGGGGAGGGACTATGCGTTGAGTTTTAGAAACCTTTCGTATTCACAGTGTGTCCGTTCTCTAGGTTTCCCGCACTTGTTATAGCTGTAGTAATATTCCCTTCAACCTGGAGAGTTCGGACCCATGGAATGGGTGCCATGCATTATTGCTTTAAAGGGTCTGCATTTGCTCACCCAATCTCACCAATCGTCTCAGTCCCAAGTGTCCCTCCGTATGCCACATCCAGCTGTCATTGTAGATAGGGTCATTCCAGCCTTCATCAGAGACCCTGAAGGAATTGTAAAGAATTTCCCAGTTTTTTTTGTTTTGTTTTTGAAATTCCTTTTTATAGTGGGTTTGAGCTGATTCTCGCTGCCATGTTTATGCCAGTCTAGACACACTTGATTCCCTTACGGAGACATATCAATACATAGGTTTTAAGATTCTTACTAGTCAGATATTTTCCTCTGCGGGAAATATGGGGTTTTGAGTCCCTTTCGCTGAGGACGGTGTAGGTCTTGTCTATTCCATAGTTGGTTTTTGGAACGGTACCTGTGCTTATATCAAACTCTGGTTTTATGCATCACCCCACCTCTCCTTCCCCCTTAAGCAGGTATAAGAGTGTTTTCTAAATGTGAGACACTGTCCTCTTTCCTAACTCAGTTCAAGTGTAGCCATGTTTACAGGATCTTCATAAGTGATATCTTATGATAAGTTTCTTTTTCTGTGTGACTTATTTCACTTAGAATCATCGTACCTGAATCCACCCATTTTGCTGCTACTGGTCTTATGACATTGATTTCATGGCTGAGGGATATTCCATCGTACGTAAGTACCACAATTTTTTGAACCATGTTTATATTTTCTGGGATACTTAAGGTGTATCCAAGTTGAGGTCCTTGTATGCAGTGCAGCCCTAAATTTTGGGGTGGCTCTGTCTTATTGATTTTCAGTTTTCCCAAGGTATATTCCCTAGGCTGGTAGTGCCCTCGGCTCTGTAGCTCTGTTCTTTACTTGTTTTAGGGAACAGAATGCACTCCTCCAGAGAGGCAGTTGGCAATTTACATCCCGCCCATCAGCATAACAAGGCTCCCTGTTCTCCAGGGCCTGTCTTGCCTTTCTTGTTCTTACACATTTTGTGGATGTCCCTTTTGACCGGTGGGAAGTGATACTTCTTTGTAGTGCAGATTTGCATTGCCCGCTTGCTTGCTTGGCCAAAAAGGGCGTATGCGTTTTCTCCTGAATATATTCAGGAGAAAACGCATACGCCCTTTTTGGCCAAGTGCATCATTGTCGAAGTTGTGCCCCTCTTCCTGTGCTTTAAAGGCGATTCCAACGTACCTCTTGAAATCTGTTTCCTGCTATTCTGCCTCGCTTTCAAGTCCGCCTCGTTGCCTTCCCTCAACAGATTTTTGGACGATAGTTGTCCTTTATTACTCGGCCAGTTTGTGAATTGCTGTGCCCCTGAGCTCCATTTTTCAACTCGCTTTTGGTGAGCTGACCACAAGTCCAAAATTTTGGTTCAGGACCTATACTGGTTCCCGGTGGGTGGCTGAGAATTTGCTTAATTCTTCTTCCTGCCAGGAAATTACAGTGATATGTGCCCGTCCAAATGCCTAACAGCTACTCTCTCATTGGTTCTCCCTCTTCCCTTTCATCCTCTGCCAAATTGGCAACCTGTGCGAACCAAGAGGTTAAAGGGGCTGTCTCTCCAAGTTGGGAGGTTGATAGTAAAGCAGATGGAAAGTCAAACCGGAGCACCAGGGGAGGGACTATGCGTTGAGATTTAGAAACCTTTCGTATTCACAGTGTGTCCCTTCTCTAGGTTTCCCGCACATGTTATAGCTGTAGTAATATTCCCTTCAACCTGGAGAGTTCGGACCCATGGAATGGGTGCCATGCATTATTGCTTTAAAGGGTCTGCATTTGCTCACCCAATCTCACCAATCGTCTCAGTCCCAAGTGTCCCTCCTTATGCCACATCCAGCTGTCGTTGTAGATAGGGTCATTCCAGCCTTCATCAGAGACCCTGAAGGAATTGTAAAGAATTTCCCAGTTTTTTTGTTTTGTTTTTGAAATTCCTTTTTATAGTGGGTTTGAGCTGATTCTCGCTGCCATGTTTATGCCAGTCTAGACACACTTGATTCCCTTACGGAGACATATCAATACATAGGTTTTAAGATTCTTACTAGTCAGATATTTTCCTCTGCGGGAAATATGGGGTTTTGAGTCCCTTTCGCTGAGGACGGTGTAGGTCTTGTCTATTCCATAGTTGGTTTTTGGAACGGTACCTGTGCTTATATCAAACTCTGGTTTTATGCATCACCCCACCTCTCCTTCCCCCTTAAGCAGGTATAAGAGTGTTTTCTAAATGTGAGACACTGTTCTCTTTCCTAACTCAGTTCAAGTGTAGCCATGTTTACAGGATCTTCATAAGTGATATCTTATGATAAGTTTCTTTTTCTGTGTGACTTATTTCACTTAGAATCATCGTACCTGAATCCACCCATTTTGCTGCTACTGGTCTTATGACATTGATTTCATGGCTGAGGGATATTCCATCGTACGTAAGTACCACAATTTTTTGAACCATGTTTATATTTTCTGGGATACTTAAGGTGTATCCAAGTTGAGGCCCTTGTATGCAGTGCAGCCCTAAATTTTGGGGTGGCTCTGTCTTATTGATTTTCAGTTTTCCCAAGGTATATTCCCTAGACTGGTAGTGCCCTTGGCTCTGTAGCTCTGTTCTTTACTTGTTTTAGGGAACAGAATGCACTCCTCCAGAGAGGCAGTTGGCAATTTACATCCCTCCCATCAGCATAACAAGGCTCCCTGTTCTCCAGGGCCTGTCTTGCCTTTCTTGTTCTTACACATTTTGTGGATGTCCCTTTTGACCGGTGGGAAGTGATACTTCTTTGTAGTGCAGATTTGCATTGCCCGCTTGCTTGCTTGGCCAAAAAGGGCATATGCATTTTCTCCTGAATATATTCAGGAGAAAACGCATACGCCCTTTTTGGCCAAGTGCATCATTGTCGAAGTTGTGCCCCTCTTCCTGTGCTTTAAAGGCGATTCCAACGTACCTCTTGAAATCTGTTTCCTGCTATTCTGCCTCGCTTTCAAGTCCGCCTCGTTGCCTTCCCTCAACAGATTTTTGGACGATAGTTGTCCTTTATTACTTGGCCAGTTTGTGAATTGCTGTGCCCCTGAGCTCCATTTTTCAACTCGTTTTTGGTGAGCTGACCGCAAGTCCAAAATTTCGGTTCAGGACCTATACTGGTTCCCGGTGGGTGGCTGAGAATTTGGTTAATTCTTCTTCCTGCCGGGAAATTACAGTGATATGTGACCGTCCAAATGCCTAACAGCTACTCTCTCATTGGTTCTCCCTCTTCCCTTTCATCCACTGCCAAATTGGCAACCTGTGCGAACCAAGAGGTTAAAGGGGCTGTCTCTCCAAGTCGGGAGGTTGATAGTAAAGCAGACGGAAAGTCAAACCGGAGCACCAGGAGAGGGACTATTCGTTGAGTTTTAGAAACCTTTCGTATTCACAGTGTGTCCGTTCTCTAGGTTTCCCGCACATGTTATAGCTGTAGTAATATTCCCTTCAACCTGGAGAGTTCGGACCCATGGAATGGGTGCCATGCATTATTGCTTTAAAGGGTCTGCATTTGCTCACCCAATCTCACCAATCGTCTCAGTCCCAAGTGTCCCTCCTTATGCCACATCCAGCTGTCGTTGTAGATAGGGTCATTCCAGCTTTCATCAGAGACCCTGAAGGAATTGTAAAGAATTTCCCAGTTTTTTTGTTTTGTTTTTGAAATTCCTTTTTATAGTGGGTTTGAGCTGATTCTCGCTGCCATGTTTATGCCAGTCTAGACACACTTGATTCCCTTATGGAGACATATCAATACATAGGTTTTAAGATTCTTACTAGTCAGATACTTTCCTCTGCGGGAAATATGGGGTTTTGAGTCCCTTTCGCTGAGGACGGTGTAGGTCTTGTCTATTCCATAGTTGGTTTTTGGAACGGTACCTGTGCTTATATCAAACTCTGGTTTTATGCATCACCCCACCTCTCCTTCCCCCTTAAGCAGGTATAAGAGTGTTTTCTAAATGTGAGACACTGTTCTCTTTCCTAACTCAGTTCAAGTGTAGTCATGTTTACAGGATCTTCATAAGTGATATCTTATGATAAGTTTCTTTTTCTGTGTGACTTATTTCACTTAGAATCATCGTACCTGAATCCACCCATTTTGCTGCTACTGGTCTTATGACATTGATTTCATGGCTGAGGGATATTCCATCGTACGTAAGTACCACAATTTTTTGAACCATGTTTATATTTTCTGGGATACTTAAGGTGTATCCAAGTTGAGGTCCTTGTATGCAGTGCAGCCCTAAATTTTGGGGTGGCTCTGTCTTATTGATTTTCAGTTTTCCCAAGGTATATTCCCTAGGCTGGTAGTGCCCTCGGCTCTGTAGCTCTGTTCTTTACTTGTTTTAGGGAACAGAATGCACTCCTCCAGAGAGGCAGTTGGCAATTTACATCCCGCCCATCAGCATAACAAGGCTCCCTGTTCTCCAGGGCCTGTCTTGCCTTTCTTGTTCTTACACATTTTGTGGATGTCCCTTTTGACCGGTGGGAAGTGATACTTCTTTGTAGTGCAGATTTGCATTGCCCGCTTGCTTGCTTGGCCAAAAAGGGCGTATGCGTTTTCTCCTGAATATATTCAGGAGAAAACGCATACGCCCTTTTTGGCCAAGTGCATCATTGTCGAAGTTGTGCCCCTCTTCCTGTGCTTTAAAGGCGATTCCAACGTACCTCTTGAAATCTGTTTCCTGCTATTCTGCCTCGCTTTCAAGTCCGCCTCGTTGCCTTCCCTCAACAGATTTTTGGACGATAGTTGTCCTTTATTACTCGGCCAGGTTGTGAATTGCTGTGCCCCTGAGCTCCATTTTTCAACTCGTTTTTGGTGAGCTGACCGCAAGTCCAAAATTTTGGTTCAGGACCTATACTGGTTCCCGGTGGGTGGCTGAGAATTTGGTTAATTCTTCTTCCTGCCGGGAAATTACAGTGATATGTGCACCTCCAAATGCCTAACAGCTACTCTCTCATTGGTTCTCCCTCTTCCCTTTCATCCTCTGCCAAATTGGCAACCTGTGCGAACCAAGAGGTTAAAGGGGCTGTCTCACCAAGTTGGGAGGTTGATAGTAAAGCAGACGGAAAGTCAAACCGGAGCACCAGGAGAGGGACTATTCGTTGAGTTTTAGAAACCTTTCGTATTCACAGTGTGTCTGTTCTCTAGGTTTCCCGCACATGTTATAGCTGTAGTAACATTCCCTTCAACCTGGAGAGTTCGGACCCATGGAATGGGTGCCATGCATTATTGCTTTAAAGGGTCTGCATTTGCTCACCCAATCTCACCAATCGTCTCAGTCCCAAGTGTCCCTCCTTATGCCACATCCAGCTGTCGTTGTAGATAGGGTCATTCCAGCCTTCATCAGAGACCCTGAAGGAATTGTAAAGAATTTCCCAGTTTTTTTGTTTTGTTTTTGAAATTCCTTTTTATAGTGGGTTTGAGCTGATTCTCGCTGCCATGTTTATGCCAGTCTAGACACACTTGATTCCCTTACGGAGACATATCAATACATAGGTTTTAAGATTCTTACTAGTCAGATATTTTCCTCTGCGGGAAATATGGGGTTTTGAGTCCCTTTCGCTGAGGACGGTGTAGGTCTTGTCTATTCCATAGTTGGTTTTTGGAACGGTACCTGTGCTTATATCAAACTCTGGTTTTATGCATCACCCCACCTCTCCTTCCCCCTTAAGCAGGTATAAGAGTGTTTTCTAAATGTGAGACACTGTCCTCTTTCCTAACTCAGTTCAAGTGTAGCCATGTTTACAGGATCTTCATAAGTGATATCTTATGATAAGTTTCTTTTTCTGTGTGACTTATTTCACTTAGAATCATCGTACCTGAATCCACCCATTTTGCTGCTACTGGTCTTATGACATTGATTTCATGGCTGAGGGATATTCCATCGTACGTAAGTACCACAATTTTTTGAACCATGTTTATATTTTCTGGGATACTTAAGGTGTATCCAAGTTGAGGCCCTTGTATGCAGTGCAGCCCTAAATTTTGGGGTGGCTCTGTCTTATTGATTTTCAGTTTTCCCAAGGTATATTCCCTAGACTGGTAGTGCCCTTGGCTCTGTAGCTCTGTTCTTTACTTGTTTTAGGGAACAGAATGCACTCCTCCAGAGAGGCAGTTGGCAATTTACATCCCGCCCATCAGCATAACAAGGCTCCCTGTTCTCCAGGGCCTGTCTTGCCTTTCTTGTTCTTACACATTTTGTGGATGTCCCTTTTGACCGGTGGGAAGTGATACTTCTTTGTAGTGCAGATTTGCATTGCCCGCTTGCTTGCTTGGCCAAAAAGGGCGTATGCGTTTTCTCCTGAATATATTCAGGAGAAAACGCATACGCCCTTTTTGGCCAAGTGCATCATTGTCGAAGTTGTGCCCCTCTTCCTGTGCTTTAAAGGCGATTCCAACGTACCTCTTGAAATCTGTTTCCTGCTATTCTGCCTCGCTTTCAAGTCCGCCTCGTTGCCTTCCCTCAACAGATTTTTGGACGATAGTTGTCCTTTATTACTCGGCCAGGTTGTGAATTGCTGTGCCCCTGAGCTCCATTCTTCAACTCGTTTTCGGTGAGCTGACCGCAAGTCCAAAATTTTGGTTCAGGACCTATACTGGTTCCCGGTGGGTGGCTGAGAATTTGGTTAATTCTTCTTCCTGCCGGGAAATTACAGTGATATGTGCACCACCAAATGCCTAACAGCTACTCTCTCATTGGTTCTCCCTCTTCCCTTTCATCCTCTGCCAAATTGGCAACCTGTGCGAACCAAGAGGTTAAAGGGGCTGTCTCTCCAAGTTGGGAGGTTGATAGTAAAGCAGACGGAAAGTCAAACCGGAGCACCAGGGGAGGGACTATGCGTTGAGTTTTAGAAACCTTTCGTATTCACAGTGTGTCCGTTCTCTAGGTTTCCCGCACTTGTTATAGCTGTAGTAATATTCCCTTCAACCTGGAGAGTTCGGACCCATGGAATGGGTGCCATGCATTATTGCTTTAAAGGGTCTGCATTTGCTCACCCAATCTCACCAATCGTCTCAGTCCCAAGTGTCCCTCCGTATGCCACATCCAGCTGTCATTGTAGATAGGGTCATTCCAGCCTTCATCAGAGACCCTGAAGGAATTGTAAAGAATTTCCCAGTTTTTTTTGTTTTGTTTTTGAAATTCCTTTTTATAGTGGGTTTGAGCTGATTCTCGCTGCCATGTTTATGCCAGTCTAGACACACTTGATTCCCTTACGGAGACATATCAATACATAGGTTTTAAGATTCTTACTAGTCAGATATTTTCCTCTGCGGGAAATATGGGGTTTTGAGTCCCTTTCGCTGAGGACGGTGTAGGTCTTGTCTATTCCATAGTTGGTTTTTGGAACGGTACCTGTGCTTATATCAAACTCTGGTTTTATGCATCACCCCACCTCTCCTTCCCCCTTAAGCAGGTATAAGAGTGTTTTCTAAATGTGAGACACTGTCCTCTTTCCTAACTCAGTTCAAGTGTAGCCATGTTTACAGGATCTTCATAAGTGATATCTTATGATAAGTTTCTTTTTCTGTGTGACTTATTTCACTTAGAATCATCGTACCTGAATCCACCCATTTTGCTGCTACTGGTCTTATGACATTGATTTCATGGCTGAGGGATATTCCATCGTACGTAAGTACCACAATTTTTTGAACCATGTTTATATTTTCTGGGATACTTAAGGTGTATCCAAGTTGAGGTCCTTGTATGCAGTGCAGCCCTAAATTTTGGGGTGGCTCTGTCTTATTGATTTTCAGTTTTCCCAAGGTATATTCCCTAGGCTGGTAGTGCCCTCGGCTCTGTAGCTCTGTTCTTTACTTGTTTTAGGGAACAGAATGCACTCCTCCAGAGAGGCAGTTGGCAATTTACATCCCGCCCATCAGCATAACAAGGCTCCCTGTTCTCCAGGGCCTGTCTTGCCTTTCTTGTTCTTACACATTTTGTGGATGTCCCTTTTGACCGGTGGGAAGTGATACTTCTTTGTAGTGCAGATTTGCATTGCCCGCTTGCTTGCTTGGCCAAAAAGGGCGTATGCGTTTTCTCCTGAATATATTCAGGAGAAAACGCATACGCCCTTTTTGGCCAAGTGCATCATTGTCGAAGTTGTGCCCCTCTTCCTGTGCTTTAAAGGCGATTCCAACGTACCTCTTGAAATCTGTTTCCTGCTATTCTGCCTCGCTTTCAAGTCCGCCTCGTTGCCTTCCCTCAACAGATTTTTGGACGATAGTTGTCCTTTATTACTCGGCCAGTTTGTGAATTGCTGTGCCCCTGAGCTCCATTTTTCAACTCGCTTTTGGTGAGCTGACCACAAGTCCAAAATTTTGGTTCAGGACCTATACTGGTTCCCGGTGGGTGGCTGAGAATTTGCTTAATTCTTCTTCCTGCCAGGAAATTACAGTGATATGTGCCCGTCCAAATGCCTAACAGCTACTCTCTCATTGGTTCTCCCTCTTCCCTTTCATCCTCTGCCAAATTGGCAACCTGTGCGAACCAAGAGGTTAAAGGGGCTGTCTCTCCAAGTTGGGAGGTTGATAGTAAAGCAGATGGAAAGTCAAACCGGAGCACCAGGGGAGGGACTATGCGTTGAGATTTAGAAACCTTTCGTATTCACAGTGTGTCCCTTCTCTAGGTTTCCCGCACATGTTATAGCTGTAGTAATATTCCCTTCAACCTGGAGAGTTCGGACCCATGGAATGGGTGCCATGCATTATTGCTTTAAAGGGTCTGCATTTGCTCACCCAATCTCACCAATCGTCTCAGTCCCAAGTGTCCCTCCTTATGCCACATCCAGCTGTCGTTGTAGATAGGGTCATTCCAGCCTTCATCAGAGACCCTGAAGGAATTGTAAAGAATTTCCCAGTTTTTTTGTTTTGTTTTTGAAATTCCTTTTTATAGTGGGTTTGAGCTGATTCTCGCTGCCATGTTTATGCCAGTCTAGACACACTTGATTCCCTTACGGAGACATATCAATACATAGGTTTTAAGATTCTTACTAGTCAGATATTTTCCTCTGCGGGAAATATGGGGTTTTGAGTCCCTTTCGCTGAGGACGGTGTAGGTCTTGTCTATTCCATAGTTGGTTTTTGGAACGGTACCTGTGCTTATATCAAACTCTGGTTTTATGCATCACCCCACCTCTCCTTCCCCCTTAAGCAGGTATAAGAGTGTTTTCTAAATGTGAGACACTGTTCTCTTTCCTAACTCAGTTCAAGTGTAGCCATGTTTACAGGATCTTCATAAGTGATATCTTATGATAAGTTTCTTTTTCTGTGTGACTTATTTCACTTAGAATCATCGTACCTGAATCCACCCATTTTGCTGCTACTGGTCTTATGACATTGATTTCATGGCTGAGGGATATTCCATCGTACGTAAGTACCACAGTTTTTTGAACCATGTTTATATTTTCTGGATACTTAAGGTGTATCCAAGTTGAGGTCCTTGTATGCAGTGCAGCCCTAAATTTTGGGGTGGCTCTGTCTTATTGATTTTCAGTTTTCCCAAGGTATATTCCCTAGACTGTAGTGCCCTTGGCTCTGTAGCTCTGTTCTTTACTTGTTTTAGGGAACAGAATGCACTCCTCCAGAGAGGCAGGTTGGCAATTTACATCCCGCCCATCAGCATAACAAGGCTCCCTGTTCTCCAGGGCCTGTCTTGCCTTTCTTGTTCTTACACATTTTGTGGATGTCCCTTTTGACCGGTGGGAAGTGATACTTCTTTGTAGTGCAGATTTGCATTGCCCGCTTGCTTGCTTGGCCAAAAAGGGCGTATGCGTTTTCTCCTGAATATATTCAGGAGAAAACGCATACGCCCTTTTTGGCCAAGTGCATCATTGTCGAAGTTGTGCCCCTCTTCTGTGCTTTAAAGGCGATTCCAACGTACCTCTTGAAATCTGTTTCCTGCTATTCTGCCTCGCTTTCAAGTCCGCCTCGTTGCCTTCCCTCAACAGATTTTTGGACGATAGTTGTCCTTTATTACTCGGCCAGTTTGTGAATTGCTGTGCCCCTGAGCTCCATTTTTCAACTCGTTTTTGTGAGCTGACCGCAAGTCCAAAATTTTGGTTCAGGGACCTATACTGGTTCCCGGTGGGTGGCTGAGATTTTGGTTAATTCTTCTTCCTGCCGGGAAATTACAGTGATATGTGACCGTCCAAATGCCTAACAGCTACTCTCTCATTGGTTCTCCCTCTTCCCTTTCATCCTCTGCCAAATTGGCAACCTGTGCGAACCAAGAGGTTAAAGGGGCTGTCTCTCCAAGTTGGGAGGTTGATAGTAAAGCAGACGGAAAGTCAAACCGAGCACCAGGGGTGGGACTATTCGTTGAGTTTTAGAAACCTTTCGTATTCACAGTGTTTCCGTTCTCTAGGTTTCCCGCACATGTTATAGCTGTAGTAACATCCCCTTCAACCTGGAGAGTTCGGACCCATGGAATGGGTGCCATGCATTATTGCTTTAAAGGGTCTGCATTTGCTCACCCCAATCTCACCAATCGTCTCAGTCCCAAGTGTCCCTCCTTATGCCACATCCAGCTGTCGTTGTAGATAGGGTCATTCCAGCTTTCATCAGAGACCTTGAGGGAATTGTAAAGAATTTCCCAGTTTTTTTGTTTTGTTTTTGAAATTCCTTTTTATAGTGGGTTTGAGCTGATTCTCGCTGCCATGTTTATGCCAGTCTAGACACACTTGATTCCCTTACGGAGACATATCAATACATAGGTTTTAAGATTCTTACTAGTCAGATATTTTCCTCTGCGGAAATATGGGGTTTTGAGTCCCTTTCGCTGAGGACGGTGTAGGTCTTGTCTATTCCATAGTGGTTTTTGGAACGGTACCTGTGCTTATTTCAACTCTGGTTTTATGCTCACCCCACCTCTCCTTCCCCCTTAAGCAGGTATAAGAGTGTTTTCTAAATGTGAGACACTGTCCTCTTTCCTAACTCAGTTCAAGTGTAGCCATGTTTACAGGATCTTCATAAGTGATATCTTATGATAAGTTTCTTTTTCTGTGTGACTTATTTCACTTAGAATCATCGTACCTGAATCCACCCATTTTGCTGCTACTGGTCTTATGACATTGATTTCATGGCTGAGGGATATTCCATCGTACGTAAGTACCACAATTTTTGAACCATGTTTATATTTTCTGGGATACTTAAGGTGTATCCAAGTTGAGGTCCTTGTATGCAGTGCAGCCCTAAATTTTGGGGTGGCTCTGTCTTATTGATTTTCAGTTTTCCCAAGGTATATTCCCTAGGCTGGTAGTGCCCTTGGCTCTGTAGCTCTGTTCTTTACTTGTTTTAGGGAACAGAATGCACTCCTCCAGAGAGGCAGTTGGCAATTTACATCCCTCCCATCAGCATAACAAGGCTCCCTGTTCTCCAGGGCCCTGTCTTGCCTTTCTTGTTCTTACACATTTTGTGGATGTCCCTTTTGACCGGTGGGAAGTGATACTTCTTTGTAGTGCAGATTTGCATTGCCCGCTTGCTTGCTTGGCCAAAAAGGGCGTATGCGTTTTCTCCTGAATATATTCAGGAGAAAACGCATACGCCCTTTTTGGCCAAGTGCATCATTGTCGAAGTTGTGCCCCACTTCCTGTGCTTTAAAGGCGATTCCAACGTACCTCTTGAAATCTGTTTCCTGCTATTCTGCCTCGCTTTCAAGTCCGCCTCGTTGCCTTCCCTCAACAGATTTTTGGACGATAGTTGTCCTTTATTACTTGGCCAGTTTGTGAATTGCTGTGCCCCTGAGCTCCATTTTTCAACTCGTTTTTGGTGAGCTGACCGCAAGTCCAAAATTTTGGTTCAGGACCTATACTGGTTCCCGGTGGGTGGCTGAGAATTTGGTTAATTCTTCTTCCTGCCGGGAAATTACAGTGATATGTGCCCGTCCAAATGCCTAACAGCTACTCTCTCATTGGTTCTCCCTCTTCCCTTTCATCCCCTGCCAAATTGGCAACCTGTGCGAACCAAGAAGTTAAAGGGGCTGTCTCTCCAAGTCGGGAGGTTGATAGTAAAGCAGACGGAAAGTCAAACCGGAGCACCAGGAGAGGGACTATTCGTTGAGTTTTAGAAACCTTTCGTATTCACAGTGTGTCCGTTCTCTAGGTTTCCCGCACATGTTATAGCTGTAGTAATATTCCTTCAACCTGGAGAGTTCGGACCCATGGAATGGGTGCCATGCATTATTGCTTTAAAGGGTCTGCATTTGCTCACCCAATCTCACCAATCGTCTCAGTCCC